>NC_064849.1:108710207-109037783 GCF_024139225.1 Suncus etruscus | reverse complement strand
TTGAAAGAATTGAAATTATGTCACTTGGGAAAAAGCTGGACTTTTAGGTTATTTGCTATGCATAGTAAATACAAAGATAGAAGATAATCACCAATAATTTCAGTCATGTGTGTGAAATGTGAATAACAGAAACAATCAAATTGCCCAAATTTATCAAAACTAACTTCTAGACTTTACAAAATAATATGGTGGCGTTATAAAGGAGGGAGCTGGTCAGAATCAGTAGAGATATGTCTTTAGAGGTCTGACTGTATGAAGAATCTGGAGGTGGCTGTAGTATTATAAATGCATTAATTTATGGCCTCAAATTAAACAATATTGCAAATTAGAGAGAGAGATGGATAGAAAGACAAAACTTGGCAATGTTTTTGAACATGTAAACTTTGAGTCTATTGAAACCTCAAATAAAAAGAGTATTCTTTCTCAGTTAATTTTCCTAAATAAATATTTTACTAATAATCAAGTATTTTGTGGGAATACTAAAATAGATCACATTACTTCACACACAGTCTAAAAATATCTTGATTTTGTTGTGTCAATGTTTGAAGAATCCCTGTTATCTCCAAGATTTGAAGGTGTGTGTTTTCATTGACCTGTGACTAGAAAACATGATAGCAATGGTGGTAAAGATATTGAACATCTGGAACTCTTATACTTTTTGTGTCAGAACATAAAATTATACACCAATTTAGAAAAAATATTTGAGCTCTATTTTTTAATAAAATTAAGCATACATCTAGAAATTTTAGCCTTACACCTTTATCCAAGAGAAAAGAAAACCCATGCTCATACAAAGACTTGTAAAAAAATGTTGTTAGTAGTTTTATTTAAATCTGAAACTGGAAGTAACCCTGATATTTTTATTCACATGAATGAATAAACACATTCATACCATTGAATGCAACTTAGCAATAAAGAGCAACAAACTCTTACATAGATGACAACATGAATAAATATCAGAAATATGCTGAGCCAGAAAAGACCAGACAGAAGAATAAAGCCTGCATGACTAATTTATATCTCAGATTTTATTAATGTATCATAGGACATTTCCAGTGAGACAAACTGGTAAGTGGTCTTCAGATGGTGAGTTGGGGAGAGAGTAAAATTGATTGCAAAGGGACCCAAGGTCATACTCCCTGAAGTGATAAAAGTGTTCTATATATATACTGGGGCTTAAGTAGTAGTAGTATAATATTACTAACACTCACTGATCTCCATAATTAAAACTTGTGAATTTATGGGGCTGGAAAGCTAGTACAGTAGGTAAATATACTTGCTTGACCACTGCCAAATCAGATTAAATCCCCACCATCCCATCCCAGTACTTGATCATGCTAGGAGTGATCCCTGACAGCCAATCCAGGAATAAATAAATAAAAATTTCAAAGACATCTGAATAAATGAAACAGAGAGATATTACACATCTTTGCACACAGTTGACCCAAGTTCATACCAAAGCATCGATATCATCCCCATATGCCACCAGAAGTAGTCTCTAAATTCAAAGCAAGGGTAAACCCAGAGCATGTCCAGAATGACTCAAACACCACTGCTCTTTCTCCCCACTGCTAATTATACATGAATAAAACTTCTTTTTAAGGAAAATATACTTACAAATTAATTAGATCTCAAGCAGTTTTGTATTGGCAGATATTTAGTAGAGTGTTTCCTAAGACAGAAAACATAAAGCAAATTATATAATTAGATATAGGACAATAGCCTACTGCAACTAAGATACCTTGGTGCTCAATTAGATAGCTATTCAGGGTAGTTGACTTTCTAACTTTATGGAATATTTAATATTTCCAACGTTATACAATTATAGTGATAATTATTAAAACTGTAGCAGCATGACAAATGTTTAAGACATGGACATAAGCATTTAATTTTAAAAGGCTAAAAAATTAGAATTTTATTAAAGGCTTACATTAAGATTAATACAACTATACACCATAGCTCTAAATTATTTTTTAAATCAGTTATCATTTTAGCTTACTCTACACTTTACTGATAATGTACAAACAAAATAGCTATAATGTTAAGAAATAATACTGTCAGCAAAACTAAGATAATAGATCTGATTAAGCATGTCTAGTTTAAATAATTATGTTTGTGAACATTGTCATTTTTCTTAATAATTTCAAAAAATTGTCATGCTATGTTTATTTCTACCCTCATTATAAATACTAAATTTCTTGAATATTTTATAGCCATTATGTTAATAAGTAAAGTAAGAAAGAATTTGTGACATATGCACAATATATTTTAAATATGATTAAATCATATCAAATTCAAGTGTGTATTTAATCACTGTCAGTTTAATTTTAGTTGTGAAGAAATGTCATTATTATAATCTCTCAATTTATTAAATGTCTATATTTTAAAATAATTTTATGAATTAAACAGCATCATATAATTTGGAATACATTCATGTTTCTAATTTTTTTACTATTTTTAAGTAAAAGTATAACTATAAAACAGATATTTATATGATTATTTAGAGAACAAATTAATGTAAATATCCAGCAATTTACCTTTTTAGGGATACAGATATCTTCAGAAAAGTAATAAATACAATTTCAAATGTTTTCAAACCTATAATTGTGTGCACTATTATTTCAGACTGTGCTTACAAAGCAGCTATAGGGTAAGATAGATACTATACATGATTTAATTTATGATTCAGTGTTCAAGGACATAGGGTAAAGAATAATCAGGTTTTGAGCTATTGTAGGAAGTAGTCTAAAATAAAGTGATGTTCAAGATTATTATTTCATGCATATTTTATGCAATTATACATTTAAGTCAAAACTCCGATATAACTAAAAATATACTTAAGAAATTGTAATAATTAGAATTTGACTGTGCTTAAAAGATCAGCAAATTTCTCATATTTTTCTTTTATTATAGCCTGGTAGAGTGATAAAAACATTAATAAAATAATTAATTATAATAAATAATGAACATCAAGTTGTTAATCACTTCAAGAGTCATTTAACGTGAATATTATTGTAAGAATATATGAGTACAGGTATTGTACCACAAGAGAAAGAGAAGCATCAGGACAAGAAGAAGGATCTTCAGTAATCCAATTGAACTCTGGACAGTCACACAGTCCCGAGAAATGGAGGTAGACAAAGAGACAGACCAGCAGCTGGATCCTCTTTGACTCAGAAGAAATGTTTTCACTTCACGTCATGTACACCAAGAAGAGAGCAGCAGCTCTACATCTCACTATGGCAGAACATTTATTCTAATCAATGATCCCCACCACAACACATGAAAAACACAACCACACTGCAAAGGTCACAATAGGAAAGCAATGCAAAACTTCTCTATGCTTAGAGCATAAGATGGTATTTATAAAGACCAAACTAGTATCAGCCACCTATATAACCTCTATGGTAAGGAATTTAGAAAGGAAATGTTGAGTATGTTCAAAGTACTCGAAGAAACCATGGAATGAACAGCCAATAAGATTCAAGCGGATATGAGTGTAGAAATGAGAAAACTTCAAACAAAAATGATACATACTTTGTAGATGAAATAAAAAAAATCACAGCAGAGTAACAGGTGCTGAGGACAGAATAAGTGAGCTGGATGATGACTTGCATTATACTTCCATATCACAGAGAAAGTTAAAAAAAGAGCCTTAAAATAAATGAAATTTTGATATAAATTCAATAGCAACAACATGAGTTATAGAAAAGTCCTGAAAAGCTAAGAAGAAAATGCCTATAAAGAAGCAATAGACAAATAAAACATAAAAATCTTTGGGGTCCCAGGAACCCAGAAACAAAATGGATTAAACGCCTTGAAATCAGACTTAAAACCATAAGCTATATAAAGGAAAACATAGGAAGAATACTCATGACACTGAAGCTAAAGCATCTTTAAGGAGCACTACTGGTCAGGCAAGTGGAAACAAAGATAAATAAATGAGAATACATTAAATTAATATTGTTCTGCACCTAGAATACAAGGACTGTCAATAGAATGGGAGAAACTATTCATCCAATACATATCTGATAAGAAGTAAATATCTAAGATATACAAGACACTGTTAGAACTTAAGAAGAAAAAACATCTAATCCAATTCAAAAATGGGAAGAAGGGATGAACAGACATTTCCTCCAAGAAAAATAGAATTATAGAAGGCACTTGAAAAAATATTCCACATTATTTTTCATCAGGGACAAGAAAATTAAAGCTACAATGAGACTTCATCTCATAACACAGAGGCTGGCACACATAAAAAAGCCCCAAAACAGCCAGTGCTGGAGCAAATGTGGAGATTTGTTGAGAGGAAGGGACTCTCACTCACTGCTAGTGGTAATAAAAAACACTAGAAACACTCAGAACACAAGAAACTGAGCTTCCACATAGACCAGAAATACCACTCTTATGAAAATACCTCAGTCCAAAACACAGTAATTAAAATCCCTCTGCATTTCTATGTTCATCACAGCACTACTCACAACAATCTAAGTGCCTGAAAACAAATGAGTAGATAAAGAAACTGTGGTACATCTATACAGTAAAATACTATGCAGCTGTTTGAAAAAACGAGGTCATGAAATTTGTTTACACATGAATGGATATGGAATGGATTTGGAGAATATTATGCTGAGTGAAATGGGTCAGAGGGAGAGGGATAGTTAAGAACAATTGTACTTATTTGTAAAATATAAACAGTATTGTATGCTAATAATATCCAGAAACAATAAAGACAAAAGTCAGGAATAGGAAATTAATAGTAGAAACTTTGCCACAAATAGCAGTGAAGTGCAGTTAGGAGTGAGAAGGGATCACTATGACAATGTAGTTAGAAATGATCACTCTGGACAAAAACTGAATGTTGAAAGGAGAGAGTAATATGCATCATACCCCTTCAGAAACAATATTGCAAACCGAAGTGTATAAAATGAAAGAAACTAAGAGAGAGAGTCAGCAGATAGACAGAAAGAGAGAGAGAGAGAGGAAAATGTGTGCCATGAAGGTAGATGGTAGGGAGGGCATAGGGAGTGAAGGGAAAAGGAAGTGGACATTAGTGGTAGGAAATGTGCACTGGTGCAACTGCATTATGAACAACATTGTAAACCATGTTGTTTAAATAAAGTAATTTTAAAAAATAAAAGTAAGAGAATATGGGGCCGGAGAGATAGCATGAAGGTAGTGAGTTTGCCTTGCATTCAGAAGAACAGTGGTTCGAATCCTGGCATCCCATATGGTCCCCCAAGCATGCCAGGAGTAATTTCTGAGCATAGAGCCAGGAGTAACCCCTGAGCGCTGCCAGGTGTGACCCAAAAACAAAAAAAACTTTGTAATAATAATAATTATAAATAATAATAATAATAATAATGATAATAATAGAAGTAGTAGTAGTAGTAGTAGTAGTAGTAGTAGTAGTAGTAGTAGTAGTAGTAGTAGTTCTGGAAGTCTTTAACTACCAGACTAAAAAGTTATAATAGAGCAACCATAAAAAGTATGTATAGTACTACCATGAGGATGAAGATAAGTATATATCAATAAATTTGAAATCATAGATAAGAATAAAAAAGAATGTTGTAAGTAAACTTGGATGGTCAGGGAGGAATATTATGATAACTAATTATTTGATACTTTATGTGAGGCTATTTAAGTCTACAATTTAATTCTATCATTGCTGCAGCATTGAACTCTAACAAAGGTAGAATAGACTATGTTTAATATGGTCACTTCCACAGAGAAATATAATATCTCTTCCAAGAAACTGGAATTTTTATTTTAATTCAAAGGTTATTCAGTAGATCCCCCATTGTGTACATAATGGTTTTCAACTTAAGAAAAGGGGGAAAAAAGGCCTAGATGAGGGCCAGTTCTATTTCTCCCAATGTCTTACCTACAAACGAAAACTCTTTGGCTCTTTGGCAGGCCTTATAAACAACTTCCATAATTATTATTTCCACAACAGAAAAACTCTATTGTCTGAATTATTACAGCATAAATCCTAAATAGAAGTTCCCCAGGTACAAGCATCTACTTGGTTTCAATAAATTAAGTGTTTTCTATTGTTATGTTTAATTTGAAAGTAGAATAAAGTGGACAGTAACAAGAGAGGATATGACAGAGCTCCATAAAGAGCTGAAGTATTTTTTAATTACATTTTCAAAGTGAGCAGAGTGCCTATTATATTTGAGTGCTACACGATAAGCAAAGTAGGTCATGTTTTCTTGCTTTTATTAGAGTCTAGAGGGTAGGAGAAATAATTATAAAAATAAGAATATTGTTAATAACTTGAGTCATAAATCATTGATTCTATGGACAGTCACAGGCTTGGGAACTAATTTTTTGAACTGGGTATGATTTGAAGAGTGAATGAGAGACCTAGATAATGCATGGCCTAAGATTTAGTATATGCTGGTGCAAAGGCCCTGTAGCAGCAAAATAGAGTGTTTAAGAACTTGAATGTCTGAAATAGATTCAATTCAGTGAAGCAGATGAATTAGGCAAGGTGAAGAGCTTGCAGATGAACTTGTTCAATAATTTTGAAGTTTTTAAGGAATAAGTAGGAAAACACAAAAACATTTAAACAAAACATGTAAAGGATCATCTTGACAAGATGCATTTTTGTATTTGTATGTAAATTAAAAAGAAAAGGAAATGTATGAGGTGACTAGTAAGTATGCAATTAGTTGTTAGGAAAGAAGATAAGGAGTAAATGTGTTTGATTAGGTTACTGGCGTTGGAAGTGGGCAGAAGAAATAGACTTCAAAAATATTTAAGAAATACAGTCAGTAAGATTACTGAGATTATGATTTTTGGAGAGGTGAAAATTATGAACTTAGTTTTATATATTTCTTACTTTTCTTTTTTGCTAAAAGAAGTCAAATAAATGTAGATAATTAGAAGAAAAGAAATGTATATTTTGGTGTGAATACATAAAACTTAAAAAGCCTTTAGCATGACTGAAACTCTGTTTTTAATATATAAAAATCTTTATTTAAGCACTATCATTACAAGCATAATTGTAGTTGGGTTTCAGTCATAAATAGAATACTCCTCTTACACCAGGAATTCAACTTCTCTCATCTTTAACATTATTATGAAAGTTGTTAGTGTAGTTATTTCCCTAATAGCATTCACCACTCTTTGTGATGAGCTTCAAATTGTGAGCTGGTCCTTCCTGCCCTTCCAGCCCTTAACTCTGTTATCTTTGGGCCTTATTACAATAATGTCTTTAATTTTTCTTAAAAGCCATAGATCATCAAAAATCTATGCCTGCACAGTGGTTCCCGAATATGAGAAACTGTGAGTGCTGCCTGTGTGTGTTTGCCTACTGTCCTGTCCCCTGAACCTCATGGGAATGTGCCGAAAAGGGCCCAGAAAATTTGCTCTCTCAGAGGCTCCAGAAGAGCACTGCAACAAGAAGAAAAAAATCACACTAGGAATTGTGCTGGATCACGGAAGCCCAGCATTTCTCTCCAGACTGTCTTCTTTGCTGCATTCTCAGGCCGAAGATTTGATCCTGTGTGAGGCTTCATCCTTGGAGGGCTCCCCTTCCTTGGAGGTGAGTTGACCCACACAGAAAGGGTGGAGCCAGAGGACCATGACGCACACATCATTTAGCTAATGATTACAACCACAACACATAAAAAAACCCCACAATACAAGTATGACAATGGGGAAACAATGCAGGCCAGCATCAGACATAGAGAATGAAGATGAAAATTCTGATGACCAGAAAACAGCCAACCAACTACTCAGTCTCTCAGATAAGGAGTTTAGGCAAGAAATATGGAAGATGCTCAAAGAACTCAAAGAAACCATGGATCAAGTTGAACAGAACACTAATAAGAACCAAGAAAATATGAAGACAGAAATCACAAAACTCCAAACTGAAATAACAGGTCAAATAACAGGCCTGAAAAACTCAGTAAACAAATCAAAATGGATAAGCTCTCTGACAGCATAACAGAAGCTGAGAACAGAATTAGTGCTGTGGAAGATGTGATAAATAACAATTCCATACAGTGGGAGAGATTGGAAAAAAACATTAAAGCAAATGAACAGACAATGAAAAAATTAGTCAAAGAATGGGAACAGATGAAAATATAAGTCTATGATAAGCTCAACAGAAACAACTTAAGAATAATTGGAGTCCCAGAGACTCAGGAAGAAAATTTTCAGGAAGAATCAATGGTCAAGAACATCATTAGAGAGAAACTTCCAGAGCTAAAGAATATATGCAATAAAATCCTGCATGCCCAAAGAGTACCAACCAAAAGAGATCCCAGAAAAAATACCCCAAGGCACATCCTAGTCACAATGACGAATCCCACAGATAGAGACAGAATTCTGAAAGGAGCAAGATCAAAAAAGGAAATTACATTCAAGGGAACATCCTTGATATTTACAGCAGACCTATTACCAGAAACACTCAAGGTCAGAAAGCAGTGTTGGGATATAGTGACAAAACTCAATGAAATAAATGCTTTGCCTAGAATACTGTACCAAGCAAATCTCACTTTCAAGTTTGACGAAAGAATACATGGTTTCACAAACAACAGCTCAGAAACTTTACAGACTCAAATCCAGTCTTAAGAGAAAAACTGAGGTCCCAGAGAGATAGCACAGCGGCATTTGCCTTGCAAGCAGCTGATCCAGGACCAAAGGTGGTTGGTTTGAATCCCGGTGTCCCATATGGTCCCCCGTGCTTGCCAGGAGCTATTTCTGAGCAGACAGCCAGGAGTAGCCCCTGAGCACCTCCGGGTATGGCCCAAAAACCAAAAAAAAAAAAAAAAAAAAAAAAAGAGAGAGAGAGAGAAAAACAGAAAGACATACTTTAAGACAAGAATGACCAAAAGACTCACCAAATTTCGACATAAAGACAGCATTAAATCCCAGGAAATTCTTTCTCTCAATGATAATGGACTAAATGCACCAGTAAAGAGACACAGAGTAGCTAAATGGGTCAAAAACTCAATCCAACCTTCTGCTGCCTACAAGAAACACACCTGAATAGTCAGAATAAACATAGATTCAAAACAAAAGGATGGAGAAAAATTATCCAAGCAAACAACACACACAAAAAAATGCTGGAGTGGCCATACTAATATCAGATGATGCAAACTTTATACTCAGGAAAGTTGTAAGGGACAAAGAAGGACATTTTGTATTAATCAAGGGGTATGTACAGCAGGAAGAAATCACTCTCCTAAACATATATGCACCGAATGAGGGTCCTGCAAAATATTTAATACAATTGTTGACAAATCTGAAAAATAATATCAATAACAATACAATAATTGTGGGGGACCTCAACACAGCTTTGTCAATACTGGATAGGTCAACCAGACTGAAACCCAACAAGAATATACTAGACCTGAGAAGAGAAATGGAAGAAAGAGGCCTAGTAGATATATATATATAGGACACTCCATCCCTAGAAACCTAGATACACATTTTTCTCCAATGTACATGGGACATTCTCCAGGATAGACTACATGCTGGCACATAAAACATACCTCCATAATATCAAGAGGGTAGAAATTTTGCAGACTACCTTCGCTGACCACAAGGCTCTGAAATTATTTGTGAATTCCAAAGGGACTCAGAAGAAAAACTTAACACCTGGAAGTTAAACAGCCTCATACTCAATAATCAGTGGGTCCGAGATGAAATCAAGGAGGAAATCAAAAGGTTCCTGGAAACAAATGACAATAAAGACACAAACTATCAGAACTTATGGGACACAGCAAAAGCAATACTGAGACAAAAATTTAAAGCTTTGCAAGCACACATTAGGAAGGAAGAAGGGCCTACCTGAATAGCTTAATGACACAGCTCATAGAATTAGAAAGTGCTCAACAAAATGACCCAAAAAATAGGGAGACAAAAGGAAATGACAAAGCTGAGAGCAGAAATCAATGAAGTGGATACCCAAAAAACAATCCAAAAGATCAATGAAAATAGATGTTGGTTCTTTGAAAAAATAAACAAGATTGATAGACCACTGGCAAAACTAACAAAGAAAGAGAGAGAGACAGAGAAACTTGATAACTCGTATTAGAAATGAAAAAGGAGAGATCACTACTGATATGACAGAGATTCAAAGGGTAATCAGAAACTACTTTGAGAAATTTTATGCCACTAAAAATGAGAACCTAAAAGAAATGGATAATTCGTGGACTTTTATAACCTCCCACAGTTGAATAAAGAGGATGTAGCATATCTAAACAACCCTATCACTATTGATGAAATTAAAACGGTAATCAAATGTCTGCCCAAAAACAAAAGTCCAGGCCCTGATGGATTCACTAATGAATTCTTTAAAACTTTCCAAGAGGAACTAATACCAAATCTGGCAAGACTCTTTCATGAAATAGAAAAAACAGGAACATTTCCAAATAGCTTTTATGAAGCCAACATCACCTTGATACCTAAACCAGACAGATATGCTACGATAAAAGAAAATTACAGACCAATATCGCTGATAAATGCAGATGCAAAGATTGTCAACAAAATCCTGGCAAATAGGATTTAATGCCTCATTAAGAAGATCATCCACTACGATCAAATAGGTTTCATCCCAGGAATGCAAGGATGGTTTAACATCTGTAAATCTATCAACATAATACACAACATCAAAAACAAGAAAAATAAAAATCACATGATCATATCAATAGACGCAGAGAAAGCATTTGATAAGGTCCAACACTCATTCTTGATCAAAAGTCTCAGCAAGATGGGAATGGAAGGAACCTTTCTCAATATAGTTAAGGCCATCAACCAAAAGCCAGTGGCAAATATTGTCCTAAATGGAGAAAAAGTAAAAGCCTATCGTCTAAATTCTGGCAGAAGACAAGGCTGTCCCCTCTCACCACTGCTATTCAACATAGCACTGGAAGTCCTTGCTATAGCAATCAGGCAAGAAAAAGATATCAAGGGAATCCAGATAAGAAAGGAAGAAGTCAAGCTGTCACTGTTTGCAGATGACATGATACTCTACTTAGAAAACCGCAAAACTCTACCAAAAAGCTTCTAGAAACAATAGACTCATAGCAAGGTGGCAGGCTACAAAATTAACACACAAAAATCAATGACCTTTCTATACACCAATAATAATAGGGGAAAATGGACATTAAGAAAACAACCCCATTCACATTAGTGCCACACAAACTCATATATCTTGGAGTCAACTTGACTAAAGATGTGAAGGACCCATACAAAGAAAACTATAAATCTCAGCTCCAAGAAATAAGAGAGGACACACAGAAATGGAAACACATACCTGCTCATGAATTGGCAGGATGAATATTATTAAAATGGCAATACTCCCCAAAGTATTGTACAGATTTAATGTGATCCCTCTAAAGATCCCCATGACATTCTTCAAAGAAGTGGATCAGGCACTTTTGAAATTCATTTGGAATAATAAACACCCTCGAACAGCGAAAGCAATTATTGGGAAAAAAGAATATGGGAGGCATTACGTTTCCCAACTTTACACTGTATTACAAAGCAATAGTTATCAAAACAGCTTGGTATTGGAATAAAGACAGACCCTCAGATCAGTGGAATAGACATGAGTACTCAGAGAATTGTCCCCAGACATACAATCATCTAATCTTTGATAAAGGAGCAAGACGTCCTAAATGGAGCAAAGAAAGCTTCTTCAACAAGTAGTGTTGGCACAACTGGCTAGCCACTTGCAAAAAAGTGAACTTAGACCCCCAGCTAACATCAAGGTCTTTAATCTGTTTGGAATTTACCTTCATAATGCATGAAGGTAAATTCCAAACAGATTAAAGACCTTGATATCATATCTGAAACTATAAGGTATATAGAAAAACACGTAAGTATAACACTCCATGACATTGAGACTAAAGGCATCTTCAAAGGAAAAAACGGCACTCTCCAAACAAGTGAATGCAGAGATTAACAGATGGAAATATATTAAGCTGAGAGGCTTCTGCACCTCGAAGGAAATAGTGTCCAGGATACAAGAGCCACCCACTGAGTGGGAAAAACTATTTACCCAATACCCATCAGATAAGGGGCTAATATCCAAAATATGCAGGCACTGACAGAACTACAAAACAAAAACATTAACAAAAACAAAAAACATCTCATCCCATCAAAAAATGGGGAGAAGAAATGGACAGACACTTTAATAAAGAAGAAACACAAATGGCCAAAAGGCACATAAAAATGCTCCACATCACTAATTATCAGGGAGATGCAAATCAAAACAACTATGAGGTACCACCTCACACCACAGTGACTGGTACACATCATAAAGAATGTGAAAAAGCAGTGTTTGTGGGAATGCGGTGAGACAGGAACTGTTATCCACTGTTGTTGGGAATGCGGACTAGTTCAACCTTTCTGGAGAGCGATATTGAGATTCCTCCCAAAACTGGAAATTGAGCTCCCACATGATCCAGCTATACCACTCCTAGGAATATAACATAGGTACACAAAAATACAATACAAAAACCTCTTCCTTACACCTATATTTATTGCAGCACTATTTACCATAGCAAGACTGTGGAAACAACCAAGATGCCCTGCAACAGATGCCCATGCAGCCGTTAGGAGAGATGAAGTCATGAAATTTTCCTATACATGGATGTGCATGGAATCTATAATGCTGAGTGAACTAAGTCAGAAAGAAAGAGAAAGACGGAGAATGGTCTCACTCATCTATGGGTTTTAAGAAAAATGAAAGACATTTCTCAACAATTTTCAGAAACATAAGAGAGGAGGGCTGGACTTTACAGCTGACCTCAAGAATCTCACCACAAAGAGTGATTAGTTTATTTAGAGAAATAACCACATTGCGAACTATCCTAACAATAAGAATATATGAGGGAAGTGGAAAGCCTGTTTAGAGTACAGTTAGGGGCAGGGAGGGGAGCAGGGATATTTGGGTCATTGGTGATGGGAATGTTACACTGGTGATGGGGGGAGTTATCATCTGATATGACTGAAACCCAACCACAATCATGTTTGTAACCAAGGTGTTTAAATAAAAATATTTAAAAAAAACATAGATCAGTGAGACAATTCTGTGTCTATCTCTCTCCCTCTGACTTATTTCACTCTGCATAAAAAGTCCATGTAATCCATGTATAGGAAAAATTTCATGACTTCCTCTCTCTTGACGGCTGCATAATATTCCATTGTGTATATGTACTATTGTTTCTTTAGCCATTCATCTGTTGAAGAGCATCTTGGTTGATTCCAGAATCTGGCTATTGTAAATAGCTCTACAATGAATATAGGAGTGATAAAGGAATTTTTGAATTGTATTTTTGTGTTCCTGGTTATATCCTTAGGTGTGGTATAGCTGGATCACATGGGAGCCCAATTTCCAGTTTTTTTGGGAATCTCCTTATTGTTTTCCATAAATGCTGGACAAGACGGCATTCCCACCAGCACTGAATTAATGAAACTCTTGAAAGACATATTGAGAAAAAAAAGTTCCAAGTTATGAAGTATTAGTTATATGAGCAAAAAGAATGAACTGGAAGGAAAAATTAAATAGTTGCAGTTTAAAAATCAAAGTGGATTATTTTTCTTTTATGTGACATTACATTTAAGTAAACAACAGTATTTGTATATAAATATATAACATGTATAAGTATAGTTAAAATTTATAATATTGTATATGATCTTGCCACGATAACAAGTAAGAGTATCATCTAAGTATTATATACATTACGTATAGAAGTTTATATTGGAGATGAAATGTTAATGTCATTATTAAAATATCTAAGAGTAATTCTAAGCCACAATCCTAACTTTTATAATATATCTATCACATTTATATTAAACATATCACTATCTTTATTTTGATCATTTTCTATTTCTTTATGATCCAAATACTTATTTGCTTTTCTAATTGCATATACTAATTGATTAATTTCAATATACACTCTTTTTTTGTTTGTTTTGTTTTTGAGCCACACCCGGTGACACTCAGGAGTTAATCCTAGCCGTGCTCTCAGAAATCACTCCTGGCTTGGAGACCATATGGGATGATAGGGAACGAGCCCATGCCCGTCTTGGTTCAGCCCCGTGCAAGGCAAACGTCCCACTGCTTTGCTATAGCTACAGCCCCATTTTCAATATATACTTAAAAAAATAATAAAAGTGGTCCAATATTTGCTACTTTTTAAAAAATATTTTATTTATGTAAGTGAAACTATTTATATAAAACATATTTTACTTTTTTCTACAAATAGTGTGATAATTCCTTTTCCAAAATATTAAGAGATACTCTAGCTTCTAGATTGTTTTAACCATGTTACTTGTACCTACTATCAACATTTTTATTAAAAAATGTATTATTATGTTAGAAATATACTTCCAAAAATTTTAACACTCTAATAATATCATAATTAAGATTGTTATAGATAGCAGTCAGAATATTTCATCTGTAGATTAAAGATCAGTCTTTGGGATCATTAACATGGAATTTGGTATATGGAAAATATTTCTAGAGCCCCTGGTCAGCACTCTTTGTACCCTACCATGTTCCCCAGGTTTTTAGCACACAATGCATTTTTAAAGAAAGCTCACATATCTCACAGGGATTTCTCTGGCAGCCATGACTGCTCAGCTCGTGCACAATAACTGAATAAAAACCCTAGAAAATTTGCATTACCAAGGTATTCCCAACAGCCATAACTTATGGGAAATCGTATTTAGACATTCTATTTCCCTGTCCCTCAGATAGGAAAAGTCTAATTAATGCACATATCTAAATTTGTTTTCAAAATAAAAAATGATTTGTGGGCCTGAGAAAGAGCACAGCTATAGGGTATTTGCCTTTGTTGCCGACCCCGGGATGGACCAGGGTTTGATCCCTGGCATCTCATATGGTACTCTGAGACTACCAGGAGTGATTTCTAAGTGCAGAGCCAGGAGTAACCCCCGAGAGCCGGTGGGTGTGGCCCAACCCCTCCACAAAAGCAAAAAAACAAAAACAAAAACAAAAAAAAACAACAAAAAAAAACAAAAACCAAAAAACCTAGACTTGTTACTGAATTTTATTATCTTACTGTGCTGTTGTATTTGTCTCCATTTGTTTCACTTCCTCACAGTGCTACTACCAACCATTTATTTCCTAAAATCATCTATCTAAACTGTATACTATTGATATTTTTTAGGGCTGACTTTGATAGAAATAAAAATATCTGAAACATAAAATTCAAATTTAAATACACTGCCAAATTTCCTCATATGTGTTTTAAAATATAGCAAAAATATAAATATGGTATATGTAATATTTAAAAAGGACACATGCTTCCATCATTATAAAACTCCATCTGTGTCTGTTGAGACAATAGACTTTGGAAATATAAGAATTTATTAGATTATGAAATAGTAAATGTTATGCTCATTTGTAATCTTCATGTGTTTATATCAATTTTAAAAAGAAAATAACATAAGTCTCATATTCATCATACTGTCGAGAAAATATATAAGAACAACATATCAGTGCATCAAAATATCTATTTATTAATATACCAACATCAATATACTACTTTACTCACAGGTTTAAAATACATAGTGTGATTTTTAATTTATCTGCACACAATGTCAAGTTGTGACAAGTGCTATAAAGGACAATATTGGGTCTTAAATGAGAAAGCTGATGAAAAAATTTTTTAAGCTCAGGGTAGAGAGTAAACTTTGAACTCATACCTGGAGCAATATTTGACTGGAAGCGTAATAGAGGCATTATTTTAAAACAGGGTAGCGGGGAGCTAGGACTGTAAAAAATCTGAAAGGACTGCTAATCAATTTTATTACATAATTTCCCATTTAGCCAGAAACAAAGGGAAGGCAATATACTTAAAGATCAATTTTATGAACTCTATATTTTAAGATAAAAAACATGTACATGTGCTTCCAACACGCTCACTGGCTCACTGTGATCCTCTGGACAAATATGTTTCTTAAGAAGTGCTTCTTAAATCATTATTAGATATCCAAAGAAAATCATTTGCAAGTTGAAAAACTCACTAAAAAATGCATTTTTATGTTTTCAAGCAATGATGAAGCATCACAAAACAGAAAATGTTTATTAGGGGGCAGAGTGGTGGTGCAGCAGTAGGGTGTTGGCCTCGCATGTGGCTGACCTAGGACGAACCGTGGTTTTATCCCCCAGCATCTTATATGGTCCCCCAAGCCAGGAGCGATTTCTGAGCGCAGTCAGGAGTAACCCATGAACATCACCGGGTGTGGTTCAAAAAAAAAAACAAAAATGTTTTTTAATTAAAATACATTTTAATACAAGGAAGAAATCTATACTTTTGGTTCATGAAAAGGGAAACTACTTTTATAAAATATTTTCGTTTGAAGTTTTTAAAGGTCTTTATAAATATGGAGGTAATTTTTATACATTTCAAAGTAAATAAAAAGGTTTAAAAATGCAAAAAATGTTAAGTTCAAAGAAAACTAATTACAAAGTTGTCAGAAAATATGTTCTTATAAATAACCATAGTAAATATTATATTGCATATTGTCAATGATAACTAATTTCATAAAAAAGACATAAAGCTATGTATAAAGTTTTAAGTCATATGAGAACATAAGGTTCATAAATTTGAAAATATTTTTTTTATTTATTGGAGATTGAGTTTCCTCACCAGTGCTCAGGGTTACTCATGGCTCTGGGTTCTGGGATTATTCCTACTGATAACCAAGTGATCATTTGTGATGGGCATCAAATATCATTTAAGCACATGAAAAGCAAGAATTTTACCCTCTATACTATCTCTTCAGTGCCAAATTTGAAAATAGCAATACAAAGTAGTGATTTTTCTCAAGAGTAAATGAAGAACCAAGCCAAGGCCAACAAAACAGAAATCAAAATAAAAAATTAGAAAGACTATATAAATTACTTATCAAAGCAGTTTATAAAATATTAATGATCACTGTGTTGATTATATTTTTCTGAGGGAGAAAGAAGTTAGTCTTCAAGGTCAAGTTTCTAAGGGGTCAAACGCTAATGGACACATGCTTTAGTCCAAATTATCTAGCACATTGACCCCCAAAATTGAGTTTGTATGTGTACAATTCTTTTTAAAATATAATAAAAGAAAATTCTGTTTCAATAGCGCTAACAAAATGACAAACTATTTAATTTGGGGGGAGAGGCTTCGTCCCACTAGGCTGTACACAGGGCTATTCCCACTCTGTGCTCAGTGGTTATTCTTGAGGTCTTCAGTGGAGCATGTGATACAGAGGATCATGCAAGACAAGTGATTCAACCCTTGCGTCATCTCTCTAGCCCCAAGGTATCTCATTTTACCCTCTTTTGAACATTTCAATTTCAATGATATTGAAGTAACAATTTTAATATTGATGCAAAAATGAAACAAATCTTTCTGCTTCACAGTCACTGACAATCAAGAGAAAGTAGCATTTATTTTTGCTTTTATGAGAAATATCTAGTTTGCCTTTTTATATATTTTATTATGTAAAAATGGTAGAAAATGTTATGTAAGGGCATGCATTTATCGAAAATACTTTAGCAGCCTTTGTTCAAGATGGATAGTCACAGTGACACTGCATGTTATGCTTTACTTAATTACTTTTTATTTTACTTGGTTATCTCTATTTTCTAAATGACACAGATGTAAGTCTTGGTACTGCCAAGAATTCACACATGGAAGTGTTTTATGAAAAAGACACTTGGATAGATTCCTTAAATTTCCTAAATAATTCATGTTTGACATTGTAAAGGTAGCTAGATTATGGTAACTTCTTTTTTTCTTCCTGAAAATTACTGTAATATTTAACTGCTTTGAAATGAAACCATCTATTATATTCAAGATGGCAAAGAAACAACTAATAGCTGTCAAACCACATTCAAAAATTTTAAGATGTAAGTGGGGTTGTCTGGATAAACAAGATTTAGAGCTCCTTAATCCCTTCTTAATATTAAAATGGAATGGAAAAAGAACAAGAATTTTTTAAACCTACACAGAATGATAAAGAAAATAAATAAATCATTAGCTTAACCTAGTCTTACTGCCATTAGATATTTTGAGTATCCATCCATAATCTTTATACAATCAAGTTATATAAAATTTTAATAAGAGAACAAATTCTACTGAGAGAAAAATAAAAAGAGGAAGCTATACTTATAGAACTTAATAAATAATGTTTTAAAGGGTTACTGTAATTAGTAGCAATATATTCATCAAATTATGAGAGTAAAGTGATATTTTTCTTCCTGCTACACTATGAAAGATGCTTTTTAAGGGCACATTAGACCAAAACGTTCTTAATGTAGTCTTGGCATTAGCCCAGGTAACATTTCTAGAAGCAGTGAGCATTTACCAAGGCAGTCCATGGAAATACATCAGAAGTATTGCTTGAGATCTATACATTTCCACTGAAAGGATTAAGTAGACATTATCAGCTTTTATAGAAATTATTTGAGACACTTTTATAGACGACCAATGAGGATAATTTTTACATTACTTAGGAAAATTCATTCCAAATGCAAAATTCTATTTTCAATTCAAAAAATTGTCTATCAATAACAATATTGTATTTGATAAAATATTAAATTTCAAGGTAAAAATGTCAGAAGGTGTACATAGCAAAGCATTTTATACATAATTTTCTCTTTCTACATATGTTATACATATGTATACATTCCCTTGTTATGTATATGTATTTATGTATCTAACCTATATACAGAAAGATAGATTCAACCTTCATTGTAAGAACAATAGTGTCTAGATATCTGGTTGCCAGAAACAGAGGACATACAGCAGTGAGTCAAATTTGAAGCCATTAGATCCATGCTGTGATTATTACTTAAAAAATACACAGTGACTATGACCTCAGCACTTGCATCTAAAGTGGATCCAAGTCTCCAATCCCCACATGCAGTGGAGAATAAGAATTTGAAACCATATGTAAAGCTAAAAGATAAGCTGCATTAAAAGTGACAAAATAAAATACTTTATAAAGATAAAAAATCTACCAAAATATTATAATGAAAATGTATAGGCACTGAACCAGAATTTTGCAATATATAAGACTGGAGTTATAGAGGTAGTACTGTAGGTATGGCATTTGCTTTGCATGCAGATAATCTGTGTCCTATCCATGGCATTCCATATGGTCCCAGAACTGCCAGGAGTGATTTCTGAATGCAGAACTAGGAGCAACCCCTGAGCTTTACTGGATGTGATGCCAAAACAAAAAAAGCCAAAAATACCTCAAATATAAAATTATATATCTATATATATCTATATATATTAACTAATTGCATTATTTAAGCACTGTGGTTAGAGAAATGTTCATAGATGGGTTTCAGTCACAGAATGTACACCACCCTTCACCAATGCAACTTTTCTGCTACAATGTCCCTGATTTCCCTTCCACCCCTTACCCCTGCCTGCCTGTCTATGTTCTTTTGATACTGTGGTTTGCAATATTGTTAATGAGGGGGTGGCATGCAAGTCATTTTATCCCCTGTTCAGCAGCCAGTTCTTGTCCAGAGTCAGTTCTAACTGTCATTGTCAAAGTAGACTCCTCTAACTCTTTGTGTCTAGCTTCTTACCATTGACTGGTTCTCATGATCCTCATCTCTATTGTCTCTGAATATTATTATTATCATATCGTCTTTTTATTTTTCTTATATCCCATAGATGAGTAGACTATTCTATGTCTAGTCCTTTCCCCCTGACTCATTTCACTCAGCAAGATAATCTTTATGTCTATCTATGTATAAGCAAAATTCATGACTTAGTTTTTCCTAACAGCTGCATAATATTCCATTGTTCAGATGTACCACAGTTTCTTTAGCCACTCATCTGCTGTCAGGAACTTTGGTTATTTCCAGATTCTGGCTATTGTAAATAGTGCTTCGATAAACATAGAAGTACAAAGGACATGTTTATATTGGGTTTTTGTGTTCCTAAAGTATACCTTAGGTATTGCTGGACCATATGAGAGTTCAATTTCCAGTATTTTTGAAGAATATTAATTTTGTTCTCTAGAAAGGCTGGACTAGATGGCATTCTTGCCAACAGTGAATGAAGAGTCCCTTTAATCCATGCCAGCTCTAGTTGCTTGTGTGTGTGTGTGTGTGTGTGTGTGTGTGTGTATGTGTGTGTGTGATGTTTGCAGTCTTTGTGATGTGAAATGATACCTCATTGTTTTGATTTCCATCTCCCTGATAATTAGTGATTTGGAGAATTTTTTTCTCGTGCTTTTTGGCCATCTATATTTCTTATTTAAGAAAATGTTCATTTCCCCCCCATTTTTTGGATGGGGTTAGACTTTTTTCCAGTTAAGTTCTGTCAGTACCTTGTATATCTTAAATATTACCTCCTTATCAGATGGGTACTGGGTAAATAGTTTCTTCATTCTGTGGGTAGCCTTTGTATCCAAGTCACTGTTTCCTTTGAAGTGCAGAAGCTTCTCAGTTTAATGTAGTCCCATTTGTTTATCTTTGCTTCCACTTCCTTGAACAGTGGTATTTCCTCCTTGAAGACGCCTTTAGTCTCAATGTTCTGGAGTGTTTTGTCTTGCAGGATATTTTGATCAACTAATTGAGATCCTGATACATTGAGAAGAAACAAAGTAGTATTTAAATAATTGAATTAAATGAATATTTATGAATCAATATATATCATTTGGTTCTATAAAATGTACAATTAAGCCATTTTTAAATATTATAAAATTAATTAAATTATAAATAGAAGTTTAGGACATTTAAAAGACTTATAAATAAACCTCTACTCTCTAGTAAAGTTCAGCACATTCAAAAGAATAATAAACAAATCTCTATTCTCTAGTCAGAATAGATACTATTTGAACACAACAAAAAATTTATAAAAAACAATCATATTTTAAATGAAATATTACATTGCTAAATTTCACAGAGTAAAAACTAAGGACCAATGGAGATTTAAATATAAAGGTAATAAACAGAAAAGGTACTTTATGTAGCAACTAGTGATTCTATTTGCATAAAATATCATTTCATATTCATTAATTCAGATACAGAGGTAGCCCATGGCAGTAGTGGCTTCTGCAGATAGAAAATAGTGTGTTTAATACCTGTACTCCCCGCAGGCAATAGGCTGTGTGTGATCTCAAGGGTATTGTTGTTTGGGATCCCTGGAGCCAAAACAAAGTGTGCATCTCTGGAAAGGATGAAACTGAAATATGTTAGTATCACAGCTAAATATAAGACCCCAGTCATTACAACAAGAATAACAACAAAAGGAAAGGAACATGAAAAAATTGAAATAAAAAGAGTACGACAAGGGGCCAGAGCGATGGCGCAGGGCTTAAGGCTTCTACCTTGCGTGCGCTACACTAGGGCAAATCATGTTTGATCCCCCGGCGTCTCATATGTTACCCCAAACCAGGAGTGATTTCTGAGTGGTCCCTGAGTGTCGCCAGGTGTGCCCTAAAAACCAAACAATAACAACAACAAAAGAGTAAGACAAATTGGTCTGCAGATTGACTGGCCCTTCAGGGCCTGAACAGCACTCCTGAACAGAAACCCTGAAGAGCACCCCTAAACAGCACCCATTCTCAAGCCTTGGCATTGGACTGTTGGCCTAGTTGACAGAGAATTGTGCTGAAAGGTGCTTCAGAGTTTCCACTCCTCAACTCAGCTTGGGAGTCACCCTTCCCAATAATAAAAAAAAATAGAATTCTTTTACCTGGGGTCAGTGGGATATTACAATGGGCAAGGTGCTTGCCCTACAGTTTCCCTGAGTTCCATCTGAGCCATATAAGGAGTTATCCCAGGAGTAGACCCTAAGCACCACTAGGTATGGCAAAGATATTCACTTTCTATTTATTGAGGTTTTGTCCTAAGGGAATTTGTTTCAGGGAATCTGTAACTGCTTTCAAGAGAGTCACAAAACATTCTCAAGCAGAGACTTACAGCTGCTCCCTAAAGTGGTGATACACTGTAAAGTAGTTATGGACAGGGAGCCAAAGGCTCCTGTCAGAATACCTATTTATCGATTTGTAAACAGTACTTCAGCAGTATAGGGGATTTCCCATTAACTAACCCTTAATATGGGAAGCCTTTGGGGCCTAAAATCTCTTCAATTTAATAATACTCTAGTCAAAATAAGATGCAAGTTAAAAAGATTGTGGTTGGAGTATTCAGAATAGAATAGAGGAAGTGAAGTCAGTTGTGAGTAGGTAGCAAGAAATGAAGGGAACAGTCCTGGAAGATAAAAATGGTATATAAGGTATGTAAAAAGAATATAACATTTTGTGCATGCTACTGTCTCTATAATGTTTTATAATGTCTATATATGCATATATACACCTATTATCTTTTTTTTTCTTTTTTTAATTTTTATTTTGATCATAGTGGCTTACATATTGTTGACAATAATATTTTAGGTACATATTTACATAAAATCAGGGGGGATTCCCATCACCAAATTGTCCTCCCTACACCTCCGTTTCTGTCCTACCTCCCATTTCCTTTTCCCTCACCCCAGGGCGGCTAGAATATGTGGTCCCCTCTGTATCCAACCCACTACTTAGTAGTCTTGCACCTGTTTGGACTTGATGCCTCCCTTATTTCCCCCTCTAACTGGAGGCAGGACTAGCTAGTTCAAGATGCGTGGTTTTGTTTGAAAAAGAGAAAAGTGATTAACTGGGGTAAGAGTCTAATACCCCGAAAATGGAGGAGTCCTTCTAAAGGCTCTTATCATCAATTTGGGAGATGGAGAAAAAGAAGGTGAAACCCTCCACTAGTACCAAAAGAAGTATCAAATATCCAGTGAGGGCTCCAGCTATATCGATAAGCACCTCAAAGAACAGACAAAACAAATAAACCAACAAAAACAAAAAGAAAAACAAAAACAGACAAACAAAAATCACGCCATGGTCTTGAATTGAGAAACATGGCATAGCACATAACGAAAGAGAAGAAAGGAAGAGAGAAAAAAAAGTAAGTATAATTGGGGACACTTTCAATAATCGCACCCAAACAGAGAAATCGACCAAAATAGATAGGTAAATCAAAAATAATAATAACAATAATAAATAAAGGTAATATATATATTTATATAAAAAATAACCAAGGTTTTGTGCTTTTTTGTATTTGTTTTTTTCCCTCCTGCCCTGGCACAGTAAATATTGGGGTCATTCGAAAAGGAATTCACTTGGCCTAAGTGATATGGGGTTTCTCCGTCCTTGGAGCATACTGTCATGGGATCAACTCTAGACTTTGCTCATGATCAGGATCCTTTACTTTCCCGGTGGTGTTTTTTTTTTTTTTTTTTTTTTTTTTTGGTGTGTGGAAGACTTCTGCTCTGTGTTCAGAGGTCTCAGTATCTGCACAGATCCTGAGGTGGGACTTATGATGAAGTCAGTCTTTGTGGTTCTAGAGGTTCTGTTACCTCAGTGTCATTTTAATCCATCTTCTGTGGTTGATGATCTTGGTCCTTGCACTGAACCTAGGGTGGCACCTAGGATAGCGTCTTTCTTTGTGCTTCCAAAAGCCCCATTCCGTTACCATTGTCTCTGCCAGACCTTTGGGACTGGGGATCATGATTATTGTGCAGGTCATATTTCAAACCCTAAACTAGGGCTCTTTTATTGGTCCCAAGATGTATACAGTCTGGTCATGGTTCTAGCAGCCAGTCATCTGGAAATCCCGATCTTGGTTTTTGGACCTACCAAAGGGTGCCAAGACTTCTGGTTTTGTCTTGTCATTAGTTGGTAAGGTAGGCTAATCTGCTCTAAGGTCAAGATATTCGCATTTTCCTCGTTGTCAGGATATCATGTTAGAGTTGGGCCTTGTTGTTGGTCCCAATGTATCAAGGCTGTCCCGGATGGAGTTTGTTTCCTGCAGCTGTTGTGAAGAGCTGTGCCGTTTCTATGTCGGGGATCAAGGGTTCAAGGCTGGATGAATGGTATCTAATCACCTGAGGTCTAAGTTGATTCCACATGACATATTTTCAAGGCAGGAGATATCCCCATATTGTAAACAACTATGAGTTCCTATCTCTAGTAGATAGGAGCTCTTTTTTTTATATGTAAGATTTCCCCTTTACTTAGTGTGCCTTTGCAGGGGGAAGTGGTGCTACATTATAATGTCTGTGTATTTGTGGGTGGACTGATGGGATAACCGAAAGAGGTCACATACCCAAAAACGAGGAGAAAAAAAAGAAAAGAAAAAAAAGGGAATTAAAAATGTATGTGCTCACAAATATATATGTAGGACAATCATTTAAAAAAGATAAATAAATAAATTAAAAAAAAAAGATAAAATGAGTTAGCGAAGTTTTTAAGGGACCAAAGTGGTGCAGAGGACTACCTTACATTTGGGGGAGAGCAGGTAAAGAGGTGGTGTATTACAGGTTTTATGCCTATGTTGGATGTACAGTTTTTCCCATTGTCTTTTGGGTTTTTCTTGTGGTGTGTGGGTTCCCAGGCATCTTCCTAACTCACCCCCTGACCTTCTTCAGATTGGTAAAAATTTGCAGCAGGGAGGTCTTGGAAGAGTTCTTGCGTTGGGGATACTTTTGGACCTAGGCCCGGTTTCAAGGAACAGTCTGCGTTAGGGGGAGTTGGTAGGGAGGGCCTCGCATCATGAGTCCACAGGGGAGTTGGATGTCTTTTCTTGCAGGAGACGAGGTGTGGGTTTATCTGGGTGTCCCCTCGCCTGGGTGCTGGGTACTGGTTCGCTGGGTAGGAGGTTGATCTTGATGCCTAATAGAATAAGGACTGAGGGTGAAGAGTTTTAATATGGTGGGAGATCTGGATGGGATTGAGGGGTGAAGGGATAGTTGGATTTCCGGAGGGGAGAAAAGGGAAGGTATATGGGAAGGGTATGAAGGGAGAGAAAAGAGAAAATACCTTAGAGAGAAAAGGGGAAGAGAAAGGTAAAAAAGTATGAGCAGAATAGAAAAAAAAAAAAAAGAAGTAGTGAGAAGAGAGGAGAGACTAGCAAAGGAATGCTGGTTTGATTGAAAGTGTTCGAAGAATAGAGCCTGTAGTTTAATTCTGTACGTCTCAGATACTGCTTCGGTGGTCTGACTGGTCACGTGCTTCAATTCCTAAATGAAGGTATTACCTAGAGATAAAGTGTATGTTAAAGAGTTTTCTCGTGGCCATCTCGTAGTGCATGCAAGGTATGGTATCCTGTGTGGTATCCCGAGTTACCACCTTAGTTTGTCCGCTCTTTGTATCCAAGGGTGCCTGTGGACAGAAAAGCTGAGAGGTTATTTAAGATATAGTAAGATAAAGGCATTAAAAGGTAGTGTTATGGTATGTTGCCATTGCAGTCCGTGATTTCCCTTGGTGTTCTATACTTGTGTTCCTGTATACGAACTCTAAGTGATTATTGTGGGCCTTTGTTGTAGAAGTCTGATTACATACCTGTTCTCTCTATGCTGCTGTTTCTGTTGTTGTTGTTTTCTTTGTGGTAAAATGTGTAGTCAAGAGTTTGCATTGTTCCTTTTTCATGTATTTTGGACACTGCTCCCACGTATGTGTTGACTATTACAATGTTCGGAGTTTCTACCCTATTAAACCCTGTTATTTGATTGTTAGGTATTAGTTGTGTATAAAATATGTGTTCTAGGTGTTTCAGAATAGTGCTACCATTCTGTGTTTTTCTTTTGTCTTCTGACTTACTTAGTTTAACATAACATGATCTAGGTCCATCCACGTTGCTGCAAAGTCTGTGATTGTATCATTTCTGACTGCCATGTAATATTCCATTGTATATATGTACCACATCTTAATGATCCATTCATCTGTTGTTGGACATCGAGGTTGGTTCCAAGATTTAGCTATTATACTGAGTGCTGCAATAAATAGTGGGGTGCATACGTATTTTGGAATGAATTTCCTTCCATCTTGGGGGTATATGCCTAGGAGAGCAATTGCTGGGTCAAATGGCAGCTCAATTCTGAGTTCTTTGAGCACTCTCCAGACTTTTCTCCATAGATGTTGGACTAGGGGGCATTCCCACCAGCAGTGGATGAGAGTTCCTTTCATACCGCATCCTCGCCAACAAAGGTTGTTTCCATTATTTTTGATGTGAGCCAACCTCACTGGTGTGAGGTGGTATCTCACTGTTGTCTTGATTTGGATCTCCCTGATGATGAGTCAAGGTGAGCATGTTTTCATGTGTTTGTTGGCCATCCTTCTGTCTTCCTCAGAGAAGTGTCTATTCATTTCATCTCCCCATTTTTTATGGCTTTATTTGGTTTTGAGGGGCTCAGCTTTCTGAGTGCTTTGTATGTTCTAGATATCAGCCCTTTATCTGATATGTCAAGTGAAAAGATTTTTTACCGTTCTGTTAGCTGTCTTCTTGCGTTAAGTAGGGTTTCTTTTGCCATGCAGAAGCTTTTTAGTTTGATGTAGTCCCATTTGTTTATATTTGATGCTAACGTACTTGCCATTGGTGCTCCATTCTCAAAGACCCTTTTGATATATAGGTCTTCGAGTGTTCTGCCTATTTTATTCTCGATAAACTTTATAGATTCAGGTCTGATTTCAAGGTCTTTGATCCATTTTGAGTTGACTTTTGTATAAGGAGTGAGATAGGGGTCGATTTTCACTTTCGTACATGTGGTTTTCCACTTGTACCAACACCATTTGTTAAATAGGCTTTCTTTGTTCCATTTCATATTCTTGCCTCTTTTATCAAATATTAGTTGGCTGTATATCTGGGGGTTTATGTCTGGGAAATCTGTTCTGATCCACTGGTCTGAGGTCCTGTCTCTGTACCAGTACCATGCTGTTTTAATTACTATGGCTTTATAGTATAGTTTCAAGTTAGGTAAGGAGATGCCTCCCAGCTTCTTGTTTTTCAGTATGTGTTTGGCTATCCTGGGTCTTTTGTGGTTCCAGATGAATTTTGTGATTGATTGTTCTATTTCTTTAAAGAATTGTGTCTGGATTTGGATAGGGATTGCATTAAATCTATATAGAAGTTTGGGTAATATAGTCATTTTGACTATGTTAATTCTACCTATCCATGAGCATGGGATGTTCTTCCATTTCTTTAGATCGTCTTCAATTTCTTTCTGAAGTGTTTTGAAGTTTCCCTGGTATAGGTCTTTCACTTCTCTTGTAAGGTTGATTCCTAGATACTTGATATTTTTTGGTACTATCTTAAATGGGATTGTATTTTTAATCTCTCTCTCCTCAACTTCATTGTTTGTATATAGAAACGCTACTGTCTTTTGTGTATTGACTTTCTATCCAGCCACTTTGCTGTATTGGTTGATTGTTTCTAGGAGTTTTACTGTGGACTCTTTAGGGTTTTTGATGTATATCATCATATCGTCGGCAAATAGAGCTAGCTTGTGTTCCTCTTTCCCTACTTGAATTCCTTTGATTCCCTTCTCTTGTCGGATTGCTATAGCTAGGACTTCTAAGGTTATATTGAATAAGAGTGGAGAGAGTGGACAGCCTTGCCTAGTTCCTGACCTTAGTGGAAATGCTTCTATTTCTCGCCATTAAGTATAATGTTGGCTGTAGGCTTTTCATAAATAGCTGTAACTATCTTAAGGAAGGTGCCTTCTAACCCAATTTTGCTGAGTGTCTTTAACATGAAAGGATGTTAGATTTTGTCAAATGCCTTCTCGGCATCGATTGATATGATCATGTGGTTTTTGTCTTTCATGTTGTTGATGTGATGTATCATGTTTATTGATTTGCGTATGTTGAACCAACCTTGCATTCCTGGTATGAATCCCACTTGATCGTGATGTATGAACTTTTTGATGAAGTGTTGGATTCGGTTCACTAAGATTTTGTTGAGTATCTTTGCATCTATGTTCATTAGTGAGATTGGTCTGTAGTTTTCTTTTTTGGTGGTGTCTTTGCCTTCTTTGGGAAGGAGTGTGATATTAGCCTCATAAAAGGAGTTGGGGAGGATTCCTGTTTTTTCTATGGTTTGGAAAAGCCTATGGAACAGTGGTAATAAGTCTTCTTGAAATGTTTGATAGAATTCACCTGTAAATCCATCTGGGCCTGGGCATTTGTTTTTAGGGAGTTTTTTAATTACATCTTCAATTTCCTCTGAAGTGATTGGTATGTTTAGACTTTCTAGATCTTCCTTTTCCAGTCTTGGAAGAGGGTGTTTGTCCAAGAATCTGTCGATTTCTACTGGGTTCTCTAGCCTAGTTGAGTATAGTTGTTCATAATATGATCTCATGATGTGTTGTATTTCTTGGGGTTCTGTTGTAATCTCTCCCCTTTCATTTGTGATCCTAGTGATTTGGGTGTTTTCCCTCTTTTTTTGGTGAGTTTTGCCAATGGTTTGTCTATCTTGTTTATTTTTTCGAAAAACCAACTCCTGGTCTCATTGATTTTTTGTATTGTTTTCTTAGTTTCTATGTTGTTTATTTCTGCTCTGGTTTTTATTATTTCTTGCCTTCTGGTTGTGGTTGGATTTCTCTGTTGCTGTTGTTCCAACTCTTTGAGGTGATCTTTTAAACTGTTGGTTTTGTTATTTTCCTGTTTCTTGACATAGGCCTGTATTGCTATGATTTTCCCCCTAATTACTGCTTTTGCTGTGTCCCATAAATTTTGACATGTTGTCTCTTCATTGTCATTTGTCTCAAGGAATCTTTTTATTTCTTCCTTGAGTTGTTCTTTGATCCAGCTGTTGTTAAGCAGCATGTTGTTTAATCTCCAGGTATTAGTTTTCCTCCATTGCTTCTTCTTGACATCAATTATAAGCTCTATTGCATAGTGATCTGAAAGTGTACTTCTAATGATCCTTACCTTTGTGGTCTTATATAAGTTGGCTTTGTATCCTAAGACATGGTCTATTCAAAAGAAGGTTCCATGTGGGTTTGAGAAGAATGTGTATTCTGCTTTCTGGGGATGGAGGGCTCTATATAAGTCTATTAGCCCTAAATCTTCTAATTTTTCATTTAGAGCTCTTATTTCTTTGCTATTTTTCTGTTTGGAGGATCTGTCCAGTGGTGATAGTGGAGTATTGAGGTCCCCTACTATTATCACAATTCCCTTCAAGTGTTTTTCCAGGTTTGCCAGTAGTTGCCTCATATATTTTGGTGACTCTACATTAGGTGCATAGATATTGACTAGGGTTAGTGTTTCTTGATCTAATGTTCCCCTGATCAGTAAGTAGCGACCCTCTTTGTCTCTGATCACTTTCTTGAGGTTGAATACAATTTGGTCTGATATAAGAATGGCTGTCCCAGCTCTTTTTTGTTTTCCATTGGCCTGAATAATTACTTTCCATCCTTTTATTCTAAGCCTGTGCTTATCCTGTAACTGTAGGTGTGTTTCTTGCAGACAGCAGAAGTCCGGTTTATTTTTCCTAACCCAGTTCTCTACTATGTGTCTTTTAATTGGAGAGTTTAGTCCGTTAACATTTAGGGAAATTATTGATAGAGAGGACTGTTGTGCAGTTGTATTGTGTGTAGTGGTTGTTGTTACAATCGGGGTTTTGGATTGTGTAATTCACCCTGAGTAAGTCGCTTAGGATCGGCTTAGTTTGTACAAATAGTTCAAGTTCGTTCATGTTTGAGAATGTTTTTAGTCTGCCCTCCCATATGAATGATAGTTTTGCTGGGTATTGGACCCTGGGTTGGAAATTTCTTTCATTCAGTCGTTTAAATATGTCATTCCACTGTCTTCTTGCTTGAATTATTTCGAATGGGAGATCTGGTTTAATTCTTATGTCCCTACCTTGGTACTTGAGGTTTCTTTTCTTCCTTCTTGCTTTCAGGAGTTCCTTTTTCTCTTTGTTTTTTTGCCATTTGGATTATTATGTGTCTTGGTGTGGGTTTATTAGGGTCTATTTTATTAGGGACTCTCTTGACTTCTTGGATTTGTCCTGAATTGTCTTCCCAGAGGGTGGGAAAGTTCTCTGTTATTATCTCCCTGACTACCTGTTCTTCCCCCTTCCCTATTTCCTCCCCTTCTGGTATACCCACAATTCTTAGATTGTTTCTTTTGTCCTTGTTCATTAAATATTGGATTTTTCCTTCCAGTGCTTTGCCTTTCATTTCTTTGTTGGTTTCTTTATCATTTTTTTTATTGCAGTTTTCCTTCGAGTTCTTTGATGTGCTTCTCCAACTCTGTGTTTCTACTCATAAGGCTTGCTACTTTGTCTTTTAAATCCTTCACTTCTTTTTGTATGGAATCTCTCATGTTCTTTGACATTTCTTCTTTAATTTGGCTCATTCGTTCGTCCATGGATTTCTTATACTCGGTTGCTAGGGTTTCTTTCATTTGTTTTAGTAATTCTTGCATTTCCTTCCTCATGTCCGCTTTTAGGTCTTCTTCCCCTGGATCTGTGCATTTTGGTGGACTTGGAAACTTGATAGGGTTTGTCATGGTGTCTCCATTTATTAGGTATCTCCTTGATTTACGCATAATTCTTTGTATTTAATGGTGTGTTTTGGAGTGCTGTGGCTTCTAATTTCGGCCTGCTTTGGTCCCCTTCCTGAAGGTGTTTCTAGAGGGGCCTGTTGGGTGAGTTTGTTGAACCTAGCCCTTTCTCCTCCCCTTTGCTACCTAGAGTTCAGCCTTCCTGCAGTGGGTCTTGTCCCTTTTCTGCTCCTTATTTCTGTCAGCGGTGCAGTTCCACTCCTGGCCACAATGGTTACTGGCACTGTTGAGCGTAGCTCTCAATCCACTCTCCTTTCTCTGGGATTCAATGGAGCTCTGTCCCTCCAAGCCTCCCTTGAATGAGTTCCCTCAGATCGACCCCGCAGGCTCTGTCCACGCCCTTGGGGAGTCCCTGGTCCACTCCAGGGTCCAGGGGGGTGGACTGCTCTAGGTCACCTGCGAGTCCAGATGGCTGGCCCTATCTCCCTATCTCCCTATCTCCCCCGTCTATTCAGGTTGCTCAACTTCCTTTCTAGGCGCCACCCTGGGGGGAGGGGCCAGCCCAAACGCCGAGCAACAGGACAGAAACTCACTCGGGCCTCTCCCGCAGGCAGGTAGGGGTCTCTGGGGGGAGGGGCCTGCCCAAACGCCGAGCAACAGGACAGAAACTCCTATACACCTATTATCTACATGTAAATATAAACACATATACACATATAAATGTGTATTATGCATATATATATATATATACATACACAAATTTCACTTAGAAGAAAACTCCAATATCAGTGTTTGAGTGTAAGTCAGTGGTAGGAACTACAGGAGTCCTGCTCCAGGTAAATAAATCTGGTTGTTTTTTTTTTTTTTTTTTGGTTTTTGGGTCACACCTGGCAGTGCTCAGGGGTTATTCCTGGCTCCAGGCTCAGAAATTGCTACTGGCAGGCACGGGGGACCATATGGGGCGCCGGGATTTGAACCGATGATCTCCTGCATGAAAGGCAAACGCCTTACCTCCATGCTATCTCTCTGGCCCCAAATCTGAAACAGAGTCACAGTGAGAATTAAGAAAACAAGACAAGGAGCTGGATCGGTGGCGCAATTGGTAGGGCATTTGCCTTGCATGTGCTAACTTGGAAGGACTGCTGTTCAAATGTCCAATATGGTCCCCCAAGCCAAGAGTGATTTCTGAGCACATAGCCAGGAGTAACTCCTGAGTATCACTGGTTCGGCCCAAAAACAGCAACAACAACAACAACAACAACAACAACAACAACGAAAGAAAGAAAGAAAGAAAAGAAAAGAAAAGAAAGAAAGAAAGAAAGAAAGAGAGAGAGAGAGAAAGAAAGAGAGAGAGAGAGAAAGAAAGAAAGAAAGAAAGAAAGAAAGAAAGAAAGAAAGAAAAAAGAAAGAAAGAAAGAAAGAAAGAAAGAAGAAAGAAAGAAAAAGAAAAAGAAAAAAAAAAAACAGACATTAAAGAGAAAGCATGGAGATCAGAGGACTAACTATCTAATGAACAGAGAGCCAGACTGTCCTCTCTATTGGATATATATTGTTCAGCAATCATTGGTCATAGAAAGAAGATAACAGATTTTTTTAGTACTGACAATACCTAAGGAGGTTTACAATTTCATATGAGAATATGAAGAATGAAGAGGTTTTAGGTATAATTTCTGGAGATTGTCTTCCTTCAGGGAAGGGTAACAGAGAGGAGACTATAAAAGGGCGTCTGTCCCAGTTTGTTTCCTCACTGGAGTTGGCTTTCTGATAACCTTTGTGTGATCTTGTGTGATGAGCCCTTCAGTTTATTATCTGTACTTTTTCTCGGAACCCCTGAGCTCTAAAGCTTTGGTTTTTTTCCACTACTGCTTTTTCTAACATGTAGCTTCCTACTACATGGAACATATTTTCTTTAATTGTGTTCATATTGTTGTGCTCAGGACTTATTTCTGGCTTGTGCTCAGGAATCACTTGTGGCAGTTCTTGTAAACCATGTGGAATTCCAACGATTGAACCCAAGTTGGCAGCATTTAGGGCAAGCTCTTTACCCACTGTACTATTTCTCTACCATCCATATTTTTATATTAATGAGTGATTTCAGTTCATTAAGAAAGGTTTGATTGTGTCTGTTTATGTGGTAAGCAATATCAGTGAAAGACAATTTGGAAGAATCTAAAAGATAACCATATACTAACAATGGTATCCCTGATAACCATTTCAGGTAAAGAAATAGAGAAGAAATAGGAGTTTTAGAAAGCTTGATCTTTCTATAAAATCAAGGTTTACTTTTAGGCAAAAAACTGAGGTGATTTTTGAAGTAAACACAAACATCTACAGGGTGAGAGATGCTTTTATTAGGATTGGATGCACAGAGAATAGAAAGAAAGGGACAAATGAGTGAATGGCAAGCATTACACAGAATTTTAAAACTGAAAAATATTTTAGAATGCCACTCATCTCCTTACTATTTTGAAGATGGAATAATAGAAGCAGAGGTTGGAAGCGCCCTGTCTAGTATAACAGGGTTAGTGAGCGAAGACAAGAATAAATTCTGATCATTAGACTCTAGGCACAGGCTATTCTTAAATTTAGAACTCCTTTCTCCAATGATAAGCAAATGATTGAAATGTGGTTGTTACTTTTCGAATTTCCTTTCCTCCTTCTGCTCTAAGATTTAAGGAAGGAAATAGAAAATAACCACTTTCTTTACAACTCGCCAGAAAATATTTTAGAACCTCATAAATGGTATAAAGCATGTGATTTCACAAGTCATAACTAACAAAGGAATCTATTTTTAAGCCTTATTGAGTGAGAAAATAAAATGAACTTTGAGAGAATGGAACAACTCTCTTGCAAGTGATTAAGATTCTATCCGCATTGTAACTCTCTGGAATCCCATTCTTGTAAACAAATTTTCAAAACATCTTTCACGTCCTAATGAGGAAACTAGAGTAAGAAGACATACCAAGGCTATACCCATTGGGTTTCTGATAATAATACTAAATTTCAAAAGAAATTAGAGATAACTAGTTTTATAAATATGTTAACCCTGTACAGATCTTAACTTAAGGAATTAATTTATTTAGCAGCACATATATATTCAGTCTCCAGTGTAAAGTTTGTCCTGTGCAATGTGCTGGAGGGAGGATACATGAAGAGCAGGTTAGAGATAATCTCTGTTCTCAATATAGCACAGGACATATGGAAGAAAATAACAGAAATAAGCAAATAAATAAAAATGTGTAACTGCAGATTGTGTGAAATAGTTGGGGAAGAGGATCTCTGTGATAGAAATAATAGAGCAGTGACATCATTTGTAGTGTATCAATAATACCTGAAAAAGGTTGATTTTTAAACAGGAGAAAGAAGGAAGAAAAGAAAGGAAGAAAGAAAAAGAAAGAAAAGAGGAAGAAAAAAAAGAAAAGAAAGAAAGAAAGAAAAAAAAGGAAAGAGAAAGAAAGAAAGAAAGAAAGAAGAAAGAAAGAAGAAAGAAAGGAAGGAAGGAAGGAAGAAGAAAGAAAGAGAGAGAAAGAAAGAAAGAAAGAAAGAAAGAAAAAGAAAGAAAGAAAGAAAGAAAGAAAAGAAAGAAAGAAAGAAAGAAAGAAAGAAAGAAAGAAAGAAAGAAAGAAAGAAAGAAAGAAAGAAAGAAAGAAAGAAAGAAAGAAAGAAAGAGAGGAGGGAGGCAGGGAGGGAGAGAGGGAAGAAGGAAGGAAGGAAGATAGGAAGGAAGGAAAAACAGAAAGACAGAGAATGAAAGAAAGAAGAAAGAAAGAAAGAAAAAGAGAAGAGAAAGATAAAGAAAGAAAAAGAAAGAAAGAAAAAGAAAACGGGAAAAAGGAAGAAAATTAAATAGTAAACTATTTTAGATTAGGTATTTAAGAAGGTGTCTTCAAGAATATGACTTTTGTGCTAAAACCTGAAACATGAGAATATGCTGTGGTCTGAGGAGACCAGGAAGTGAAATTTTAAATAGCTAATTGTGAGAACAATGTGAGATGCATGTGATGGGGGGAGGGAGACAGGAGGAGGTGGGGAAACCAGGCCTATTTAAAGATCCTAGAGAAGACTAGAACAGCTGGAATTACCCAAGAAAGAAGATATGAGAAGAAAATGAGACACTTATTTGTTCTTAGTTTATTAATTAAACATTTGCAGAACAAAAGACCCCAATATAGGTTAAGAAATCTTTTCTCTATTAATACAAAAATAAGTATAAAAATCAATAAATAGTCTGGTATAATCTTCCAACCAAAAAAGTAACCAAACAAATGAGTAAATAAAGTGTGAGAAAAATAAGGAGTGATGTAGTATCTCTGAAACAATTAAAAAAATCCCTGCAAGAAAATACAACCAACACCCCTACTGACTCATGCAGTGTGGCCCTCCTAATCACCTCTCCCTAATGTGGACTGTGGCTTGATACTGTACCTAGTTCCAAAAGGATCCCTGTATTGTATTTCCATAAGATTGTTCTTTGCCTGTCGTCTGGCCTGGATCTCTAGATACGGAGGTCCAATTTTACCATCCATGAAAAAACAGAAGTTTTCCATACACCACAAAAGCACCGAGGGGAGAGTAAATGATCATGCAAGGAGTCTATAGTTAATCCCATGACAGTATGTTTCAAGGGTGGAGAAACCCTGTATGTCCTAGGCCAAGGGAATTCCCTTTGTAATGTCCCCAATAGTTACTGTGCCTATGCAGGAGGGGAAAAAAAAAGCACAAAAATAATCCATTTATCCACTTATATATTTATTTATTGATTGATTTTTTTGACTTCTTTATTTTGGTTAGATATTGAAGTTGATGTCTCCAATTTTATTTTATTTTATTTTCTCTTTTTCTTTCTTTTTGCACTCTAGCATGGTTTGATTTCAGGACCGAGACTATTGTGTGGTGCTTGTCTTTATTGCTGTAGTGCTAATTGGATATTTTATTTAATATTTCTTACTGTATTGTTGTGGTGTTTCAATTACCTTTTTCCTGTCCTCTCTCAAACTGAGGTTGAAAGCCTCTAGAAGAACTACGCCCATTTTCAACTTATTTGAGTTTTTATCCCATTCTATTGCTTTTCTTTCCTCCAGACGAATCCACTTAACTCAAACTATTTAGCTCTGCCTCTCAAATAGAGGGGGAAACAAGGGAGGGTACCAGGACCAAACAGATATATGATCACTAATAGTAAGCTAGACACAGAAGGGACCTCACTACCTGGGGGGTGAGGATGGGGGATATGGGTTGTAGGAAGGAAATGGGGGTGGAGAGAGGACAAATTTGGTGATGGGAATTCCCCTGATTCAATGATAATATGTACCTAAAATACTACTTTGAAAGATATGTAAGCCAATATGGTCAACATAAAAGTAAGAAATGATTACTATCATAAAACATGATGGCTTATCAATTAAATAATAGAAATACTAATAAATAACAATGCAATACCTGGGTAGTACAGATAAGCAGAGAATGACAGTTGGAAATGATTACTCTGGACAAAGACTGGGTGCTGAAAGGTGATGAAAGTGATATGTATGATACTCTTCAGTAACAATATAGCAAACTACAATGTTCAGAAGGAGAAAAAGAAGAACAGGAGAAAGCAAGAAAGAGAGAGATAAAAAGAGAGATGATAGGATGAAAGGAAATGTGCATTAGGGAAGTGATGGATGTTGTACACTGTGTGACTGAATTCAATAATGAAAATGTTGTAACTGTATGTCAGGGTGATTCATCTTCAAAACATATTTATTCAAAAAAGAGAGATAATGAGACCAGAGTAACAGCATAGTGGTAGAACTTTTGCATTGAACGCTGCCGACTTCTGATGGACCCAGATTCAATCCCTGGCATCCCATATATATGGTTTCCCGAGCCTGTCAGAAACTATTTCTGAGCACAGAGCCAGGTGTAACCCCTGAGAGCTGCTGTGTGTGGCCTAAAAGGAGAGAGAGAGAGAGAGAGAGAGAGAGAGAGAGAGAACACTTGTCCATCAATGGCTATACTAATAGACTAATAATTTTCTTCCCAACCATTCCAATGTTGGCAAGATATGAATAACAAAAAGTCTTGGAATGTGTTGGTACAACTACTTTACAAATTAATTTAGCAATTTCTTATAAAATCAAACATACAGTTACATTTCTACTACTAGATATTTACCACAAAATACATGAAAACAATACATACACATGTATATTTACACACAGCATTTATAGCAGCTAGATGGATAATAGTCCAAAATTCTAAACTATAAGGGGTTGTAGAGATAGTACAGTAGGTAGGGTGTTTGCTTTATATGTTGCTACTTGGTTTAATTCCTAACACCCAATGTGGTTCCTTTTAGTGCATCCTACGTGATTCCTGAAAACAGGAGTAAGCCTTGGACACTGCTAAAATGCGCCTTCTCCACTCAAAATAAAAATCATTCAGTATGTAGTATGTTATTCATGTTACTTAGCACAATAAAATACTATTTGGTATGTCTGATAATTCTATTCACATGAAATTCTACAATGGGCAAAAATTACTCTATAGTAATAGAATGTAATAAGAGGAGTGTTTTTCTGGGATCCAGAGTGGAAAAGTATTCCAACAATGGGGTCATGAGAATACTATTTGGAGTGGTGCAAGTATTCTAAATCTAGTTGTGATTATGGTAACTAAATACAGACAGAACTCACTCCTCTGTGTAGTTAAAATAATTGCATCTTTTTTTTTTTATAAAAGTTGCACCTCAGTGAAATTTAGTGGAAACAAAAGGACTAGGAGATGCATTTATTTTTGTCACTGTTCATATTTTCAGTGGTTCAATCTGTTTTTCTTTTCTTTTTTTTTTGTCTTTTATGAGTTTTTTTTTTTTAAATTTTGAATTTGACCATGTTGGCTTACATATCTTTCACAGTAGTATTTTAGGTACATATTAACATTGAATCAGGGGAATTCACATCACCAAATTTGTTCTCCCCCTCACTCCCCATTCCCTTCCTGCAACCCATATCCCCCACCATCACCCCCCCCCCCGGTTGCTAGAGTAAGTGGTCCCCTCTGTGTCTAGCTTACTATTAGTGATCATATATCTGTTTGGTCCTGGTACCTTTCCTTGTATTCCCCTCTATTTGAGAGGTGGAACTAGATAGTTTAAGTTAAGTGATTTTGTTTGAAGGAAAGAAAAGCAATAGAATGAGGTAAAAAAAATCAAATAAGCTGAAAATGGTGGAGTCCTTCTAGTGGCTTTCAACCTCAGTTTGAGAGAGGACAGGAAAAAGGTAATTGAAACACTGCAACAATACAGAAAGAAATATCAAATAAAATATCCAGTGAGCACTACAGCAATAAAGACAAGCACCACACAATAGCCTCAGTCCTGAAATCAAACCATGCCAGAGTGCAAAAAGAAAGAGAAAGATCTCTAGATACAGAGGTCTGATTTTACCATCCATGATGAAGCAGAAGTCTTCCATACACCACAAAAGCACCGAGGGGAGAGTAAATGATCATGCAAGGAGTCTATCGTCAGTCCCATGACAGTATACTTCAGGGGTGGATAAACCCTGTATCTCCTAGGCCAAGGGAATTCCCTCTATAATGTCCTCAATAGTTACTGTGCTTATGCAGGGGGAAAAAGAGAAAAAAAAGCACAAAATAATCCTTTTATCCACATATATATTTATTTATTGATTAATTTTTTGACTTCTTTATTTTGGTGTAGATATTGAAGTTGATGTCTCCAATTTAATTTTGTTTTATCTTTCAATCTGTTTTTTATAGAAAATTAAATGATTATAATTCCTGTTTTTCTTTCAAAATAATCACCTTTTATTATTTACCTGTCTTGACTAAATTGGTTTTAAAGTGCTAGCACTTCAAAGCTATGCCACAGGCTAAGGGAAACATAAACTGTCCTCTTGAGTTAGATTATACACAGACATTAAGGAAACATGGTTTTTATAATTATATATTAACATTTAGGGTATATATTTGAAAAGTGGTACCTAATGATCATTTGAGTGAAATTTTACAGACTTTTAACGCTCAGTATAATATTTTATATTTGATGAATTTAAAATTCCATTTGTCCCAATTTGTGTATCTTAAAAGTCCCTAAAATATAGAGCTTGAGATGTGAGGAGGAAGGGGATAATTCTAAGATTGAGTTCAAGTCTTTTACAAAAAAAAAAAGAAAAAGAAAGACTAGAGCTTGAATCAAAATTTTTATTTTTAGGAGGATCAAGAGCACGATAGCCACAAGGCCATAGAAGAAAGCAAATGTTTCTAATAATCAGTGAAGGAACCTTAAATAAAGTCAAGGAATACATTCTCCTGAACAGTCTGAGAAAAGGAAACTGGCTCTTTCTAGGATGTTGTCCATTAAGTAATAACTCCTACACTTCTGAGTTGTTTTATCAGGTTCTGGAGAAATCATGCTCTTGATTATGCCCAATATTTGATCTTCTAGAGGCTGGATGTGATGGAGATAAACAGAGCCACTGTGGATATTTCAAATGTGCTATGTCGATTTCCCTTCTAGATGGGCATCGTCTGGGGAAGGGAATTTATAATTTCAAAGTGATACTGACATTTGTTGTTATTGTTGTTGTTTTATTTTTTTTTCTTGGTTTTTGGGTCACACCTGGCAGTGCTCAGGGGCCACTCCTGGCTCTCTGCCTCTCTGCTCAGAAATCGCTCCTGGCAGGCTCAGGGGACCATATGGGATGCCAGGATTCGAACCACTATCCTTCTACATGCAAGGCAAACACCCTACCTCCATGCTATCTCTCCGGCCCATACTGACATTTGTTATTTTAAAAAGAATTATGTAATGGGCTTTAATTATATGCATTACAAGAGCACATTACAGGAGCCCAAATGAGGTCTCTTGCCTTATATTTAGTGGAGCAATTTCATTGCTGAGTACCCAATGCAGTCCCCCAAGCCCTTGCATAAGTGATCTCAGAGTGGAAGTGCAGAAACGAAAGTATGCCCTGATACAAACCTTCAAATTGAGTATTTATCTTGAAAAATCTTTAAAAATTTCTTACAAAGGCACAAATATTCTTATACTACCTTACTTCTATCCTAGCCTCAAATTTGTATTACTTAATAAATTATAGATTGAATTTTTCAGAATGTTTATCTACAAGAATAAATATTGGAGTTCTGATGTGATTACATTTACAGTTTAACCATTCATTTAAAATGTAAAAACATAAAACCACACAAAATCACCATAACATCGTTTTTATGAATATCAAATGTGAATAGTATTAATATTGGTTCAACTAAAGCTCATCAACACCTTAGGAAATGTTTAAGTCAAGGTAAAATAGTTACAGTACAGAGCAGCTGCCCCTGAGCACAGAGCTGGCTTTAGTCTCTGAGTACTATAGGGTTGACCCAAATCATTATCCCCCCAAAAAACAAATTGGTCAATTTAAAATGCATACAGAGTTTTATTTTTTGTTTGTCTGTTTTTGGCTCACACTAGGCTGCTTTAAGGGGTTACTCCTGGCTCTTTGCTCACAAATCACTCCTAGCAGGCTTGGAGGATCACATGGGATGGCAGGAATTGAACCCAGGTCTGTCCTGGGTTGACTGCATAAAAGACAAATGCCCTACCACTGTGCTATTACTCTGATCCCCAGAGTTTTTAATTTTATAAAGTAATATTGTAAATATAAAATTGTATATATGGGGGGTAAAAATATTACTAATTTTCACCACACACCTGGTGGCTCTCAGAGTTTATTCTTGGCTCCCCACTCAAAAATTACTCCTGGAAGGCTCAGGGGACCATATGGGATGCCAGGAATCAAACCCAGATCTGTCATGTGCAAGGTAAATGACCTACCTGGTGTATTATATTTATATGTATAGTCCTATAAATATTTTAATTCCTTAAAACATAGTTGTATTAAGATTTCATAAAGTCAGTATATTTAAAATTATCAAGAAAAATTACCTGCCAGAGCAATAGCACAGTAGCTTTTGCCTTGCAATTGGCCAATACGGGACAGACCCCAGTTCGAATCCTGTCATCCCATATGGTCTCGACCCTGCCAGGAGTGAGTTCTGAGCTTAGAGCCAGGAGTAAACCCTGAGTGCCTCTGGGTGGGACCCAAAAACCAAAAAAAAAAAAAAGAAAAGAAAAGAAATAAAAATTACCAGATATTAGCTAAATGCAAAATTTTTTCATTAGTGAAGACTGAGTGTTATTTCTCCATTTTGTTTCTCCTTAAAATTTATTTTCATTTGGGGCAAGAACATATGCATGTACTTTCTTAATTCTTTTAGTTTCCAAGTAATCTAAGTTTGTTTCTTTTCCACCAAGAAATAAAAGAGAAAACACCGAGTTTCATTTTTGTAGTGCTAAGAAACTTGCTGTCTCAGAAGGAAATTTAGGGGTTTTTAAAACTGACCATGGGAAAGCAAATTCTTACTGTTGAGAGTATAATTATATGTAGATGACAGACACATAACTACCAAAAATAGGAGGCCTGGTGGAGAAAGATCAGAAAAATAAAATCACCATGGTCAATAAACAAGAAGGAATAGAATATTTTAAATCTGTGGCTAAATGCAATTTTTCCTGTTTTACCCAAAGCAAATTTTCTTTTTTGGGGGGTCACCTCTGATTGGGCTGGCTTTGTGCACAGAAATGACTCCTGGTAGTGCTCAGTGAACCATATTGGTTGGGAGGGACTGAACCTGGATCTGTCACTGCAAGGCTAGCACCTTACCCATCCCTGTGCAATATCTCTCCCCACCAAGGCAGACCCTTCAGGTTCTAATCTTAAAATTCTATATATGCAGAAGAAATATTTTCTTTGCAATCTTTTGTACATGCCTTAAAAGCATTGATAACCAATATTTAATGAAAATTTTAAGTCTGTGATGAGCAAAACAGACATTTTTAGGTCACAGAATTTAGTCTTTTTAATCATTTAATCAATAGTTTCCCTGACATATACTTACTTTATTTTAATCTGTAGTTGTGCTTTGAGTCAGTTTTCATAATTGATCACTATCTGACAGACACTTTTCAGGGAGACACGCACAAGCACACTCATGCTGAGATACGAAAACAACATACATACTCACACATCATGATTTATTAGGACAAACCATAGATTAAAAATAACAGAGCAATAGCACAGTGGTAGAGTGTTAGCCTTGCATGCACCAACCCAGGATGGATCCAGGATGCATATGGGATGCATCCCATATGGTCCCCTTAGCCTTCTAGGAACAATTTATGAGCGCAAAGCCAGGAGTAACCTCTGAGCGCTGCCAGTTGTGGCCCCAAAACCTAAATAAATAAATAAATTAATTAATTAACAACCAAATAACAGTGAATTAATATGTACAATTTTAAAATTTAATTAATATTAGGTAACATCTTTTTTTTCCAATTGTCACTTTGACATATATATTTCTGCAAATAATGATTTTAAGTTGTGGCGACAAGCAGGGGTGTAAACTGGGAAGGAAGAGGACCAGTAACAGTGGTGGAGAGATTTTGGCATTTTGGTGGTGGATGTGGTTCATTAACTTTGAGGTCTCAAGTATGAATCTTAGCTCAATTGCAAATAATTATAGATATTAATAACAATAATAATAATGATACTCCATTAATATTAATAAAAGAAATTTTTCAGTGGTTATATTGATCTCTTGTATAGCTCAATCCATAATCATATCAATTTTCTTAATTCCTAAAAATTACAACCATTCCTATGCTAAACATTGCTAAAATATAAAATAAGAATATAATAGGCATATTATAAAAATAAAAATCACCTGAGAAGCCAAAAACAAAATTAAATAGAAAATAATATTGATTTGTAGTTAAATATTGAAAAGAATAATTCCTAAACTAGAGGAAGAAAAGACTAAAATTGTTTTCCCTCCTCACAAGGTGCCTCTGTTAACTTATACCAAACAGCACAAATAATTTGAAGTTACACATTTTTATATAATGAAGTTAAAATTTTACTTATTAAAGGTCATTATGGAATATTTTATGTATCTCAAAGAATCATAGAAGTTATCCTAAATCTATGTATTAACCACCCGATTTAGAAACAAAAAGTACACATATTGGTGTTTAAGAATTTTAATTTATAGGCCCGGAAAGATAGCACAGCGGTGTTTGCTTTGCAAGCAGCTGATCCAGGACCAAAGGTGGTTGGTTTGAATCCCGGTGTCCAATATGGTCCCCCGTGCCTGCCAAGAGCTATTTCTGAGCAGACAGCCAGGAGTAACCCCTGAGCACTGCCGGGTGGTGTGGCCCAAAAACGAAAAAAAAAAAAAAAAAGAATTTTAATTTAGAAGTCATGAAGTGTACATATACATAGTTAAATATAAATACTTTACAGAAATGAATCAGAAGGAAGAGAGTGGGGCCTTAGTGATAGCACAGCAGTTATGGTGTTTTTCTTGCATGCAGCCATCCTGAGTTTGATCTCCAGCATCCCATATAGTTTCCAGTGCCTGCCAGGAATGATTTCTGAGTGCAGAGCTAGGAGTAACCCTAAACTTCACTGGGTGTGGCAAAAACAAACGAACAAACAAAAACAACAAAACTCCAAAATAGAGGAAGAATAGAATTTGAATGATCCTACTTATTTGTAGAATGTAAAAAAAAAAGATAGTATGGTATTATTATCCAGAGACAATATCAATGAGGGCCAGGAGGACCAGTTCATGATAGGAGGCTTGCCACATATAGTGAGAGAGAGCAATTAGGGTAGTGAAGGTATCTTATGACAATGGTAGTTGGAAATGATCACTCTGGACAAGAACTGGGTGCTGAAAGGAGATAAAGTGATATGCTAAATTCTTCAATAACAATATTGCAAATTACAGTGTTTAAAAGAAAAGTGAAGGAAGAAAGAGAGAAGAGACAAAGAGATAGAGAAAGAGAGATAGGGAAAGAGAGAAAAAAATATCTGTTACAATGGCAGGTGGTGGGGGTGGGAAGTGAGTGGTAGAGAAATTGAGGAGAAATTCGTGGTGGGAAATATGCACTGTGAAGGGTGTTGTACATTTTTTTTTTTTTTTTTTGGTTTTTGGGCCACACCCGACATTGCTCAGGGGTTACTCCTGGCTGTCTGCTCAGAAATAGCTCCTGGCAGGCACAGGGGACCATATGGGACACCGGGATTCGAACCAACCACCTTTGGTCCTGGATCGGCTGCTTGCAAGGCAAACGCCGCTGTGCTATCTCTCCAGGTCCAGGTGTTGTACATTTTATGACAGAAAATCAATCATGAACAACTTTATAATTGTGTCTATCATGGTGATTTCATTAAATAAATCATTTATAAAAATCTAATTTAAAAAGATGTATACATGTATTGCCAATTTTTTCAATATTAAATTTATAATGTTTATTATGTATAACATACTTTTATTCATCTCTGCTATGCAACATTTCATTATATGCATGCTTAGAATTTATTTTCAGGACAATTTCTGTTATAAAAATAATGTATAAATTATTTTATTTACTGTTCTAGATGCAATATTAATCCTTCGACTTTTCAAAATTTAGGGAGCCTAAAATTTTTACTTGTACATGTTTTACAATGTCTTATAATATTTTTACCCTTAAGAATTTTATTGCCTTCAAGCATTATAGCATTTGCAATAATGTTTATATGTGAAGATACTAGCTTGCATTAAATTTACATGAAAGAAATAAAACACTTTTAAACTCAAATTAATTAGAGGGAATGAGGATAACTGGAGGAATGGGAGTAAAGTAAATATTTTTCTGGTTTTAACATTTTATTTTTCCACTCCCCCTTACTATATCTTTGCCAACTCATACTTTACCTAAAGTGCTCTTAATACATATTTTTATTAAGTCAATGAATAAATTAGTTCAAAATATTATAAATATTTTTAAGGTCAGGCATCCAATAATAGACCGACTCTGCTTTGTGTTTTTCATCTTTTCACTTAAGGTATGTGAAGACAAAGAAAAAGTTCCACATGTCATCACTTTGGATGGCAATAACTGCTATATTGCTAGAAACTGCGAAGAACATTGATTATCATCTTTATTTTTTTTTTTTTGGTTTTTGGGCCACACCCGTTTGATGCTCAGGGGTTACTCCTGGCTATGTGCTCAGAAATCTCCCCTGGCTTGGGGGGACCATATGGGACGCCGGGGGATCGAACCGCGGTCCTTCCTTGGCTAGCGCTTGCAAGGCAGACACCTTACCTCCAGCGCCACCTACCCGGCCCTGATTATCATCTTTAGGGTGATACAACCAGTGAAGGAAATGATTTGGGTGTGTGAGTGTTTTGGGAGTGGTATAAAAGTATTTTCTAAAGGTAAGCCAAAAGCAGTAGTGTTCTGGAGTGAGTTCATAGTAATTTGAGGCAGTCAAGATATAAATGATCAGCAAAGATATAAATGTTCAGCAAAGTAGTTGTTACATAATTTGAAGCCTTAGGTCAACAAACTGAAAATATTTAGAAAATAGAAATGATCAAAGGCTGTAAACCAGTCTTGGCAGTACCAACTTCCCATCCCTCGTCCCCAGCCAATACACACACATATATACATACATACATATATATATACATATATATATATAGAGAGAGAGGAGAGAGATATGTATGCATTGATAAATGAAAATGAGAAATAAGTTTATTATGAATACATGATAGAGGCCCTACAGGACTGTTTGTAATTCACGTGATTTCAAATGTCATTGTAGAAATTTTAGCTAAGATATGATGGAGAGCAGAAGCTCCATCAGAGAAGTTACCAAGGACGACTTTTTGGTAAAAAAGGTATTTCATAGAAGAAGGCTTTGAAAAGTCTTTGAAAAGCATGTATTGCTTTGAAAAGCACAATTCATGTGAAAATGTATTATATACCAAGACAGATTGTCTGTATACAGCCTTAGTACATAAATTACAAATATTTGGTGGAGGATCTTGGGCACTCTGGTGGCAGGGAGGTGCAGTAAATAAGTCAAAACAATAAACATAAATAGGATTAGATGTGTGCTACCTTAACTATAACAACAACAAAAAAAGAAAATTGAAAATACAGAGGCAGTGTAGAATAGGAATGAGACTTTATTGAAATAGGATTTTTACCAGAGCCAAACAATGACAGCAAAGGCAACAGAATCTAAGAAATCTCTTTGAGTTTCAGTAAGTCTTTTATGATCATCCAATGCATAGCAGGAGATTTATTCATTACGTTTCTGAGAAATGATAGGGGATTTTCCAAGAACCAGCGTTCATATCCTTTTAGGTCCTTATCAGGCTCTGTTCACAGTTTGCATATCGACGTGTGTTAGGAGTGTTAGGTGTGTCTTTCAACACTCTAATATAATATAATGAGGAAACCTGGCTCACGTTAGGAAAAGAAGTCAGAATGTGGTTGTCTTTTTATGCCATCTTGTATTCTGCAAGTATTGACAGGCATGAAACTCACACCCTGAAATTTATTCCAGGTTTCAGCTAACTGGTGAAGAACTGCTATGAATTTGCATCCTGCCAGCTAGTTACCAGTTTTCCAGCTCATCCCTCCTCAGGGATTTGCTCATTCTAAAGGAAGCACTGAAGAAAGCAGATCCACTTTCTGTAATTGCTTCCTGCTGCCTTATAACATAGGCCCTACCTATCAGTGAAGAAATAATATTCTCAACACACCTGGGCTACAGTTTTGAAGAATAGGACAAAATTCATTTCTAGGTCAGAGATGGGGATAGGTTGGAATGGAATTACTATCATTTTATGTGGAATTATCTTAACCTAAAGAACAAGTTTACCAAAAGATTGAAAAAATAATGACAAAAAGTAAAAAGGAATAGGATAGAAAAAAAGTATAAATAGATGAGATTGACAAAAGATAAATAAATGATGATAGATAGCTAGACAGATTGATAGATATAGATAGATGATAGATAGATAGATAGATAGATAGATAGATAGATAGATAGATAGATTGAAGGGGATGGAGCAGTGGCACAAGTGGTAGGATATTTGCCTTGCATGTGCTGACCTAGGACAGACTGTGGTTGGATCCCCTGGAGTCCCTTATTGTCCCCAAGCCAGGATCGATTTCTGAGCGCATAGCCAGGAGTAACCCATGAGTGTCACTGGGTGTGACCAAAAAAAAGAAAATAAAGATAAATTGACTGATTTATTGATTTTTGTTTGTTGTTTGTTTGGGCCACACCCATTTGATGCTCAGGGGTTACTCCTGGCTATGAGCTCAGAAATCTCTCCTGGCTTGAGGGGACCATATGGGATGCCAGGGATCAAAACACGATCTGCCCTAGGCTAGCTCTTGCAAGGCAGGTACCTTACCTCTAGTGCCACCACTCCAGTCCCCTGATTTATTGATTGATATAGAATTCCCAGAAGTCAAGAACAAATAACTCTGTGAAGGAATACCTGATGATGGGCCAAATTGGTCATGGTTTGTCCCCTTGTTTTATTGGTGAAACCAGAAACTTACTCATAGATTATTTTATATTGATTTTAATTTCTCCTGTTTAATTGAATACATTTTATTGATAAAACTCAATCCCTACCCTTGCTCCCTTGTTCAACCAGGAAGTAGTCTGAGGAAAATATATTATCAAGAACTACATTTGCCAGTGAATCTAGGCATGGCTTAAGGCTCTTGATTAACCTCAAAGTTGTCTATAGTTAGAACCTGTATTGTAATGATAAGGTTTCTTATAGCCTTTGATAAATAAATCCTCTCCATGGAATGTTTAGCCTCTAGGTTCCTCTGCACCTACCACAATTTATCTAATCTCTCTTTCTTATTGGATCATTAGACTGGCAATGCTGTTATGGGGATGCATTCTACTAAAACTTAATAGTTCTCAAGTTCATTTCCCTTAGACTGAAAGTTAGCAATGTAGTGGTAAGTGTAGTTAGGGAGGATTATATGAATCATTTGTTTGTTGGAGTCAGTTTTCCAAGTGGTCACAAAGGAATAAACATAATGTAGGTTATGTGCAGGCCCTCTAAATAATTGGGTAGATTAAAAAAATTACAAATGATGGGCTGGAGCATTTGCATAGTGGTAGGACATTTGCCTTGCATGCTGCCAACCAGAGTTTGATTCCTGGCATCCCATATGGTCCCTTAAGCCTTCCTGGAGTGATGTCTGGAGAGACAGTAGCAACATTGGGTGTCGCCCCAAAACAAAAAATTTAGAGATGTAATTTTTTCCTGGAGGTAGTCAATCTTACCTAAAGTATTTTTCCCAACATGAAATATTGGCCACATAACACTCCAACTATTTCAGTCATGACATTCATATGTTTTTATACATCCTAACTCTGGTAATGAAATCCTGGGTTCTATTGAGGTCCAGGCACTCTTCCTATAGCCTGGACCAAAATATTAATTTTTCTAGACACAGACCTCATCTTGCAGAGGAAATGTGTACTCCAGTTCTTGGTAGCTTAGCACAGTGGTAGGGTGTTTGTCTTGCACACGGCCAACCCAGATGGAAGTGGGTTTGATCCCTGACATTTCATAAGATCACCCAGAGCCAGGAGTAACCCCTGAGTGCCACCAAGTGTGGACAAAAAATAAATAAAAATAAATAAGGGCTGGAGTGGTGGTATGGAGAGGTAAGGTGTCTGCCTTGTGGGTGCTAGCCTAGGATGGACTGCAGTACCATCCCCCTGTGTCCCATATGGTCCCTCAAGACAGGAGTAATTTCTGAGTGCATAGCCAAGAGTAACCCCTGAGTGTCACCAGGTATGCCCCCCCCCCAATAAAAACCTAAATAAATAGATAAATAAGGAGGAAAGATTTTCCTAATTTGCAAACCCCAGGAAAGGAACTGGTCATTCTTTCATATATCTAAAAAAAAAAGTGAATATCACTATAGGAACCCAGCTAACAGTAATAAGTAAACCCATACTTTAGGCTGGCAGTCAGTCCTTATCATTACAGTCAGTGGTGGAGAGGTGACCATCAAGATAGAGTATGTGGCTCCTGGAACCATTTCTACCTGCATGACAAGAATTATATTAGGGGACATCTGATGGTTACAAGAAAGTCAGGAGTATCTCTGGTTAAGCTAGATTTTCCTCAAAATGGTTCAAGGTAGAAGATGAGACATGGAGCCAGTGTCCTCTCTTCTACATTTTCTACAGAGTCAGAGACTCCCTGTCAGCAGTGCATAGGATTTTTAGGTTCCTTGTGGTCTTGGTTTCTATGTGGTGGTGCAAATTGATCTTTAGGAGCTAGATAGGTTACCTTTCAACAAGGTTCTACATATGAGAGTCAAAATCCAAGTTTTTCTTTTGAAATTCCTAAGCTTCTAGCCTTCTTTCTCTATTTCTATTATTGGTGAAGACCTTTACCAAGATAGACATGGCTGTCTCAGACCTTGTTTATTTACTCCTGAAAACTCCTTTACTATGCATTTTTTGTGTTGTTGTTTTGGGGCCACACCCAGTGATATTCAAGATCTACTCCTGGCTTACTATGCTTTTTCTGACAAATACATGAACTTTTATTCACCAGCATCATTTGGTTTTCTTCTGTATTTTAGAAAACTACTTTTCCTATTTAAAAAATATCTTTATTTCTTTTTTCTTTATTTTTTGCTTTGCTCTTTGTAATATTTTCATATTTTCTTTTGTTTTAAAATCCTTTACTTCCAACAGACATTGAAGTCATGGGAGACTTTTAGTAGTCTGCAATGAAAAATCACTTTGTCTTCCCAATTTTGCTTTTGTTTTTTAAAATCGCCCTGGGAAAATAATATTTTTGTTTGTAAGTCTTAACATTCTGCTTTATCTCATTTTTTTTCCTAATTTAGGCATACCTATCTTAAGACAAAATTTGTCTCAAAATGTTTTCACTGTGGGCCAGAGTGGTGGCGAAGGGCATAAGGCTTCTTCTGCCTTGTGCTTGCTATCCTAGGATGGAACACTGTTTGACACACACACACACACACACACACACACACACACACACACACACACACACACACACACACACACACACCCGCGGCCCCATATGGTCCCCCAAGCCAAGAGTGATTTCTGAGCACATATCCAGGAGTAACCCCTGAGTGTCACCGGTGTGGCTCAAAAACAAACAAAAAATTGTTTTTCCCTATGCCATTTCCTACTAAACCTTTAGTAGCATTTTCATTTGGGGTCATTTGTATTTTTATAGCTTTAGTTTCACAAAATGTTTAGAATATTTAACTCTTAAAACCTTAACTTTTAATTTAAAAATCATAAGTTGTTGCAGGAAGTGTTTCTTAACATATTTTAGAACAGGATATTTGCAAGCAGATCTCTTTAACTTCTCAAATGTGTCTACTTTTAGGTTTAAATTGTTCTAGGTGACACAGGACACATTTATCTCTGGATTTAAATTAGCAAGTCTCAACAGTAAGTTCACAATTAATTAATTAATTAGCATTCTAGCAAAAATATTTAGATATTTCATAACTCTTCACTAAACAGTATCTGAATAAATTCAGTTTTTCCTGTTCATGCACAAGAGTCAATAAACATCGAGCAATAAAGATTTTTGTTCTGTTTTGTTGTTTTTGAGACCACATCCAACTACCCTTAGAGGTTACTCCTTATTCTATGGTCAGATATCACCCCAGTGGTGCTTGAGGGACTCAGGTTGTCTACATGAAATATGAATACCTTGCCAACTGTACAATCTCTCCAACACTGTCCCCCTCAGTACTACATATTTTAAAATATGTATTCCTTCAGTTAATTCATTTAAATTCTAAATTAATTTTCACCATAAATTCTCCTAGATCATGTTTCTGAAAAACAGTATAATGTCAGTTTTCTTAATACCATTTGGAGGCAAAACAAAACATGGGTGGGGGTGGCATGTAAGGCACAGAAACAGAGGTAAATAAAGATCTCTTCATTTTTTCTTTTAAGAATTTAGCCATACTTACTTTTTTTCCTTTTCTATGAATGTAAGTGCTGGATGCTAATGAGAGGGAACATTTTATTTTAGTTTGAGGTTTCCTGGGTTCCTAATATTACTCAGTGTTGACGGTTCTCATTCCTTCAGGTTTCTAGCTATGACTCAGTTTATCCTATTAATCAGTTAAATCAGATCACTTGCCCATGAAGCTTTCTACATTTGGTCTCTAAGCAAGTTTACTTCTTTAAGAGTTCCAGCAAAGTTATTAAATGTTTCATGAGTCAGAAATTTCATTTTAAGAGTACTTTGTTAGTACACAATAATGTTCACAAAGAAAACATAAACAGCTTACTCACCCGTGAAAGCACCAGTCAGAGAGCTAACGACCAATAAACATGAATCTAAACCTCTGCAGATTTGATAATATAAGAACACAGACCAGGGTCGATAGATTAGACTGTTGCATGAGGCAGGAGAAATATGATATCAGCTCTTATGATCATTGGGGGTTAACCAGAAGTGGCATAACAGATGTCAACAACACACTAGGCAGAGGCTGCCAGGAATAACTGTTATCAAGTCAATGAAGTGGGTGGTTTTCAGAGTAAAATGAAATTAAGAGAAAAAGCAAATTCATTTGGTCAACCTTACACCTTCATATTGGAGGGAAATACCAGTACTCTCAGTGAAGGGTCAACAGAACCAAAGAAAATCCTACACTTCCAGTGAAGGATGATTCGAAGGCCCACATAAACACATTGAAGTGTCCCTGAACCTGGCGTTCACTGTGAAGCATTCTTTTAGAAATCCCTGGCATATTCTGCAAAGGATCACTAGAGAAGACATCTCAAATCCAGTGGCTTACCTGATTCAGACCTTGCTGAGGGAGTGAAATCCTATATTTAGAATATTGGCAATCCCAGTGTCTAGGATCTGTTTGTTTTGTGAGGAAGAAGAGAAAGAGAAAGTAAGTTTGGGGGGAAGCAGTTAGAGGGCTGTTACTAGGAAAAAGGCATTGTGATCTTTCACAACCTCAACAGTGCAAGGGAAATAGGACTAAAATCTTCTTTGAGACCATTTCAATTTCAAAGAATTCACAACTTAATGCAGGAAAGATGAGTTAGATGATAGCAAAAATAGAATTTCTTGAGCAAACAGCAGGCAAGAGGTTGTCCCAGTAGCAGAGCAGTCCTGATCAGCAAGAGACATTAAAACAAGCAACAAAAGTTTGATTTCCTTTAGGTTTGATTCACCAAGCAAAGGAGTTATGAGATAAATTGGTCCTCACAGATATATATATATCTATCTATATATATTTATATATATACATGTATAGATATGTATATATATTAGAATAGAGAAAAAATGAGGAGTATATAAAAGACAAATGGACAGATATAGAGAGATCACAAAGACAGATTAAAGTCAGCCCTAAATCAAACATGTGGTCTTACTAACCATCTTAAAATTGTTAGTTAAGGGGTGGAGAAATAGTATGAAGTTTAAGTTCTTATCTTGCATTTGGATGATAACTAAACAACACATGCATAAGTCCCAATTCAAAGCAACAACAGAACACTGAACTATGGCTTCACGACCAACTTTGGGAGGAAGGAAGTGTTGTATTTACAGGAAGTTACATAATAATTACAAATTACTTAACTCTTATCAATTTTCTGATATTTGTTTGATCATCTGCTACTCTAGAAGAAACCTATATATATAAAGAAAGATTTCATGTTACCTAAACTTCCTATCAGTTCTACCTAAGTTTTATTCATGATAGTTTATTTCTATGCAATGTTAGTTAGTAATGGTCTCTTTATTTTAGAGTCTTTCAGACCACTCTTCCTTTTTCCAATTTTCCTTTTTTCCCTTTTATATATGTTTCTGTGCATTTAACTTTATATTATATAAAAATCCATATTACCAGGAATTCTGAAGATGTTTGATACCTAAATTAATTATGTATGTAATGTTTGGCACATCTGTTGTGAGAAGGCATATTGAAGTTAGATCTGGGAGCTATCCAAGAGTAATTGTATTTACACATTCTTGAGTGAACTGGGCCTAAATCATTTGCTTTATGAAAACCCTAAATCAAATAATTGTTTAAGAGGCTACTTAGGTCAAAATTATGGACTCTTGGCTAGACAATAGAATCAGACAATTCTCTTTTTATAATTTCTAGAAAATCAAGAACTGATCATATGTAGTTGAGTAAAAAGCTTTTTGCAATATCTCACTAATTTTAGACTTTCTTAACACGATGATCTTTCAATATCCAAACAAGGAGCCAAAATATATCTCCTCTTCTTAATGGAAAGGATAATATTTAAACAAATGTACATGCACACGTTACCTTTTATTTGGTCTTCCAGGGACATTTAGGTTGCTTTCATGCCTTGGCTAGTTGTAAATAATGCTACTATGAACATAGGGATGCATATATCTCTTCAAATTGATGAGTTTTGTTTTTGCTTTGGAATGATATATTGCAGTGTTCAGGGCTTACTCATGGGCTTTATGAGCAGACACTCTAATATAGAGTTCCAGAAACCATATGAATGCCAGGAATCAAACCCTGTTCAACTGCAAGGCAAGTGCTTTTCCACTGAACTATCCCTCCAGCATATATTGATGTTGTCATCGTTTTTATAAAAATACCTGAGCCATATTACTAATTTCTTATGTCATTTTTAAATTTTAATTTACTTTTTATCTTTTTTAATATAATTTTTATTTTTAATTATAGTGGCTTACATATTGTTCACAGTAATATTCCAGGTATCATATTTACATTGAAACAGGGGAATTCCCCATCACCAAATTGTCCCTCCCACTTCTGCTCCCTTCCCTGCCTCCCATTTCCTCCACTCTCCCCCCAGGGGCTGCTAGAATGCGTGGTCCCTTCTGTGTCTAGTTTATTACTTAGTAGTCTTATAACTGTTTGGTCTTGGTGCCTCCATTACTGCCTCCTCTAATTGGGAGGCAGGACTAGAAAGTTCAAGTTATGTGGTTTTGTTTGAGGAAGAGAAAAGTAATATAATGGGGAAAAATCGACTAGGCCGACTATAAGCAGAGTCATTCTAGAGGCTCTCATCCTTGGTTTGAGGGATGAAGGGGAAAAAAAAAAAGTGAAACACCACAACAGTTTAAAAAGACGAATCAAATAAGATATCCAGTGAGCACTGCAGCAATAAAAATAATGCACCCCATAGTTGCCAATGGTTGTGAGATGGAAATATGACAAGGCGCAAAAAGGAAGAAGAGAAAAGAAGAAAGAAAATGTAAATATATAAATAAAAAATGGACAACCTACTTCAATATCTACCCCAAAACAAAGAAATCGACAAAAACTAGATAAAAAATAAAATTATTAAATAAAAAGGATTATTTAGTGTTTTTTGTCTCTTCCCTCTCCCCCTGCATAGGCACAGTAAATATTGGGGTCATCCGAAACGGGAATCCCCTTGGCCCTAAGAGATGCAGGGTTTCTCTACCCTTGGAATATATTGTCATGGGGATAATCTATAGACTCCTTTCATGTTCATCTTACTCTCTCTTTGGTGTTTTTTGTGACGTATGGAAGACTTCCGCTCCGATCTGGATGATAAAAAACAGACCTCTAAATCTAGAGGTCTCAGTCTATGCCACAGGTCAAGGAGTGGAACTTATGATGAAGACTTGTTTTGTGATTTTTAGAAGTTCTGTTTCCTCGATGTCATTTTAATCTGTCTTCTGTGGTTAGTGGTCCTTGGCCCTTGCGCTGAAACTTCGGATGGAGCCTGGAGATACTTGTCTTTCGTTATGTTTCCAGAAGATCCATTCATTTGCAATTGCCTCATCAGGACTCTGGAATTAGAGGTCATGATTGTTGTGCAGGACGTAGGACCAAACCCTAGACTAGGGCCTTTCTTGTTGGTCCCAGAATACATACTGCCTGGTCATGGTTCTATCAGCCAGTCATCTGTAGATCACGTTCTTGACTTTTGCACTGCCCATAGTGTGATAAGTCTTCTGATTTTGTTTTTATCATTAGTTGGTATGGTAGGATAACTTGTTCTTTATGTCCATTTGTTCCCAATTTCCTCGTTGTCAGGATATCATATTAGAACTGGCACATGTTGGAGTTCGAAGTAGTATTCAGGATGTCCCAGATGGGCTTTGGGTTTCCTGTAGCTGTTGTGAAGAACTGTGTCGATTCTATGTCTGGGGTTCAAGATTTCAAGTCTGGACGGTTGATGTCTAATCTTCTGGAGTCTAAGATGAATCCACATGACATATTTTCAAGGTGTGAGATTCCCCTGTATTGTAAATAAGTATGAGTTCTTATCCCTAGTGTATAAGAGCTTGTTTATATATGTGAGATATCCCCTTTTTTAGTGTGCCTTTGTTTCATTATATTGACGGTGTGTATTTGGGAGTGAAAAGAACAGAGAAACAAGTCACAACCCAAAAAACATAAATAGAATAAAAAATATACATTTGCTCACATATGTATAGTGAAAAAATAATTTTAGGTAAAATGAAATAAAAAATAAAGAGGTAGTGTTATTACAGTAGTCTTATACTTATGATGGAGGTATTGGTTTCCCCATTGCCTTTTGAGATTTTCTTCTGGGGTGTGGGTTCCAGGCCTCCTTTTCATCGCACACCCTGCCCCTTCCTTAGATTGGTAAAAGATTTGAGGGAGGGGGGGGGTCTTGTGTAAAGTTCTTGCATTGGGAGTCCTTTTAGGGCTAAGTCCGGTATCCAGCAACAGTACACGTTAGGATAAGTTGGTAGGGGAGGGCCACACAGCATGAGTCAGTAGAGGGTGTTGGTTGTCTTTTCCTGCCGGGGACGAGGTGTGGGTTTGAGTGGATGTCCCTTTGCTTGGATGCTGGGTACTGGTTCGTTGGGGTAGGAGGTCAGTCTTGATGCCTAACAGATTAAGAACTGAGGGTGAAGAGTTTTAATAAATTGTAAAATCTGGATGGGATTGAGGGGTGAAGTGGTAGTCAGATTCCAGGAAGGGGGATAGGGGAGAGTATTTGGAAGGGGCAGAAAGGAAGAAAGGGGAAAATAAGATTAAATAGGAGAAAAAAAAAGAAAGTGAGTAGTGAGAAGAGAGGTGAAAAGAGCGGGGCATGTTATTTTGCTTGAATATGTTCAATGAGTAGGCCCCACTTTTTAATCTTTTAAGTAATTTTATATAATGCTAAATTTGAATTTAAGGGATTGAAACCAAAGTCGCAGACATACAAGGCAAGCAATCTACTTCTGCATTCACCCTCTTTCTTTTTTAAAAGAATTACTCAGTACTTTTGATCATGGAGTCTACATCAATTTTTATTTCCAACAACAGTGTATACAAATTTATTTGTCTCTACACCCCTGTCAATGCATACTGTTTCTAGGCTTTTTGACACAAATTTATTCTCATAGATATGATGTCATTATGGTTTGTCTGTATTTCCATAATAATAAAACTAAACATTTTTCATAGGATTAGGAGACATCTTTATTCCTTCAATGGAAGGTATGTATTCAGCTTTCTTCACCATTAGAAATTTAAAAATTTTATTGTAGTAAAACTATTATTATTCTATATTTGCATTTTTTTTACACCAAACTCACTACTAGAAAGCCAAGATCTCACTATTATTATCCCAAGATACCTATCCCTACTGTTCTAACTCCACCTGAATCCTCACATACTGTTTTGGTTATATCTTGGGATTGTTTCCATTGGAGATTTTCAAAACTCTTGATTTTATTATATACTCTGTATAAATAAGATTATCTGACTCACTTCACAGAGCAAACTAAAATAGTTTATCTTTTTCTCATAGCTGAGAATTATTCCCTTTGTGTATATATGCCACAATTTCTTATGGGGCTAGGTAGGGTAGGCCACATAAGAGGTACTCAGAGATACTCCCATGTTGCAATTCAGCCCCCCCACATATTTGCTTAAGGTAGTACAATGCAATTATCTTAAATGCCATATTATCTCTCCATCCCTATACACCATAATTTTTTAATCTTTTGTTAACTAACCTCTATTTAGGCAATTGAGGTGTATTTATATTTTGGCTGTTGGATATAATGCTTTGATGAACATGGGGTACTTATGTCATTTCAGATGAAAAGGTAGATGATTAAGAGGAGTAGAATTGCATGGTCATAGGGGAGTATTATTGTGCCACATCTGATGGTGCTCAGGGCTAACTCTATCCTCTTTTGTCAAGGATCACTCTGGTAGTTCTTAAAAAACCAAATGTGGTAACAGGAATTATATCCAGGTTGGAAAGGTAAATATCTTAATCTTCTGTAGAATCCCTTTGGCTCAGAAAAATATATTCATAACTTAGAAGACTTGTTAACATAATTAACTTCTCTTTTAAATGCCTCACCTTCAATTCTTCCATTAAAACCACAGGAGGAAGGAAGTCCTTATTTTCCTCTTTGAGATACTCTTCGATTGGTTTTCCTACCCAAATCTTTGATTCCAAATAAATTGATTTGATTCCAAATGCACTTTGTCTTTTTAATTTCCTGAATTATTAAGTTCATTGTATCATTACGAATTATGAAAGGACTGGTGACTTGGACCATGGTAGGGAAATTATAAGGATCACATGTTTTGGAGATAATATATATTAGGCCATGTAAAAAACAATGACAGAAATTTTAATTAACAATTTCAACTAAGTTCCTTCCTATCACACCTACCTATAGTAATTGAGTATACTGTTACCTTTTTCCTGTAAGAAAAAAGTCTTACCTAAAATGTTTATACCTTTGATGAAAATATTATGAACTTTCACTGAGTCTGTTGGACCTTAATAGATTTCATCTAAAACTAATGTAAAAGCATTTTGGGGCTGCCTGTTCTGTATTCCTTCACGTGGCTGTATGGAATAACTTCTATTAACTTCATAAATTGTCTAATGATATTATTGTGTCTCAGAAACATCCTGATCAATGCTATCAAAGTGAATAATGCTCAGTTTGTCTTCAGGTGCACTTTAGTCATATAACTAGAATTTATGGAGGAAATTATGTTTTACCACATAGGACTGAAGCCGAGACAAACATGCTTGCTTGATTTCTTCTAATGACAATGGTTAACTGAAAAACAAAAACGTCTTCCAATGTGGATCCATTATTGGAGGATCCTAGCTCTGCAGATGCTTCAGTTTTAATTTATGGTCACCTAAGAATCAAGAACAGAGGCCCTGTCTCACATGTGAAAAACAACTGAGTCCCTGAGCACTGGGGAAAGTACATTCTCAGGTTCCAGTCACATGCTTGCTTTTGGTTTTCAGTTTCCATTTTATTTCTGGTACCTACGTATTTATTCTCTTTGTTGAAAACTTAGCTAGGCACTTTAAATGATTAATTACATTTACTATCCTCTCTACCATATCTAGGAAGTGCTGGTAGGCATTTTTCATTTCCTTGGTCAGCAATCTTGCTAGAATTGTGAGTTGCATTTAACATGATCCTATAGTCTAGAAAAATTATTTGAAAAGAGAAGTTATCACTTTCATTGTATTAACAAACACTTCTAAATTCCTTTTAGTAGAATTAGAAGCTACTATCTATAATGCTGCAACATTTTTGGACCTATTCAAAATTTCTCAAGAAAGATAATCATGGAGATATTTTATTACTTAGTTTGCTTTATTTGCTTTACTTTAATTTTTCCAACCCATCCCCTTTGTTGTTGGAGAAAAACCTGTGTTACATGCTTGAATGGGGCACTCACACTTGGTAGCAGTACACTGGGATAGAATGAACAATCCAACCTTGTGTGGATTACAGATAACACACTTCTGTGGCACCAGGCATCAATCAAATAGTGTGTGCCACAGACCTCACAGGACATCCGTGGCAGTGTCAGAGATGCCTTAGGGTCTTAAATCTAGGGGCAGGTGTTCTGAGTGAACCCAGGCCTTCCCAATATTGGGTATATTTCAATGATAGAATTTTCCTGGATACAGTAAAATAATAAATAAATCTCAAATGTAAAATAGTACTGAGAGCAATTGTAAAATAAGTATGAAATAATACATCCTGTAAATTATTTGGTCATACCCCTTGATTACTCCCACTTGGCAACTGGACAATTAACTAAGCCCCTTGGACACCCTTATTGTTGAACTTGGACACACCCCTTCGACACGCCCCCTGCCATCCTGGGTATAAAAGGAAAAGAATTGGACTGTCCTAGGGGGCCCAGAATAGTGACCAGAGCAGTGCCTGCTGGCTGGGGGTGGAGGGAGTTAGAAATAAAGCATAGGAGAAATGCTGCCTGCTTTGTATCTATTTTCTGTTCTATCTTCTTTGAATTTGGGCCTCCCCAGGCCACCTCTGGCTGGTGAGTTTCCGTCTAATTCTCTTTCCCTCTCTCTGAAACCCCTGAGCTGCACCGTCAGCCTCAGATACTAGGAGGAATAAAAAGTACACTTAGTTTTTTTCTCCTCCTTTCTCTCTCCTTCTCTCTCCCTTCCTTTCTCCCTCTCTCTCCCTCCCTTTTCTCTCTCTCTCTCTCCCTCCCTTTCTCTCTCTCCCTCTCTCTCTCTCTCTTTCTCTCTCAGTTCCCAGTGGGCAGTCGTTACATATTGGCATCCCTGGGTGGGCATGAGGCCCTACCCAGCAGCTGGGCCACAGGGACCCCTCAAATCTTGCAGCACCGGGCCCTGGTAGCATTGGGGATCTGCAATCTGCAGCCCTGGACCACTGCAGAGAGTGGTGGGTTCTCTGGAGAAATAAAAATAAACTTTTCTTAACATATAATTTTTTATTTATAACCTATCTAATTCTGAGTTGTAAAAACAGTTGTCTAAAGTACAACTGCAGCAATTCTGATATAATTGCCACATTTTTTATTTAGTTTCACAAACTTTAAGTAATACCAGTTACTGGACTCAAAGCTGGAGATACTCATGCATCATGATTATTTTTGAGAATTTGTTTTGCGTTTTTTTTTTAAGGGAGAAGTTCTCCCAATCAATGCTCCAGGGTTCTACTCTTCTCAATACTTCGTGAAACAGGTTAATGGCTCAGTGCTTGTCCTCGGGTGTTGGAGACAGACAGACCACACCCTGCAGTGTCCAAAGAACATCAGGACCACACTCAGCAGTGCTCAGAAACCACCAGGCTCTCAGACCATCCAGGGATACTAGGGGCAAATTCATGGAGTACAGGGAATCTACTTAAAGCCAGGAACATAACAGAGCCAGCCCAAGTATCTTAATTTCTACTATGAAAATGGCAAGTGAAAAAGATTTGCAACTCATTATAATGAGGCAACACTAACAACATGCTCAAGAAACAGAACTAATACAGAAAAGGGAAATTCTACTGTAGAGATCACAAAAGAGCAAATTTTTGAAATAGAGGTAGGATTTGACATGTAAGCTGAAGAAGTAAAAACATTTCAGATAGTACATGGTGAAGGCACTTGACATGTGAATGCACACCTTAGTGGAAAATATGGTTAGTTGGTTCCCTCTGCACGAAGACAGAGGATGTCAATATTGATTTACAGAGTTGGAGCCAAAGAATCTTGAAATATCTGAATCCTCAGATATTAGAGTGATTCAGTTGTTTATCAAGAAGAAAGATATTTGAGAACTGAGACATGTTTTTCATATAAAAGAATTTAGCAGCAATTTAGAAAATGAAAATAATTCCTAGAATTTGAGTAGACAGGCAAATGCAAAATATGAGTCAACCTGGACAGGCCCTTGTTCTGTCGCAACTCAGGTCTGTGCTGTACATCATTCAGGACAGTTGGATCAGTGCCCTTTCATAGACTCCCTTTGTCTGTATGGATTTATGATGTGGATTCAAATGCTTCTCTACCACTCACAAATTCTATGACTTTGGAGACATGACGAAACTTCCAAACACTGAACTTGAAGCTTATGCCCTGTGGAAATGATTATGCTCTTATAAAGTATAAATGGTCAGGCTCTAATAAAGTATACAAATGCTTATTTGTGGCCATTCTTCAGAAAATTGAGAGAAATTTAGCAGATATTGATCATTTCCATTATATGTTTAGTCTATTCTCATTCTTATGTTTAAAAAAATCTGCTCAGAAATGAGTTGGAAGAAAATCCTCATATACCCACAAAATTATATATAACTATATACAATGTTTATTAAATATATTGCAATGAGGCCTTGATATTATTATTAATATTTTGGGGGGGTTTTGGGTCACACCTCCTGGCTCTACGCTCAGAAATTGCTCCTGGCAGGCTCAAAGGACCATATGGGTCTTCCTGGAAGGCAAATGCCCTACCTCCATGCTATCTCTCTGGCCCCTTGATCTTATTTAATATATTATCTGTATATATATTTGGTGAGGGAGATCACACCCAGCAGTGTTCAGGAGCTATTCCCGGATTAATTTTGGGTGATTGTTCTCAGCAACTTTTAGGAAATACTGTAGTAACAGGGATTGAACCTCAGACTCATAATGTTCATTTTGTCTCTTTTTTAAAAAGTATAGTTTAAGAAATACAGATATAATAGTGTAAATATTTATGGTATTAATCAATAAATATATTGCTACCCACCAATACCAAAGTGCCCAAGAACCGTCACCATTGTCTCTATGTCAGTTCTAGCTCACCTCTTCATTTTCTCCCTATCTATCTCCATGCTGCTTAGTTGTTTGAGTTTGTAACCTGAGGCCCAATTTCATCAGAACTGACTTTTCTCTTCTTCTCTTTCTCTACACATCAGAGATAAATGAGATCACTTTGTATTTGCTCTTCTCCCTGACTTAATCTTCCCAGTTTCAGTTTCATTCAAGTTGCAGTGAACTATATTTCATCCTTTCTTATAGCTGTGTAGTATTTAATTGTGTAGTATTAATTATGTGAATATATGGTATATAATACATATTATATATATTCATTTGTTATTGGATATTTGGGTTGTTTTTATATCCTAGTTATTATACTCAGGACTGCATTGAACATAGTGGGTCACTAGCATTTTTCAGCCATCTCTAGGTTTTTTTTATCTACATTACTTAATTTTTTATAAATTTATATATTACAAGCAATACAAATTAAACATTCTTACATTTCTATTACATTTAACTTAATATTAGTAAGATAAATGCATTTTATTGTACCAAGAACACTGACTTTATCTTTTAACTGTTTTTCAAATGCTTAATAAGTAAGATTATGATTATCACTCCTCCCCTTGCTACCATATTTTGATTTTCATTTATTCTTCAGTCAGGCAATCAATCTTTTTGTTGTTGTTGTTGCTTTGTTTTTATTTTTGGCTCACACCCAGCAGTGCTCAGGGGTTACTCTTGGCTCTATGCTCAGAAATCGCTCCTGGCAGGCTCGGGAGATCATATGGGATGCCAGGATTGAAACCTCCGTCCTTCTGCATGCAAAGCAAACGCCTTACCTCTCTGCTATCTCTCTGGCCACAGGCACTCATTCTTTAAGTCTTATGTAGTTTCTCCTGTATTCAGGAATCATCTAATAATTTTATATGACTTATTCAATACCTTAAATTAGCAGATTAATGCATAAAGCCAAAGTATGCCATAGCTATACTTGAAATTATCTTAGCAGGAAGTTAGTATTTTAAGAAAAATTACAAGGCTTGTAAGAAACAAAATGATGATTACCATATATGCAAAAGAGAAGAGGTAAATTGCTGATGCTAGCACCACCTGGACAATTTTAAATATAGCTCACAATGGGAGGAGGGGATATTTTCATATTTTGACTTGTAATTTTAAGAGTAATAAATGATGAATTTTAAATCGGACTTTATCAAGATATATTAGGAAAAAAGTAAAATAACATTGAATTACTTTGTAGGTAGAATAGGCAATTCTAAGTGGTGTAACTAAGCATTGGGGGAGAAAATACAATATATGTTATGATTTGTGCTGCATTGCTTATTTTTCCTGGGAACAGAAAACAAAAAAGATATCCCAAGGATCAATTGAAATTTTGTAGCAAAAGACATGACTTGACCTGATAAAAATCTTTCTTTCCTTCCTTCCCCAGAATTCTAAACATCCTGTTTTTAGAAAGAATTGGTATTTCTCTATTCTGGTGGAACATATGAAAAGCTTAGGGTTTTGACCAGTTTCATTTTGAAGTTTTTTTTTCTGGTCTGTCTGTTTTCCTTCAGCAAGTTTTTAAAGCTTTACAAATCATACAGCGTTCATGAGACATACTTTCCAATAGTCTGGCATTTTCTCACACTCAGCGAGTTTGTTTTCTGCTTCCCCATGGCCATTTCAGCTCTGAGTTCTGTTCCTCCTCCAGAACAACTGTTCACTAAACTTCATTAAGCACATTCTCTTTTCACCCCTCTAGAAACTCATGTATGACTTCTCTAAGTTACCCAGTATTTGAACCATTAAATTAATTTCATTAGTACTTCCTTGTTCTTTACAGCTGGTGTATATGTAGATCTCTTAGAGTGGAAACTATGTCAGATTTGTAGTGTGTATTATTTTCCATTCCTGTAATATTTATATGACTTTAAAAAAACTATTATTCTATTTGTTCTCTAAGTTCTAATTATGTGGTCAAAGGAAACAAAATGGGTTAAAACTGAAAATTTGTCAATATAAAAACTACCTCTAGAGTTCAATCACTCGCTGCTTATTTGCACAGATAAAAAATAGTTCATTATATGATTTCATTTTTGTGAGGGCCTCCAGAGCAGTGCTCAGGGAGTCAGTGGCTATTTCTATTGAAACCCAGACCAAGTAATTTAATATTTGTTCTAACATTGTAATGCTTGTGTGTCATAAGAGCTATAGCTGGTTGGGTTCAGAAGACCATGCCATGTAGGAGTTTAAGCTCTGGCCCCTGCATTTGCAAAGTATGAACTCCAGCGACTGGGCTAACCCTCAATCCTGACAAAGTATTTTCAATGACTGGCTTTGCATTGAGACTGTAAAAATAAAGTTCATTTTGCTTGTATAGGCAATTTATTTTCCTAAGAGAAAATTCTTTGTTGTGTTTCAAACTAGAAAAGAACGAGGAATTGAGTTTTAATAAAAAGCTTGTTTTCAATATGTGCCTTTGAAATAGACAAAATTTAATGAATTATTTTAATTTGATTTTTGAATTCATCAATTCATATAATAGCCTTCTCTCTAAGTCCTTTTCCAATGAATAATTTTTTATTTTTCTCTGCATCCAATTAACAAAAGAACATTTTATAACCAAACACTGTACAAGGTGTTTGTGAATATAATGAAATGTACTTTATGGAGAAATATTATTATGAGTAAAAGAGGAACTGAAAACAAAAACATAAAGTTGCTTGTACACAGGAATAGGCAAGTTTTTCTTTTTCCCTAACAATTTGAATCTGTTGCTGCTCCATGTAACTATAATTTTCTATGTGAACAACTTTTTTTTTTTTGCAAATTTTTCCCCTTGAAATAATTATGAGATACTGTTGGAGACAATACAATTAGCTTAGTTCATGCTTTACCTGGTTAATCCCAGGAATCACATAAATGTTTAAATACCACTGGAAGTACCACAAACCAACTTTATGGCTCAATATCCATCTCCCTAATAAAAGGAAGATATCATAATATAAGGTGAGATAAAACCTGAATTTATATATTTATTACTAAAACCTGAATTTACGCATACAAATAGATTAAATGTTTCTTCTTATTGTCATTGTTTTATTTGGGAGATTATACCCAAAATTCTGATAATTGTTCCAGATTCTGTGCTCAGGAGCGACCTCTGGCTATGCTCTGGCAACCATATTTGTTGCTGGGCATCAAATCCAGGTCAATCAATCCAGTTTGATTTGAGTGCCTTACATCCCAAATCTCTCCAGCCCAAATGAAATGTTTTTGTTTTTTTTTCTAAAAGATTAATTGAGAATCTACTTCTTATCTTTGTGTCTTTTTCTACTTCTTGATATAAGAAATTAAAATGTGTGACTTTTACCTAAAGAAAATGAACAAGTAATAAACAAGATACTAACTCCTAGACTTAATGAAAATATAGGATTGTTAAAGAATGGAAAGAAGAATGGGTAAAATAAATGGGTACATGTTTTTTTTAGTGGTGGAATTATCCACAGGATAAGGTCCCAGTCAGTGGCTTTTTCTCTAAAGGAAGAAGAATTATGCCAAGGAGCTAAACTTTGATGTTCCCACTGATCACGTTGTTTTATCTCCCACTGCTATTGGGAACCAGGGAGTCTGAGCTTATGGGATGCTTTCAAGATATACGATTTCAAAATTTCTGCTTTTAGTTTTCTGTGCAGGAGGAAGGTGGTGGTAAATCTACTAGAAATGATATCATCCTTTAATAAAATTTTTTTTAAACTACTTTATTTAAATACCATGGATTACAAGGTTGTTCATAATACAGTTGTCACTTTTTTCAATTACAAAATTGTTTATGATTGAGTTTTAGTCATACCATATCCAACACCGTTCACCAGTGCACACTTCCACCACCAATGTCCCCAGTTTTCCTCCTGCTCTTTCTCCTGCCATTTCCCCTGACCCCTGACTGTCACTGTGGTCAACATGTTTCTTCTCTCTGTCTCTCTTTTCTCTCTCTCTCTCTCTTGCAAGCACACCTCTCTCCTCCTTATATTTCCTTTTAAACTCCAGTTTGTAATATTGTTACCAAAAGGGTATAATATATATCACTTCACCTCCTTTTTAGCACCTAGTTCTTGTTCACAGTGGCCATTTAAATTATCAAAGGGGTACCTTTTCTGCCCTAACTGCACTCCCTCACTATTTATGGTAATAATATCCAGAGACAATAGAGATGAGGGTCAGGTCAATTAGTCTATGGTAGGAAGCTTGCCAAAATGTCCTTTTATCCTTTTGCTTGAAGCTAAAGCAGTGAGGCTTTACAATGATAAGAAGAGTTGTGCCTAGAGAGTCTAGTAAGACCCTCAGCAAAGGATCAAAAGCTTCAAATTTTGTTAACTACTATTACATCCAAAGTATACTTGCTGTATGACACTAGAGCTTGGGAGCTATGAATCAGTACTCATATGGAAGACTGAGCTTTAATAATATAAACCATGAAATTCTTAAAATGTGAAAATAAAATCTTTAGTACTGTAAACTAATGAAAATACAAGAAGAAGAGAAATAAAGTGAAAAGTACATAAATGCAAAATAAAATTGCCATTTCTTCCTCTTAAGAGACCTCCAGGTATATCAGTTTTCCTTCATTCCTTTATTCCCTGATTATGCTTAATGCCTGAATAAGCACAAAGCATAACTTCTGCCTCCTGGCTTTTTAGGTTTTACTCTTCAGTGCACCTCAAAAAACATATTTAAGCTTTCTATAACACTATTTTTAGTACATTCTCTCTGAAGAACATAATGGTCCTGCATGTCATTTTATTTTCAACTTGGCACTTGGTTTTACATCATGGTAGGCATTTTAGGATTGCTTGTTTCCACAGCTGTTTCAGAATAAGTCATCATAACATGCCCACCCATTGAAGTGTCCAATCATTCCACCACTGTCCATTGGACCCCTCCACCCTTCGAGATTTCTCTGGTCAATTGAATTCAAGGATTTATTTTTGGTTGAATTTGGTTTATGTTGTTAATTTTCTTTGCTTCATTCTATGCAAAATATGAATGAAATCATCAGACATTTGTCTTATTTTTTTCTGATATTTTGCTGTGTTACACTTTCTAACAGCATCCATATTTTTACATAAAAAAAGACTTTTTTACCTTTTCTTAAATTTTTTTTTTATTTTGGGCCACATCCATTGATGCTCCTGGGTTACTCCTGGCTATGCACTCAGAAATTGCTCCTTGCTTGGAGGAACATATGAAATGCCAGGGGATCGAACCGAGGTCTGTCCTAGCTAGCATGCCCAAGACAGATGCCTTACAGCTTGCGCCACCCTTCCAGCCTTTTCGTTTTTAATAGGTGAGCAGTAGTTCACAGTGTATATATGCTACTTCCATTCTTCTGCTTTATGACAGTGGGATATTTCCATAATTCAATAAATTAAACTGCAAAGAACTGGACATGCATATATCTTTCAAAATGATGGCTTTATTTTATTTGGATATATACCTAATAGTAAAATTTCTGCCACTTTTAGTATGTTTTTATCCTATTGAGCAAATTTTATATTGTTTCCTAACAATGTAAAACATTACATTACCACCTGCTCCCCCCAAAACTTTGCCAGCACTTGTTTCTGTCCTTTAGGATAAAGTCCATTCTTACAGGTATGAAGTGATTAGTCATTGTAAGTTTGATTTGCATTTTTCTGTCATTAAATGACTCTGAGCATGTTACTGGTATTCATCTGTATTCAATTATTTTGCCAAATTTTTATGGGAATTATTTGCTATATTTTGTTGCTGAAGGTTTTTTTCTCTATCTTTTTCAAGCTTATGTATTTTGTATCCAATATTTATGTCAAAGTCATGATTTTCAATCCTGTTAATTGTAGTTTTGCGCATCAAATATCCTAACACCTCAAGCAGAATGAGCTTCACCAGAGATAACCCTGAATATAAAGATAGGAGTAAGCCTTGAACACCACCAGGTGAGACCTAAAAGCAAAAATTAAATTAATTTAATAAATGTCTTTTACTAGAATATTATATGTATTTATTTTCATTACACTGGTGTACAGCTTAATAGATATTCTCATATTGAGCTCTAATGTTATCTTCCTAGCTGATTTTTTGTATTTTACTATATAAAATTTAAAGTATAAACTCACAGTGTAAGAGAAACAATAGATAGCAATATTATTATTTTATATTTTATTTTATTTCTCTATGGCACTTTGGTTTATATGGCAATATGTCCATGACCTTTGTGGTTTCATCTTGCAGTTTCTGACATTGAATTGAACATGAGCAAAAATATTGAATACTTGCTTCCTTTATATTTTCAACTCTTAATATAGTAACCAGTTTATAATAAAAAATTAAAGAAGATGTGAAAAAGTAAATGGCAATATAGTGTGCAGAAGAATTCAGCAGAGACTTTTTTGTCAGATATGCATTTGAAGAATAAGATTTAAGTGAAATTTCTATTTGCAGCACTATTTAAGTTAGATAATATTAAGAATAAAATAAGGGTTTCAAAAATACTTTGAGCAATATAATGTTTTCTGTTAGAAATAGCTTAAAAAGAATCAAGTAATTGCTTGTTATACCATTTTATTCGTAATATGCAATCTCACTTGGAAAAGACCAACTGTTAATTTTTAATTATAAATCAAGCAATCCTTAATTTTAAGAAAGTAAATGACTTTTAAACAATATGGTCTCAGAGGAGAGAAGATTAGTAACTTGAGAACTTTATTCTCTCTTTTTTTTTTAGTGTCATTGATGCTTTATTTACATGTGTCACCATCTCTTTCACAAACTAGATTACGGTTTTAAATGGCATACACAAGGCAGTATCTACAAATACCAAGGAAAGGAAGAGTTGCATCTCTAATTCATTTGGTAGGGGGAGATGCCCAACTCAAACTGGTTTTGAATCTGGAGAAGAAAGGTAGGAGAGTTAATTCATGGCAATGCCTACGGTTAGACAAACTCCTCAGTAAGAATGCAGAATGATAGTGTTCACTTATAAGGAAAGGATGGGATACTTCAAACTAATGGATTAAATGCTTGCCTCCCAAGTGTTTGAATAAGTCCATGAAGCATGTTAACTCTAAACTGTATGGGGGTATGAACAAAAAATTGAGATAGGTAAGACAGACAGTTTTACAGATAATTTTATGATTTTTTTCCTCATTTATGCTTTTATTTCTTAAAAAATAGTTAAACGTGGGGCTGGGCGCTGGCGCTGGAGGTAAGGTGCCTGCCTTGCCTGCACTAGCCTAGGACGGACCGCGGTTCGATCCCCCGGCGTCCCATATGGTCCCCCAAGAAGCCAGGAGCAACTTCTGAGCGCATAGCCAGGCGTAACCCCTGAGCGTCACAGGGTGTGGCCCAAAAACCAAAAAAAAAAAAAAAAATAATAGTTAAACGTGAAGGCAAATCCCACAACATATTATTTTTAATTAATTATTAATTTCTCTGTTCCTCATTCACATTTGTTTCTATTTCCTATGTACATCATGTGCTAGGACAAGTGTATGAATGAAGACTGATTGCCAGCCAATGAGGTGATTTTAGAAATAGGTAACCAGTCACACATTTGTTTATTTAAAGCAGCCACACGAATATTTCTGAAGTGTGGCAGAGGTCTTGTAACTAATCATTCATCAAAGAAAAAAATATACATAAAACTACTATTAAACAAGAGGAAACTATTTCATTCATTCAATCTGCATAAAAAGTTCCCTACTAAAGATTCAGATCAAATATAAAACCAAGTAGTCGCATGCCCAGGGCATCTGCTTAACAGTCTGTTCATGGTATATTTTCACAAGGATTTCACTTTTCCTAGCTGGCCTTATTGCTCCCAGTCTGCCTGAGAAGCTTTTCGTACCTCTTTTGCCAATGATTGTATGTCTACCAAAATTTTCACTTTTTAAATACCTTTTTAAGTGTATGCCTAATCCTACACTCTTTTCCAAGGGCAGAAGAAAAGGGGGATCAGAGTTGAAAGCGGTCAGGTTTGGTTTCTGCTCTCAGAGGAAGGAAGAGGTGACTGCGGTTCCCTTGCCATCCCTGCTGTAGCACATGACCTGACCTGGATTGCCGGCTGCTTCTCCTGGGGAGGCCTCTGTATGGGTGGGCTCACCCAGAAAAGGCAAACAAAATCTGTGTGTCACTCCAATCCTGAATGTGAACCTGAACCTGAACCTGGACTTCACCTGAAAGGCGCCTGGGCTGACCTGTGATGAATGCATCAGGGAGAGCATAAGCTAGTATCTGCATGTACATACACACATCTTCTTGTGCACAAGCTTGCCTCCCGGAGCTATGCTTCCGATATTTGGGAAATGAGAGTTTTGGCTATGGTCACACTGCAGAAGCCACAATGGAGGCATGGACCTTGAGTGCATTCACAGTTGATGGAATCTATTGGTCTATGCCTAGGTCATTGCACCAGGTCGGTGAGAACTTGTGATAAAGCTCTTTACTAACTTTTGATAAAGGTACCTAGTTCTGATGCCAGGAGAAACTGCAGAACCCAAGAGCACATAGTATGTTTTCAACATTAATGACCCTTCATTTTAGTTTCCTGTCTGGGGAGGGTGTGGGTCCCCCTGAAGTAGCTCCTTTAGAAACCAGAGGGTGGCCTAGGACAGTCCCAATGCAAACATTATGGCCATTAGGCCCTGGAGTTGTGAGGCATGGTACAGAGTTGCCCCAGGTCTGAAATGGACCAGGAGAGCATGGGCTGTCCCCCAGTTGGTGAAAGGAACCTGTCTCTGAAAGGGGAATGAGTGCGAAAGGAGGTAGCCAGGATTCCAGACAGACCAAATTATACTGTTTTTTTTGTCAACCTCCTTCTGGACTGATGCCAACACGTGCTTTTGTCCTCACTCAGCCCCCAATACTCTTTGAGGAGATGCTATGTGTTATCACCTCTCCCTCTTTGCCACCCCTCTCTTTCTCCACTTGCTCCTCCTAGCACCTCTGTCGCTCCCTCAGATGTCATAGGTTAAGTCACAATCTGGTTCCAGAAAACTTTGTAAGACCTTCTGCTTGAAACGTAACACGTTTTGGAAGGAAGGGGTTCACAAGATGCTCTACTTCTGAAAGAGCACCACACACATTTAAAAGCTGAAGCACTGTTGAGGATTCCCTTTCTTATTCCAAAGTAACTCCCTGCATCAACAGCACTGCAAATACAAGGAGCTACTGTCAGTTTGTGTGTCCATCTGTGCTCAGGGTCCTCATATTGTAAGTGTTCCAATTCTTCTCTGCATTGATACCTACCCCTCCAAGTCAAGAGAGGCAGCATTTAGGGGTTGAGTCACCACTGCAGGCAGTTCTAGGGTACAGCATGCCACTGTGGAATCGAGGAAGCTGTAGCATGGTAACAGGACAGAGTAAGTATAAGTATGTCTCACCCACTATCAGACTGTGTGAATACATCTTTTAAAAATTATACATAATTTTAAAATGAAGATTATAAACTTGTAACTGTTGAGAAAATGTGTTATGCTACAAGTATCCACAACTGCACAATGATTTAGTCAGTGAAAGGTGAGGTGGAGTCACACTAACAGGACAGCAAGCCAAGCTAGGTGCAGAAATGCAGGATGATGCAGAATGAACACTCAATATGCTGGGAGCCGTGACCATTTCCCATGTTGACCCTACAAGGATTGGAAAAATGTATACAAGGGGCTTCTTGTAGTGGTAGTGAGTGCTGTGGGCTCAGGTGGCACATCCCTGTTGGTGGGAAGAAGTCATTGCCCAATGCAGGAAGATGTCAGCCAGGACACATGCAGGGAGCTCTGTCTTTTGTACAAAATTTTAAGTTTTATAGTATTAAATTACATGGCTAGAGAAAAATACATACTTTTCCACTTCATACTGTAATATATTGAACAAGTAAAGTTTGTAAAAATGTAAATTGCTGAAAATATAAGTACATGGAAAAAGGTGCAAATGATTGAAGATTTTAAATGAAAAATAGCATTAGTATATTTACTGTGCTAAATATTTGTTGAGAAAAGAAAATTTAATTTTAGTTTATTTTCTTTTACTCATCCTCTAACTTCCTCCTTCCTTGCCCTCTCTGCAGACAATCTGAATTCTACTATCTGGGTTCATTGGTTTTTCATGTATCTTCTATCTGTTTATCAATTATTTATCCTTATATGCACATATTGGTGCAGTGATTAAATCTTTGAAGCCTTGTATTAAAGAGCCTGCTTAATTTGTTCAAGAAGAAAACTTGTTACTTTTTTCTGTTCTTTTTTATAATAATTAACTTACTTTTCTATCTAACAGAATCAAAGTTAGTTAAGTAAATAAAATGAGCTTATTATAGAATATAAACTCTTTTTTCTGGAATCTCCATTTAGCAATGGAATGCTATGTATCTATAAGAAAAGATTTAACTGGAGCTGGAGAGATAGCATGGAGGTAAGGTGTTTGCCTTGCATACAGAAGGATGGTGGTTTGAATCCCTGCATCCCATATGGTCCCCTGAGCCTGCCAAGAGCGATTTCTGAGCCTAGAGCCAGTAGTGGCCCCTGAGCACTGCCGGATGTGACCCAAAACCAGAAAAAAAAAAAGATTAAATCATGTCTGTTACTGTAAACTGGATGGGACTGGAGATTATTAAAGTAAGTCATGAGGAGGAGGCCAATTACCAGATTATATAGAGAAGCAAAATAAATTAACAGTAATAAATAATGACAAACCCTTTAGTCTGGAACATAAAAATGAGATTTTTTTTTTTGGTCCATCAACAATCCACCAATTGTTGATAAACTAGAAGTAACATAAGAACATTGATGAAAGGTATTGAATACTTTGGAGATGTGGTAACTATATCAAAACCATAAACCTTAACATTATTGAAAATATGTTATCTTAACTACAATAATAATAAAATGTAATTTAATTTAAGAATATATAATTTAGGGCTGGAGCGATAGCACAGAGGTAGGGCATTTGCCTTGTATGCAGTCGATCTAGGATGGATTCCCGGCATCTCATATGGACCCCCAAGCCAGGAACAATTTCTGAGCACATAGCCAGAAGTAACCCCTGAGTGTCACCCAAACAAGTGTGTGGCCCAAACAACAACAACAACAACAACAACAAAAGAATATATAATATAAACTTATGCAGTTGTTGTAAAATAAACTGCCTTAACATGTATAACTAGAAGTAATTTGATATAAATTGTAGCAAACATTAATTTATAACTTTGGTACACTTTCCAAAAATTGGTTTTTATGTATGTTATATTTGTTTATAAATATGCAATATATATATATATGAATAAAATAGACCCTAAATGGAGTCATAAATGTTAAGTCATACAACATTAAATCAAGACTCAACTTAATCATAGTTTTGGTCACATCTCAAATGGAATCATATACCATTTAATCAGGAATAATATGATCAATACTAGAAAGGTAACATGCCAAATTGACCTTGCTATTCCCTAACGGAAAATAACTTTCTACAACCAAAATTTTGGCACACCTTTCTTGTTCTCTTCTCTATGTTTCTATAAAAATCATGCATTTGGCAGGGCTGAGTAGATAACTCAATGGAGCACATGGATTGCATGTTAATGACCCTTGATTTGATTCCTTCTGACCCTAAGCACTGCTGGACCTAGACACTAAACCTTGAGATCTACCAGTGGAGCCTCACAGATAGGGTACTGCCTCTCCTCTATCTGGGTAATAAGCAAGCAAACAAATGAACAAAGTTTTTCACTTCCACTGCAACTCACTGCTTCTTACCATCTGCTAGATTGGATGCTATCCAACTCATACATTTTTAAATGAAGTCAATAAGATCATCAAAATTATTCATCTAAAAGTTTTATTTTAGAAGAGCATGTGTTTTCCCTGAAAAGTCATTGGTTGGAACATTCCTAGAGCGATGACCTTTCTGTTTTCTGAAATGAAAATTCAACTCCCCTTTATTCTATCTATAGTGGTGACTGCAGTCTTCTATCTTACCTTTCTGACATCAGAAGGACATATCTTCATTATTTCACTAACTCAGAAAAAGAAGATAATAAAATATTCTTTATGATAAGCATATTTCCCTCTGAGTTCAGAAAAGGCTTAGGGCACCTGAAATAAATGTTATCTGTCAAACACAACAGTCTTGTTAAGCCAGGAGTCTCTTTTCCTTTCATATTTATGACCTTACGCTGATCAAGGACGCAATAATGAAAGGATAGATTAAATACCTTAAGATCCTTTTCTTGAATATTTGATCCACTCACTGAATCATTTAGTTTATTACTCAGTAAAGTTCTTCAATTTTTCCTTCTGACGCCATTTCCCAGATTATAAATAAAAATGTAAGGTCTTTTAGGAACCTGATTCATTTTTTATAATTTAATATAGCTTCCTTCATCATATATCTCTTTACTAATGCTGCATGACCCAAGATGAAAAACTCTGATATTGAGGGATGTTACTAGATAAGCAGTTAGTATGTGTGAAAGTAAGAGAGGCAATGAGATATTTTAGTGACTTTAGCTTAGTCTTGCTATGAACCTATACTACCCTAAAAAAATTAAAATGTAAGAGAACCTGAAGTAATAATGCAGCAGGTAGGGCACTTACCTACCTGGTTAAATACCTGACACTACATATTTCATAGCACCTCTAGGAGTGATCCCTGGGCACAGAAATAGGATTAAAGACTGAGCACATTGTGTGTGTCTGCCCTCCAAAAAGGGGTGAAATAGAGGACCAGATGTCTAGGACAATGTCTTAGATTGCCTGCCTTGTAAGCATACAGCTATGTGTTCATTTTCTTGGTGTCCACATGCTCCAAGAATGATCCTGGCAATTCTGCTCTTTGAGCCTGGCACCTCTGCTATCTCTTATTCCTGATGGTGCAAGTCATTTCTGTGTCTATCACAGTCACAAGTGTGTAAACAACACAAATAATGTGCAGCCCTGGAAAGTACCATAACTGAAAAACAACAACAAAATGATGCAAGAATACTATGTCCAGGATGAACAGACTCTGAAGAACACAATCTATGAACTACACTTATCCCTGATAAGCATCTGATCATAACTCCTGTGTCTCATCTAAACTGTGTCACCCTAACAGTGTAAGAACAACTCAAGGATTCTTACCTCAATGAACACTGTGGCCAAGTATGTCAGGACCATAGCCTGAGGTGCATCCCCCATAGCACCAGAATTAAATGCAAGCATCCCTGCTCTTCACAACTGTATTATTAAACATCAGCAAATGGAAGGGGCAGGGGAGGTAATGAAAAAAGAAATCAAATAAAAAATAAAAAGAACATTCTTAGACTTTGTTATATTTATTTTCTGATGTTAAAAGGAAGAAGATTGTGATCATTGTTTATATTAATTGATAATTGATGCTTCAAAGAACATAGTGATGTTTGACAGAAGTTGGGGAATAGGGAAATAAATGGTAAAACTTCGAGGATATAGTCCTTAATTGTATCCTGATTATTACATTATGACTGTGGCAATTATGTGCTTTTTTATATCAAATCATCATGTTATATACCTTAAACTACAAAAATTACATCGATTATATTGCAGTAAAAATGAAGAAAAGGGGCTGGATAGATAGCATGGAGGTAGGACGTTTGCCTTGCATGAAGGATGGCTGTTTGAATCCAGGCATCCATGTGGTCCCTGAGCCTGCCAGGAGCGATTTCTGAGCATAGAGCCAGGAGTGAACTCTGAGCGCTGCTGGATGTGACCCAAAAACCGAAGAATAATTTGCTTTTCCCCTGAGTTTGTAGTGAATGTAAGTTTATTGGGAAGGAATTTAGAAAAAAGGAAGAGAAAGTGATTTTCAAGGCAGCAAATAGCTTAAATACTTTCATCATTCTTTGGTTGATGTTTTTGATACTGATGATAGAGCCATTCTGTATTTGCAATATTATTAATTTATTGTTAGATAAATGCTTGCTTTTCAAATAGCAATAACTCAATATTTTAAATGAAAAAAAATTGTATTACATTTTCAAGGTTTGACATACGCTATTATCTTTTAGGTAAGATCACACGAAGGAAGAATTTTTGGCTTCTAAAGAAGAGGATTGGAGCAGGAGTGATAGTACAACGGTCGGGCCTTTGCTTTGCACAGGACTGACTCAGGATAGACCCGAGTTTGATCCCCAGCATCCCATATGGTTTCCCTAACCAAGAGCAATTTCTGAGCACAATGCCAGAAGTAAGTCTGAGTGTCACTGGGTGTGGCACAAAAACAAAGAAGTAAAAAATGAAAATGAAGAAAAAAGGAAAAGAAAGAAAGAAAGAAAGAAGAAAGACAGCAAAAAGGGAAAATTAAAGAAAAATAAAGAAATAAAAGAAGAAAATAAAATAAATAAAATAGAAGAAAGAGTAAAAAGAAAGAGAAAGGGAAAAAGAAAGAAAAAGGAAGCAAGAGAGAAAAAGAAAAAGCAAGAAAGAAATAAAGAAAAAGAAAGGAAAGAAAGGCAGCAAAAAAGAAAAATAAAGAAAAAAAGAAAGCAAAAGAGAAAAAAGAAAAAGCAAGAAAGGAAAGAAAGAAAAGAGAAAGAAAGAGAAAGAAAAAGAAAAAGTAAAAATAAAAAGGAAAGAAGAAATAAAGAAGAAAGAAAGAAGATATAAAGAAGAAAGAAAGAAGAAAGAAAGAAAGAGAGAGAGAAAGGAAGGAAGGAAGAAAGAAAGAAAGAAAGAAAGAAAGAAAGGAAGGAAGGAAGGAAGGAAGGAAGGAAGAAAGAAGAAAAAAGAAAAGAAAGGAAGAAAAAAGAGGAAGAGAGGAAGGAAGGAAGGACGAGAGAAAGAAAGGAAAGAAAGAAAGAAGAAAGAAAGAAGAAAGAAAGAGAAAGAGAGAAAGAAAGAAAGAAAGAAAGAAAGAAAGAAAGAAAGAAAGAAAGAAAGAAAGAAAGAAAGAAAGAAAGAAAGAAAGAAAGAAAGAAAGAAGAAAGGAAGGAAGGAAGGAAGGAAGAGAGAAAGAAAGGAAAGAAAGAAAGAAGAAAGAAAGAAGAAAGAAAGAGAGAAAGAGAGAAAGAAAGAAAGAAAGAAGAAAGAAAGAAAGAAGAAAGAGAGAAAGAAAGAAAGAAAGAAAGAAAGAAAGAAAGAAAGAGAGAAAGAGAGAAAGAAAGAAAGAAAGAAAAAGAAAGAGAGAAAGAGAGAGAAAGAAAGGAAGAAAGAAAGAAAGGAAGGAAGGAAGGAAGGAAGAAAGAAAGAAAAGAAAGGAAGGAAGAAAGAAAGAAAAGAAAGTAAGAAAATTGGATGGCACTTTCTTAGAGATGGGAATCCAAACAAGCATTGAAGAGAAATTTCTTTTGCAACAATATCCTCAACATCTACATTAATAAATAATAGCTACAACATATCCAGACTAAATACATTTTAGAGCAAATTATGTGCCCTAAAATTATTGTACTAAATAGGGCCAGGTTAGCAAAGCATTTTATTCAAGAATTTTATATAAAATCCAACTAAATAGTCATATTCTAAATGACCACTAGAGGGCAGAAACCGGGAGACTTCTGGTTTTCTTTTCTTTTCTTTTTTTTTTTTTTTGGGTTTTTGGGTCACACCCGGCAGCACTCAGGGGTTACTCCTGGCTTCATGCTCAGAAATCGCTCCTGGCCGGCTCGGGGGACCATATGGGGCGCCGGGATTCGAACCGATGACCTTCTGCATGAAAGGCAAATGCCTTACCCTCCGTGCTATCTCTCTGGCCCCAGACTTCTGGTTTTCTAGAATCAAAATTTTCAAACTCCTGAAACTGCTGACAACTGCAATAATAGTAATAGTTGACCTTTACTTTAAGTAACCTACTCGGTGTCAGACAGAGTTATTAAGATATTTTAACTATATCTACATCTACATCTATAACTCTGACTATGACTGACTGCTTCTATGCCACTCATTTAATTTGACATCAACTTTATGAGAAAAATACTATCTATGTCTCCATTTAATTCACAAGAAACTGAGATTAAATGAGTAGTGAAAAATCATTTAGCAAGCAGAATGTAATAGTTGAGTAAATTTATATGTTAATCGTTGCCTCTTTTCATGGGTAGCCATCTCTTTCATCTATGTATACTATATTATAAAGTATGTGAAATAATGATTGAACTTTGAAAGAAAACAAGAACCTATCCCCAGCATGATGCATTCTTCTGCCTTGTTTCTACTACCTATTTTATCTGAAAAATTAAGAATTTGTAAATAGTTTCATATATGAACATTGGGAAAAATATGGAGATGAAAACAGTAAAAAGTGTAAAGATGTATTTTATTAATCTGAAAATGACCAGTTCCAGTTGTTTTTTGAGAGTCTGAATATGTAGGTGCAGGGATAATCCTCTAATGAACAGTGAAAAGAGGAGGCTGACCCCAGAATGAAAGAGTAGAATTGATCACAGTAAAGAGAATCCGATAGAGTAGCAATTGCCTGGGACTCCCTGCCTTACTCCTTGCCTAGTTTGCAATTTGTGGTCATTTATTTCTTGCTATCAAAATTGAGCTGTAATAAAAAAAATGACTTCAGTATTCCTTACTGTTATGTTACGTTTTACGTATCCAGAATCTTTATTTTGTATTGTGCCCTTTCCCACATCCCTACAAAGCTCTTTTTTATTCCTTTACTCTCTATCCCCCCCAAACATCTCTAATCTACATTACTCTTTTTAATCAGTAGTGTACAAGCCTTATCACAGACCAAAGCCGTGTATTGTGTGTAACAACCCCAAACTGTTTCAAGATACATAAAATGGACACGTATTTCTTTAGAATATTTTATGTTTTTTCTCTGACAGCTATAATTCTTACTAAATGTTGTCTTATATAGTGACGATTCTAACCACTTTTCATCTTCTCTTTTTGAGCTGTTTAACAAGGAATCTTAGAGAAAGAGTCCCCCAGATTAATGCTTATGATTGAACCATAATTGTTCTTATCACCCCCATATGCGCCAAGAACACCACGTGGCATTGCTCCTTTTTTGCATAGGCACATTAAAATGGGAAAATAGTATACATATAAATAAGATCCTATCTAATAGAGATTGGTACAGACAAATCTTATAGTGCAAAGGGACCTTACACCCTGAACATTGACATAACGATCTGGCACAGACCTCAGAAGAAAGGGCATTTCCCTGAACCAGGGAAGCCATCCACAAAACATCCAGGCTGGTCTATAGCATCACCTGGAAGCAATCCTCTACCAAGGAAGACTCTACACTGCTCAGACATTGTCCTGCTCAAAAGAGACTTCCATTAACACTGAGAAGACTTAGCAACAACAACGACTTGCTTACAGGACAGGGCTCCCTGCATTGCCCTTTGATTGTGAGGTGAAACCAGAGGACGCTCCACATCCTGACTTCAATGTTGGATATACAGATACCAGGATCTTTAATACAGAAGCTTGATACCAACAACAGAGACTGTGTGAAAAATATAAGTGTGTTGGCACTACAGACAATGTCTTGGATTGATGTTGGATATACAGATACCAGGATCGTTAATACAGAAGCTTGATACCAACAACAGAGACTGTGTGAAAAATATAAGTGTGTTGGCACTACAGAAAATGTCTTGGATTGGACGATCTAGCTTGCCTGGAGCCTAGAGTTGGTCTTGTGCCAGGAACCTTCAGGGGTTGGGTCTTTTTGTATTTAGGCCAAGGTTATTTCTTTCCATGTCCCTCATATTTTGGTGGGCCTATGCAAACAACAATTGCCACTCTAACACCATTTTTGCTGTGCTCCTTTGACTCTAATCCTTAAAAAGAACCCAGTTAAGATTTGAGGGTAACATAAGCTAATATGCATGAATATGGAAATGTAAAAAAAATGCTATGCCTGTAATGTTTAAGGAGTTATGTAAGTTTTATGGCTTTAGATTGCCTTGTGTGCTATTAAGAAATATTATAGTGTGTTACAATCTTAATGTTCTTTGGATGAAATTTCAAAGTTGGGATATCAGCAAGGGGACTTCTGAGAATTATGTTATGTATTGTCCTTCCACTGTAACTTTACCTTGTCCTCTTTCTTTGCATCCTTGTTCTCATAATTAAAAATAAAAAAATTAAAATTAAAAAAAAAGAAATCTGTGTAAAATGTTTTCTGAGAAATACAAAGGGGCAGAGTCATAGAATGTAAGTTGTGTGGGTTTTGCTCTAAATAATCAGCTCTTCTTCATAGTGACTCTGCTAGTTTATACTCCCTTCCCTACAGCTTTGCTAATACATGATAATATCCATTCAGCTCTCAACAGTAAACACTGAGTGACAACAGTTGCAGAAAATCAATAACTCCCACCACATTCTCAGTCAAATATGTGCTCTGAGGAGGGAGATACAAAGAGAGAAGAATGATTGGTCCATAATTGCTAGACCACAGCTCTCAGCACCCCACACATCTTTTCTAAATTTGTCGGTTAAGCATAGGCTAGGGCTTGCATTTTAACTCTTGTTCAGGTATATACTTCTTGTCAAGAGAGCTGATATTTCAGTGCCAGTAAAAAATTAAGTGTCTGTCTGGACTGTATTATAAAGTAAAAGCAATAAACTGAAATCTAAAGTCAGCAGGCTTAATGGACCAGACAGAATAAGAATCTAAAATATGCCTGGTGAATATTTTTAAGGAAATGCTATCTTATTTTCAATCACAATTAATTCAGGCATTCTTGAAAAGACTTAGCAACTCTATTATATATTATATACATATATATAAATATAATCATGTAACATATATAATATAATTATATATAAATATATATAAATATAGGGAATTATAGCATCTGTAAACATTTTATACAGATACTACTAGATATAGGAAGAAGGAGGATGAGGAGATAGAGTGAAAGAGGTAGAGGAAGAAGAAAAAACAAGATGGAGGGAGAGGAAGTGGTGAAAGGAGAAGAAAAGAAAGAGGAAAAGGAGTAGAATAAAATATGTATAGTATTTATCACAAACACTAGGTAAAGACTACAGAATAATGGGAAAGTGTATATAAAACATAATATTTAATTATATCACATTGTTATATGAATCAATTGAACTACACATATTTGAGAGAAAAAGAAACTGCTCGGGGGTGGCATTGGGAAAGATAAAAAAAAACTAACGTTAAAGCCTGTTTATTGTGAGGGAAGCAGCACATGAGACGATTAAATTTACTGGAAAGGAGAAACTTAAAGCACCCTTTGAGTGAGTAAAGCGCCCATGAACTCAACAGGAAAATAGGTGAGGCACGTGATGATGGTAGTCCTGAAGCAAGGATTTTGCTGGACCATGCCTTAGTGCAGCCAAAATCAGAGGATAATTCTTCCTACGGGCAGCCCACTCTTTGTTATCTAGTAATGTAATAGGTAGACTAGGCTCTGAGGCTGACTTTAGAGATAGCACATTTGGGGGAGTCAATTCTTTCCAGGCAGCCATCAATATTTCTCTACTAAGATTCTGTCTATTTTGTTAAGTGAAATAAGTCAGAGGAAGATAGATAGACACAGAATAGTTTCACTCATCTATGGATTTTAAGAAAAATTAAAGACATTACAGTAATAAGGCCCAGAGACAACAGAGTTAAGGACTGGCTCACAATTTGAAGCTCACCACAAAGAGTGGTGAACGCGGTTAGGGAAATAACTACAATAACACAAGCACGACATTGTTAAAGAACAACAAAAGTAGAATGCCTGTTGCGAATACAGGTAGGGGTGGGGGAAGAGGGGGCATTGGTGATGGGAACGTTGACTGGTGAAGGGGGTATTCTGTTTATAACTGAAACCCAACTACAAACATACTTGTAATCATGGTGCTTAAATAAAGATTTATATTATGAACAAAAGGGCACAACAAAACAAGTAAAACAAGCAAATAAAAAAGTAGCCAGAAACAAAAACCAGTAATTGCCAGGTTTAGTTTAGGAGCCAAACAAAGATTTAATATCTAATTTGATTATAGTTGCATCCCCTCCCAGAAATGTTATGCTGGGCAGTCAATAGTAGGAGATAATTGCATGATAAAGGCTTACTGCTTCCCCTAAAAGGAAGTAGCTTTATTGAAACAATATTTTCCTTTGTTAAATAACCCTGCCCCAATCTCCTTCTGATTAAAAGAACTTGCACTAGTATTATGTCAACTTTTTAGCTAGCATACCTCTGTTAACTAAATAGATAAGAGGCTACCCAGTCATGAATTATATGCTAAAGCCAATTCAATCCTTAAATTTACTTAATTATATTTTTATTTTTAGTTTAGAGCTCATACCCCATAAGTATTGAAAATGACAATATAGGCACCCTTCTGGATGAAATTGCACATATGCCAGGTCCAGTCATGTAAGTTCTTTCATGGGATCTCTTTCTCTCTTTCTCTCTCTCATTCTCTCACTCACTCTCTCACTCTCACGTCTCTCTTTCTCCCCTTTTTCTACTCTTTTAGATACTAAAATAAGCTATTTTCCTTTAAAGAAAAATAATAAAAAGTGAACTTATTATAAAAAAAATTTTTAAAAAAATGTACATGTTAAATTGGAGTAAGAGAAAAGCTTTCTGTAAGGAGAACAAGCCATAGGGCAAGGGGAGAGAGAAACATAAACATAGAGAGGGAGGAAGAAGAAAAAAAATAGAATCATGACCTTGGTTATACCATTTAAAGAGATAGTTGGACAAAAATCTAAGACAAATAAATACTTTATATACTAAGAGAAAATGTAAAATCTGGCTCTTGAAACTGATGAAGCATAGTAGATTAATTTTATCCAGAAAAATTTTAGTAGCTTAGAACCCTTGTGGAAAGTTAAGTTTTGTAACCAAATCTATGAAATCAGCAGTAGATATGAATAAACCTATATTAGTTACCAGTGGGACGTGTGAGGTGACTGAGAGGCAGTAGCCTCAATAGAGAGAGGGCTGATGTCCCACTGCTGGACCTATTTTGAATTCACTCTGAACTTTCCAGAGGGGAAGTAACAGCTGGAAGGATCTGCGTGAGTTCATGCACCGTGTAGACATCAGGCTTCAAACATTTACACAAAGGGAGCCCTCAAGCTACCCTTGAGAGCCGTTTGCTCTTTCTGGTGAGTGAACTGGCCTCTGTGATCTGAGTTTAGAGAGAGCTGTAGAAACAGATGGAAGCAACTGTTTGCTTGTTTGCAACTAAAATCAGACCAGACCTCTGCCAAGGTTTAGCACATTCATTTATTACCTTGCAGAAAATGTTACAGGGGATAAATTTTTCACCAAGAAACTTTATCAAAGGGGATAAAGAAAAGAGGATGTGGGCTTCTCTAAAGAAAGGAGAAAGTCCTTGGGGCCTGAGCAGTGGCACAGCGGTAGGACGTTTGCCTTGAGTGCACCTGACATAGGACAAACTGCGGTTCCATCCCTCGGTTTCCCAAGCCAGGAATGATTTCTGAGAGCATAGCCAGGAGTAACCCCTGAGCTTCACCAAGTATGGCCCAAAAACGAAAGAGAGAGAGAGAGACAGAGAGACAGAGACAGACAGATAGAGAGACAGAGACAGAGAGACAGAGACAGAGAGAAAGAGACAGAGAGAGAAAAAGAGCCCTGAGTATTTCCTAGAAAATTTTACATAAATCTATGAGGCAATATGTATGAATATGTTTATTATTGCACTATTTTGATACATAACAACATTGCTATTCTTATTAGGAGATGAATAAAAGGCAAAAAAATAAAGTAGTGACATAGGAGAAAGGTCAATATAAATGTAATATAAGAAGATAGGGAGGATATCAAAAAACTTTTTGTCTTGTGGAAAAATATTCTCTTGTGAAGGCACCACAAAACTTAACAATGACCGCATTCCTCTAACAAACATCTGTATGTACATATTGTATGTACATATAAACATTTATACATACCTATAACAACTAGCTACTGTTGTACTCTGCTCTTCAACAGATCAGCATCAATTAACTTCCCTCTCTATTTCAGATATTTTCCTTCTTTGACAGTTTTTTTCCTTGCAAACCCTCACACAAGGTTTAGAAGTCTGATATGTTTCTGCCAACAAAGTAAATATATTACAAATGCTGGACTGAATTAAAAACAATAAGGTCTAAGATCAGTAAGAAGAAATGTAAAGAAAAAGTGGTAGAGAGTTAAACCCCAGACGCTGGTCAAATAACCTAGAAAGCATTTGAAAAACTGATGAGAGAATTTATTTTTTCTTTTTGTTTTTTTTGCTTTTGTTTTTGTTTTTTTGTGGGGGTGCATACCTGGTGGCATTTAGGGGTTACTCGTGGCTCTGTGCTCATAAATCACTCCTGGCAGGCTCGAGAGACCATATGGGATGTTGGGGATTGAACCAGCGTTTGTCCCGGGTTGGTCATGTGCAAGGCAAACATCCTACCTCTGTTCCTTTGCTCAGGCCCCAATAAGAGAATATTTAGTAGAAATTTATTAATATGATTCTTGCATAAATGAGAGAGATACAGGAAATCTGCACATCACCAGGTATGGGCCAATAGAAACAGTAATACTTGAAAAAATAGAAAATGAGCCATAGATGTAACTCAAGGGATAGAGTACATCTTTCTATATGTGAAGAGCAAGGTTCATGTCCTTAACTTTGGCCCCTGCAGTTGGGAGCCTAAACAAATAAAAAACAGTGAAAATTTCTTTTGTTCAACACAATAGTAGTTTGATATTATAGATTCATAGGTCACTTTTAAAGGACATATTCTTTTTAATGATTTAAATGCTAGATATTAGATACAGATACTGTTATAGATATTTAGGTAATGATATAGTTCTAAATATTTCTTTAAAGATACCAAGCACTCAAAGATTGCACAGTGGGCAGTGACTTGCCTTTCATATGCCTGGCCCAGCTTTGAACCTCAGAACCACATATAGTCCCCAGAGCCTTGCCAGGATTGGTCTGGAGTTTAAAGCCAGTTCTAATTCCTGAGTACTACTGGTTGTATCGCTCCAAAATATCTTAAAATAAATAAACAAATAAATAAGTAATAAAGAGACCAGGCCTTCAGACAGAGAACCATAAACATTTCTACAGAATAACTACTTTGTAGCATTCAATTAGTTACATTATTATAGAGGGTGACAACTATGCTATTGAAAACAAATAAAAATGAAGTAATATTTTGATTTACTATCTCATTACTATCAGTGAAATAGAAACCTTAATTTACCCTCCAATTGTCTTATAATTTAATGAATGCATCAAGACATTCAAGAAAATAGAGATTATTTTTTTCACCTCGCTATTTTTATATTCTAAGCTGAATTAATTATATTATAATAAAATAATAATTGTACTGTATTTGCTTGGCATTATCTATCTCTAATTCTGAGTATTATTTTTTAAGCATAACATAGAGAAAATAAAGGGTAATTTTACATTTAGCATACTAATAGTATCCTGAAGTTGTTGATTGTTTTTAAGAATTTTTTTAAGAACACTCACATGGAAGAAGTAATAAATTGGTTTTGCTATGAGGTTCAGCAGTAAAAAAAATGTAAGTTAGAGGAGTAGATCTATTTAAATGTAAAGTATAAAAGCTCCACTAGCAAGTTCTTAAAAGGCAGGCAATATTCTATATATATTTAGATTCACATCTAAACATATGTACAGAGCGTAAATTTTTATGTTGGATTAACAAATTAGTGAACAACTGGGAAAATTTCCAAACATAATAATGAGTTAAGGCTATGTTAATTTAACTGTTTAATGATTTTTGATATAAGCAATTTTATTTATTTTCTTTTTTGTTTTTTTTTTTTTTTTTGGGCCACACACGCTGATGCTCAGGGGATACTCCTGGCTATGTGCTAAGAAATCACTCCCAGGGGCCTATTAGGTGGCACTAGAGATAAGGTGTCTGCCTTGCAAGCGCTAGCCAATGAAGGACGGCGGTTTGATCCCCTGGTGTCCCATATGGTCCCCCCAAGCCAGGGGAAATTTCTGAGTGCTTAACCAGGATTAACCCCTGAGCAGCAAATGAGTGTGGCCCAAAAAACAAACAAACAAAAAGGAAGAAATCGCTCCTGGTTCCAGGGACCATATGGGATGCTGGGGATCGAACCGAGGTCTGTCCTGGGTCAGTCGTGTGCAAGGCAAATGTCCTACCTCAGCGCTATCGCACCAGCCCCTAGCAATTTTATATTTTATAACATTTTATATCAGCAATGGAATCATACCACTAGAGTAAATAATTTTTTAAGCTTGTAAAATCAGATCTTGGAGAAGTTTATAAGTTTCAATAAAAACTTCAGAAGAGGGGGTAAAAATTAGGAAATTTTAGAATGTATCACAGAAGATATCAGACATTATGTAATTTGCATAAGATCATTATACCTTAGATACATATATTTTGAGATATTACTAATAGAGTATTTATACTTATTCAATTCATAAAAAGAGATTAAAATTATTTATTCAAATTATTAATGTCATTTATATAACATGCAATTTTCCTTTTATTTAAACACTACTTATAAAGTTGTACTTGAATTTCGCTCTTACAGTGTACATCACCCTTCACCAATGAACATTTTCCTCCACCAATGTCCCCAGTTTCACTCTCACCTTCACTCCTGCTTGTCTGGATGGCAGGCATTTTACTATTTTACTCTTTGTTTTTCTTTGTCTGTCTGTCTGTCTGTCTGTCTGTCTGTCTGTCTGTCTGTCTGTCTGTCACTCTCTTGCTCACTCCTTTTTTTTTCTCTTTTTGGACACTGGTTTATACTATTATTAGTGAAGGGATATCATGCATATCACTTTCTCTCCCCTCCACACCTAGTTATTATCCATAGATATCAATTCCAACTATCATTGTGGCCCCTTCTCTATCCTAATTGCACAGCTCCACTATTTGTGGTAAGCTTCCTAACATGGACTGGTCCTCCTGGCCCTCCTCTCTATTGTCTCTGGATATTCTTGTCACACTATCTTTTCTTTTTCTTTTTTTTTTTTTCCAAAGGCATCATAAAGCCAGTAATGTGTAGTTTTGTGGCCTTTTTTCTTATGGTCTGAGTCTAACATAGAAGTCTTTTTTTTTTATAATGCAATGTATTGTATATAATAATATATTGTATATACATTGTATTCCATTATTGAATAACAATATTTTTTTTCTTAACACCACCCATCACCAGTGCAACATTCCCATCACCAATGTCCCAAGTCTCCCTCCTCCCCACCCGACCCCCGCCTGTACTCTAAACAGGTTCTCAATTTCCCTCATACATTCTCATTATTAGGACAGTTCAAAATGTAGTTATTTATCCAACTAAACTCATCACTCTTTGTGATGAGCTTCCTGAGGTGAGTATCTTTTATTTTTCTAATATCCCATAAATGAGATTATTCTATGTCGATCCCGCTCCCTCTGACTAATTTCACTCAATATAATAATCTCTATACCCATCTATCCATGGATAAGCAGATTTCATGATTTCATTTTTTCTAAAATCTGCATAGTATTCCAGCTGTTGATATACTACAGTTTTTTTAGCCACTCATTTGTTCTCAGGTACTTGGGGTGTTTCCAGATCCTGGCTATTGTAAAAAGTGCTGTGATGTATATATAAGGATAGAGGAATTTTCTGTTTTGTGTGTGTATGTGTGTATGCGTGAGTTCCTAGGGTATATATCTAGGAGTGGAATTGCTGGATCATAAAGGAGCTCAATTTTCAGATGTTTTGTGGAATATCTATATTGTTTTCCAAATTATCTTACTAGTCTACTTTCCCACCAGGAGTGAATGATAGTCCATTCTCCCCACATCTATACCACACTGGTTGTCCTTGCTCTTTGTGATGTGTTCCAATTTCTGTGGAGTGAGATGATATCTCACCTGTTGTTTCGATTTGCATCTCCCCGATGATTAGTGATGTGGAGCAATTTTTTTATGTGCCTTTGACCATTTGTATTTCTTCAGAGGAAATGTTTGTTCATTTCTTCTGCCTTTTTTGATATGGGGTTAGATTTATTTTTTCTTATAATTTACTATCAGTATCTTGCATATTTTAGTTATTAATCCCTTATCAGATGGGTATTGGGTGAATAGTTTCTTCAATTCCCTGGTATTCACTGTTTCCTTTGAGGTGCAGTGATTCTGATTCTGAGTACTCCATTTTTTATTGTTGCTTCCATTTGCTTGAATAGGGGTGTTTCTTTCTTGAAGATGTCTTTAGTTCAGTACCCTAGACTGTTCTGCCTACATTTTCCTTATGTATCTACCTTCAGGTTTTAGGTTTGATATCAAGGCCTCATGTATTTTTATTTTACGTTTCTGCACAGCATTAAATAGTGGTCTGAGTTTGCTTTTTTGCATGTATCAGACTAGTTTTCAAAATACTACTCATTGAGAGACTTTCCTTGCTCCTCTTTGTATTTATTGCCACTTTATCAAAGATTAATTTGTATAGTTGAAAGTATACCTAAAAGTCCATCTCAGAATATTCAAGTTCATAATATTAATCTGAGGGTCTGTTTTATTATACAGTTTAAAATTGGGGAAAATGATTCCCCCATCTTCTTTTTCCAGCACTGAGAGGTGTTTTTTGAGGGGTCAGGGGGAGTCTTGAGTCTTTTGCTTTCTCAATTGTTTGTTTTCTCAATCATTTGTTTTCTCAATCATGATAGGTCTATTCAGTCATTCCAGATAATCTTGGATCAAACTCTAGAAGTTATATGAATTAATAAATTTATCATTTTTTCCACATTCTCTTTTTTTGTGACATAAAGATTATCAAACTAATATCTGATTACCTTTTATATTTCTTTACTATTTGTAGTACATGCCCCATTTTAGTTCTAATTCTGTTTATTAAATTTCTCTCTCTGCCTATCTTAATGAATCTTCATAATGGCTTATTGATATTGTTAATTTTTTTAAAGAACCAACTCCTGTATTCACTGATATTTTGGATAGTTTTCGGAGTGTCCAGTTCATTAATTTCTGTTCTAAATATTATTATTCCCTACTACCTGCCTATTGTTGGTTCATTTCCTTAGTCATTTTCCATTTTTTAAGCTGTGCCATTAAGTTATTTATATAGACTTTTTTTATTCCTAATAAGTACTTGAAAAGATATACATTTTCCTCTGAATTTTACTTTTGCTGTGTCTCACAAATTCTGATAGCTCCTGTATTCATTTTTCATTGTTTTTAGGAATCTTTTGATTTACTCCTTGATTTCATCTCTGACCCATTGGATGTACAGTAGTGAACTGTTGTTCTTTTTCCAGGTGTTAACATTATTTCTATTTGTAATTCCCTTCTGTTTTCAATGAAACATGATCCAAGAAGTTGATTGATGCACTTTTTATCCTCTAGAATTTTTGGAGGTATGGTTTATGGCCTAGTATGTGGTATATCTTGGGAAATGTTCCATATGGACTAGAGAAAAAAGTGAATTCAACTTTATATATATAATATATAAATATGTGCTATATTTAACATATTTTATATAAAAAGCCTTGGGATGTTTTTATTTGGGTGTTTTTTAACTGGTACTCTTTTTTTTTTTTTCTTTTGGATTTTGGGTCACACCGGCCGTGCTCAGGAGTTACTCCTGGCTCTGTGCTCAGAAATTGCTCCTGGCAGGCACAGGGAACCATATAAAATTCTGGGATTCAAGCCACCATGTCTGTTTGAATCAGCTGTGTGCAAGGCAAATGCTCTACCACTATGCTATCTCTACAGCCCCTTAGCTGGTACTCTTGAGGGTATCTAGAATGTGGGTACATGCATTCTTTAGTTCTGAGAACTTCTCAGCAATAGTGTATTTAACTGTGTGAATACATATATCTACAAAAATATGTACCATATTTTTTGGCACATAAGGCAACTGGGCATATAAGACTACTTTTTCTGTTAAAATATAGGGTTTGGGCTATATTCGCAGTAAAAGACTACCTCTCTTTTAACACACACCAAATGAAAATTAAAAAACATAAGAGAAAAAGACTGTATGTTTAATAAATCTAGACTTTGGAGTGCCAACATTCATTTTACATTTGTCATTTGTAGTGAGTGACTGATTTTTCTAATTGTGATCTACATTGAGAGTAGGGAGCAGGCCTCCTCCAAGAACAGCTGGCTGAGGTGCACTGATTAATAGGACAGCTAGAGGGAGACAGAGCGCCTCCTCTGTGTCCCATAAAAGCTGAACAGAAGACTAAGCACCAGAAAGCCACATACCAGTGATGACACCGGTGGCTGGATGTGATACAGCACTCAGTAACTCAGCTCCTCTGTGTGTCCTGAAAGATAAGTCAGGACAAGCAGAGGACTGAGTGATGATGTCTGGCAGTTGGATGGGTTGCAGCAGTAAGAGTGGGGAGCGAATCACTCTTCTCTGAAGCTGGAGTAAGTTTCAGCATGCCGTATACCGGCATATAAGATGACCCTTGACTTTTAAGAAGTTTTTCAGGGGCTGGAGCAGTGGCGCTAGTGGTAAGACATCTGCCTTGCCTGTGCTAGCCTAGGACGAACTGCAGTTTGATCTCCTTGAGTTCCATATAGTCCCCCAAGCCAGGAGCAATTTCTGAACGCATAGCCAGGAATAACCCCTGAGTGTCACCGGGTGTGGCCCAAAAATCAAGCAAAAAAAGTTTTACATGGGTTAAAAGTCATCTTATATGCCAGAAAAAAGGTAGATATATATGTATATACACATATCTACATATATACATATGTATATATGTACAAACATATTTGTGTAGATATACATATATCTACATACACATACATATATACATGTATGTTACTCTTCCATTTCTTTCTTCGAGGTCAGTATACCCTTGTTAAATTTTAGCCTGTTTTATCTATCAAGATGTGACACAGTGGTGTTAAAGCCTCCCACTACTATTGTATTGCTATTTATGTCTTTCTTAAGTCCATTAACAGTTGTTTTAAGTATTTTGCTGGTCATTGATTAGGTGAATATATATTTAGGACTGTTATATCTTCCTAGTTTACATATTTCTTGATTATTAAGAAATAACCCTCTCTGACTCATAAAATTTTTATGAACCTAAAGTCTATGTCATCTGATATTAGTTTAACCACCCTCACATTTTTTAAGGGTTTTGTTTGCTTGAAGGATTGTCCTCCAACCTTTGACATTGAGTATGTATTTGCTCTGAATATTCAAAGATGTCTCTTTTAGGCAGCAAAATGTTGGATTCAATTTTCTGATCAACTTCGCTGCTCTCTGTCTCTTAATTGATCAAATTAGTCTATTGACATTGAGAGAGACGATTGCCATTGGATTTTGTGCCCTCTTTTTTTTTTTTTCCCCAAAGTTTAGTGTGTTTGTGGGATCTGTCTTGCTTTAAAGTAGACTACTCAGTTCTTCTTTTAAGGTTAGTTTTGTGTCTGTAAATTTCCTAGGCTGTTGTTTATCCATCAAGCTGTGTAATCTTTCTTCAAACCTGAATAAAAGTCTGGCTTGGTGAAGTATTATTGGGGAGGTGTTCATTTAATTGATTTTTTTCACTATATACCACCACTACCTTCTAGCCTTGAAGGTTGCTTGTGATAAACTTTCTATAAATTTTAAGGATGCTTTTTATATGCAATTTTCCTTTTTGATCTTACTACTTTCAGTATTCTTTCTCTGTGGTTTTTATCATTTTGACTAGGATGTGCCTTGGGGTGCTTTTATTTGGGTCTCTTTTAGCTGGTGCTCTTACGGGCCTCCAGGATGTGGGTGCATGCATTGTTCAGTTCTGAGAACTTCTCAGAAATTTGTCTTTAATTGTTTGCTTCTTAATAGGAGACCCAAATGATTCTTTTGTAGTTAGTGTTAAATTTATCCCAAAGGATAATTTCTGTCTGTTTACTTATTTTGATAATTTTTTCCATCATCTGATCATTTATTTTAAAGCTCTTTTCAACTGGAAGTATTATGTAGCACATAATCCAACTCATCGATTCTGTCCTCAGAAGCTTTTACTCTTCTGTTGAGGCAGCTAGTGACTTTTTTATTTCTCCTCCCAATTTTTCAGAACTCATATCCTCTTGAGTTTTATTGGCTGTTCATTCCATTTGTTCCATGTTTTCTTGGAGTTTTAATTGTGTCCTCAGATCTACCATCTTCATTCACTAAGTGTGGGAGGGCTCTGTGTTGCCTTCCCATTATGACCTTTTCAGGTGGTGGTGTTTCTTATGTGTTGTGGTGGGGTTCCTTGCCATATAGAAATGTATGGCCATGGAACAAAGCAAAGTAGTCATGGCCTCCTCTTGGTGCACTAGACTAAATTTACATAGACCTTTAGATTCTAAAAGTTACCCACTGACAACAGAGCTACTCGTCTCTGGTCTTTCCTTTATCCAAGCTTTTTTCTAAGTTCAGGAATCTTCATTTGAAATGCAGGCTGGACCAAAGGCCATGCCTAATTTCCCTGGGAGGTGTGACCTGGGCTGGATGAAAGGATATCTGCAAGCAGAGAAACTCCCTGGCTTCACTGTCACTATTGGCTGTCTTGTCACCTGTTTCTCACAGCCATGAAGCTGCTGCTTGTATTGCCAAATATCAGGTCTTCCTGCTTCTCTTATCTTTGTCCCTGCTCATTCCCTTGGTGTTAATGTACACATCTCATGAGCTCAGCCATGCAGATTGGTCTGAATTGTGCTAAAAGTTCAACATCCTGCCTCAGGACCAAGTCAGGGTGTCACTCACTGACAGAATCCTGTCTCTGGGAACTCTTCCATGCAATCACTTTTAGCTGCTTAAGTCACTGTTAAGGCCACCCTACCACCAAAATTATTTTGTGGTATGGCATTTCAACAGTACAGCATTGTGTTTTAAACTTCTATGTCAATTTGACTATGTTGAATAATGTTTTCCATTAGTTTCTTTCTTAATGTTAGAATATATCACACAGGGAATACCTGTGAGAATTAGAGTTCAAATGAAAAACAAGAGCTCTTTGTAGCTCATACTTATTGTTGCAAGTTCTTTGACTCACCTTTTTGGGACTTCAGTTGTTCTAGCTTGCCCTGCACCCAGGTTTAGCTTTTATTCCTGTATCAGGTGTGTATGTTAGCTCTGTGAAGGCTCTGTAAACTGCAGATTTTCCTTGCAGTTGGTCATGAAGACATCCAAGAAATAAACAAGTTTAGCTAGAGCATTGATAGTCTGAGAGGAGGTGCAGATAGAGATCTGAATTCTCTTAGTGTAAATAACTTGAACAATGGTGACTTTAAGGAACACCCAGTGGGAGCAGAGTCCCATAGAGTCTATCTGTTACCCTTCCCAGAGGAAGACATTTTCAGATATTTTACTTTACCATCCTCTTTCGTCACAGCCTCTTACCAAAGTAAAATTCACCTTAAGACTAATTAGCATTAGATAGAAATTTTTCTGTTATCTGTCCTTCTTCCTATGATGGATTATTCCTGAACAATAAATGTCCTGTGTGGAGGACAGTGAAGGGTCTCAGTCCATGAAGCTGGGATCCCCTGAACACATGTTTTTCTCTATGATGTGTGTCTTGTTTTCTTAATCCTGTGGCACTCTGCTTTAGGCCCATTCTCCTATGACTGAACTCTAGCATCTTTCCAGCAAGATCAGAGACAACCAAAACTAATGTGGATTTTGATTCATCTTTCAGAGTCTAGTGTGTGATAAATGGGTCTCTGTGTTGGTTCATAGTTTCCTTGTATTTTAATGTTTTCAAGAGGGAAAATATTGAGTAATAAAATTGTCCAGGCTCAGAATTAGAAAGCAAAGCAAAGCAAAGCAAAGAGAGAAACTCCCCATTCAGGGAGGGATTTAGTAAAAATTTTGTATAGAACTAAATCAGACATAGTTTGTTGTGAGTATGTTTGTGGTGTGTGTGTGTGTGTGTGTGTGTGTGTGTGTGTGTGTGTGTAGGGGGTAATATTAGGAAAACTGGGTCCTTGTTCTTCTCTAAGTATTAAAAGAATCCATTATTTCTCAAATATGCCTTGCTAATTTGGGGGAAATTATCCAAAAATTATTTTAGTTTATATTGCTAAAGTAAAACTAACACCTTCCATTCTCAATTGATGTGAAGCTATTTATTCAAGAAATTTTCTAGGTTATCTATTTGACCAGGTACCCAGGTATAGCACATTGTTTTCTCTTAATCTCCTATGAGCCCCATGACCTAGGGCAGAATTTATGGTCTTGGAAAACTGTAAACTTACTTAGAGGTCAGAAATTTGCAGGAATGCTTAAAATGTGGGACAAGGATAGCTAAAATGGTACACTCTTGGAAGCTGGCAAGAGAAAACTTTTCACTTGTAGGTGAGAGTCTTCCCCTACTCTCTATTTTGCAAATATATTTCTTTTTAACTACTTGTATACTGTACTTCATGTGGTAATATTAGAAATAGTTTGAAACTGCTTACACCAGACCCTACAGTGACAAAATTCTCTGAAACTGTGTCAGGAATCTACAACTGTGTGGGGTGAGGGATTATGAGGCACTATTGTAAGAGAGGAGGGGAAAAAAAAGAGATTCCTCCATGAAATCTGACACCCAAGTTGCCTCTGCATGTGTGGAGTTAAATGGAGAGAAAGAAAGTATAATCGTATCATCCATCTCTGGTATATTCCTGCTGCTGGAACCTTGCTCCCTGAAGGTTAAAATTATTTAATTCGTCACCTTTTGTTTTCAAGGTCTAGAATCCATTGGCTTTTGTACACACACTTAGTAAAGCTGTTTCCTGACCTGAGAAAGCCCTGGTACCTGTTTCTTGCCAAAGCATCTGCAGCACAACCAATTATAGATTTATTTCATAATGGCTCTGCTTCTCTGGTTGAACAGATACAATTACTGTCTATTAAAGATTTAATTATTTTCAAATTTGATTTAAAAATAATTCGCACACATGCACACATTGATATGCCTCATTGATGAAGTCCATATTGTTGACCCATTAGACAGTGATGCCCTTTTGTTCCCTGTGACTGGCTTGCACATGGATTATTCTTCATGACCCCTTTTCTAAATAACCACAGTTCAGCATGTTGTGCTTATTGTTTCTTTCCTTAAAGGTTTAAAGGATGTATTACTTTGTTTTGCTTAATTTTTTACTTACACAAATGCCATACTTTTAGAAAGCCTATGGAGTGTTCACTTTTAAAAGTAAAAGTCTTAAGGTCACGTCTGATTTGTTAAATTTTCAGCATTAGAAAGATATTACAATGGATATGGAGTTTGTCTTGTATATACCAGATCCAGATTTGATCTTCAGTACCAATGAGAGTGCCCTGAGCACCACTGCCAAGTGTGTTCTCTTAGTTCAGAACCAGGAGAAAACCCTGAGTAGCTCTGGATGTCAACAAAAGTCCATTTTCTCCCCCCAAATTATTTTCCAGATCGACATTTTCCATCTCATGATGTTTCCCTTGTTAAATTTGATTACACTAGTTTTGTACCATTCAACTAGACTGTTGACATTAGTTTGGCTTTTATATCATTCTCTTATATAGTTAGGTTCTCCAAATGTTCTTTCCCTCATGTCTTTCTGAACATATTTACTTGTTTTTTAAATGATAAAAATATTGATTAGAGTTTTAAGGACATAGTACAGGCATGACTACTATTCGCATCACTTAAAGAAGGTCTCCTACTTCAATTTATACCTAACTTTGCTGTGTTGTCAACATATTCTTAACATTATTCTCTTTACACCTTGCTGTAATTGTTTGTTTACTTATCACTCCCAACAGCAGACAGTAATAAGCTTGGTGAAGAAACAAAGCCCAATTTAAATTTACATTTAATGTGGAATCACAATGCTGTTTTGTTCCATTTGTTTTGGATCTAGCAATAGTCCACAAAACTGTAAATTTATGTATGTTTCACACCTCTTCAAAATGTGTTACAGCACCACACATACCACAACCAATACTATTAACACCTCTACCCCCCCCCCCCAACCCCTACAATTCACTGGACACCTCTCAAATCTGGCCTGTTGACATAGGAAGGTCCATGTCACCACAACCTCAGATTAAAAAGCAAGTGGAAAATAACTAAATGATGAAACTCAGATCAAGCTACTTACTTAGGAAAAACAAAAATTAAGGCTGAAAATAGCAGACTCTCATAAGAGTTTAGATTGTTGGGGATTGGCCAAATAGAACATCAAAGCATCTGTTTTGCCTCTTACGGTTGGTGTCAGGCTTCTATCCCTTTCTACCTCCACTCATTCTCTTCCTCCTATGGGTTTGATGTACTTGAAACCTAAATTCCCACCATCTTTTAGTACTTTCATGAATTGTCATGGCAACTGTAAACTGTCACGAAGATGTTTTATTATGCTTGGGGTTTCTCTAATCTTGAGGCAGTCATAGAGTTAAGATAGAGGTGGGTCAGGAACAGGTGGAAATACGGAGGGTAGGGTTCTTGCTCTGAATATATATGGTCAACCCTGGTTAGATTCCTGGAACCAATTATGGATTCCCCAAATCCTGCCAAGAGTGATCCATGAATGGAGAGCTGCAGTAAACTCTGAGCACCATCAGATTGGCTCCAAAATAAAATAAAATAAAATAAAATAAAATAAAATAAAATAAAATATAAAAAGCTAGAGGTAGCAGAATGTTAAATTGGCTGTTACCTGGCCCTTTTGTATTTCCTGGTCTGTGACATTGTTATTATTTTCCACTTCGGGGGCTTCCTTTCTCTAACCTTACCCTGCCTATTCCATTTATCCTTGCTATTCTGCACATCACTATCTGCTCCTTTTGTCATTTCAGCATGGGGCCAGACTCCCAAAGTTTATTATATTGTCTGTTCTCATGCTTTCTTTCTTTCCTTTCTTCATTTGATTTACTTATTTATTTTATTTATTTATTTATTTATTTATTTTGCTTTTCTTGGGACACACCCAGTGACACTCAGGGATTACTCCTGGCTAAGCAATCAAAAATCATTCATGGCTTGGGGAACCATATGGGATGCCAGGGGAACAAACTACGGTTGTGAAAGGCAAACACCGTACTGTTTGTGCTACTGCTCTGGCTCCTCTTTCCTTCTTTTTTAACTAAAAATATGAGATAATTTATTTGAAAAGCATATGTGTTTTTGGTGAACAATATTTCTATCTAATGCTACATTGGAAAGGGCCCAAACCCTGTGTAACAGCATTAGGTCCCTCTTGCCCTTTCAGTTCTTGCTCCCTACACCTCCATGACAACTAACTGGCCTTTCTTAAACTTTGCTCTGGGGTCAAAGTCTAAGGGGCTGTTTTCCTATGGCTTAGTATATGCCCTTGCTCTGTTACTTCAAATATATGTGAAACTTAATTAAGACCATTGTTTCATTTATAAACTTTACTCATATACTTCACCCTAATTAATTAATGTAAGTTTCATTAATGTAAAGTTTCTTGTGTTTTGTTTGTTGTAAAATTATAAAGTTTGATTTAGGAAGCAAAGTTTGAAATTATCTCTGGTATTGGCTTTAGACTGAGAAATTAAAGGATAGAAGGGATAGCAATGCTAACAGAAATATGCTGCTATTTCAATACCAGTAATAAGCATATAGACAGAAAAATCTCTGAAATTTGTATATTATATAATATATTTTATATTTTAAAAAGAAGTGTACTGAATTTTGTCTTTTTAAAATAAATGAACAAAAATAGGGGGGTGGCTGGAGTAGTAGTGTAGCAGTAGAGCATTTTTGCCTTGCACTCGGCTGATCTAGGACGGACCTAGGTTTTATCCCTGGCCTCCCACATGGTCCCTAAGCCAGGAGCGACTTCTGAGCGCACAGCAAGGAGTATCCCGAGTGTCATCGGGTGTGGACCCCCCAAAATAAAACAAAACAAAACAACAACAACAAAATAAAATAAATGAGCAAGTAAAATTAACCTAAAGATCTGGGGCCACCAGAGCCCTACACAAACACACAGTGCTGTTTCGGGGCCAGTAGATCTCTATCTAGACCTGGGTTATATGGAATGTGAGATTTAACTTCAATGTTTCAGACTTTTGTATTCTATCCTCAGCCTTCTTGATTTATCTGATTAGGTAAATCTAATAGCTAATAATGAGAACATTATCTATTATCATTAAGGTGAAGTCTCATATTTGTGTAAAATATTTTCTATTTTTCCATGCCATTTAAAATTACAGGTGCTTTCTTTAGTAGCATAAGCCAAAGATAAATGATAACAAAGCAGTTTTAAAATTAATATTGTAGGAGCTTTATCATTACTCAGGATAAGAGAAACAGGGTTGATCAAGGGAAGTATTATCTGTTTTTTTTTTAATTTAAATTTCATGAAAATGCAGTGGTTTGTGAAGGAAAATTTAGGTGACCTTATTTTCCTACTTCCAGTCCTAATACAATTATGGCATGTCCCTGATGAATATTCTTTTAACTATTCAAACCTTTTATACAACACACACATATACACAATTTTTGTGCAACAAATACAAAGATTATTTTTTAATTAGCAAGTGATAAGTATTTTTTATGAATGCATACAAATAAAGTAATCTGTGAAAATACTACCTAGAGTCTTCATAGTCATAATACAAAACAATTATTTCATTAATACTAGACTAGTTCACTTTTATTGATAACTTACCAGTTCATGGACAAGGCACTGCTGCACTGCTACATTTTATTTTCATGCTGTGCTCATGAGTTACTATCTGATTATCCTCATTTTTCCAAGTGAGCAAGTGATTACAAACCTGTCCCGTGTTACACAATTATTTAGCTGGTACTGTATTCATATCAAGGCAATTAAGAAGTAGTATGTGATTTAAAATGACATGATAATGCCATGCATATTCTTCTGTTAACCTTTGCAACTAGTATTACTCTTTTAAAACATTCAATATGGGTTTTTGGATCAATGGTCTTATATAAATCATATTTTAATAAATCCTACTCTCTTGCTCTCTATCCAAAGTAAAAATAAAATATAAAATTGTTCCAAGAGAATATATATGCATTACCTTCCCTAAACTATAATGAATATTAAATATAACTTTTTCCAAAATTTAACTTCTGAATAGTGGCAAAAGTAAATTTGAGGGATCCAAGTTCCCATTGAGTTAGAATTACTTACAAAATAAATTTTTTTTCTAGCCACTTTAGGCCTTTGACAGTTATAGAAAAGTGGAGCTTTACCTTCAAGACCTGCGAGTAAAATTTATGTGCTAAGGGATGCAGATCACTTTCTCAGGGGCTGTGAACGCTTCAGCTGAACTGAAGATGGGCCTGAAGACTTTTTGTTCCTTTCAGGAGCGAACGTGAACGTAGTCCCCCACTACCACAAATTATGCAGTTTCCCACATTTGGGGAAAAAGCAGGGGTCAGCACATCCAGAGTGCAATGGATGAGCCTTGCCTTGGGGAAACCACCTTCGTGATCATGGTATCTTCCCTGCCAGGTAAGTATAAGGGACTGAAGACTTTTGATGGACACAGTTACATAGCTTCTAGATCCGAATGAAGAGGTCACTAAAATTCTGTCTGTGACATAGAAGTCCTTTGAAAATAAATCAACTCCCTGTCTCAGAAGCTACACAGGATGTTTGTGGTGATTGATAAGCTGGTTTTCAAGGATTATGCATTATAAAAGGATGATTCTTCAGCCTTTCTGCAATGATAATGAAGCCCTCAAATAAAGACCAGAGAGGACAAGGGCTCTATTAGACAAGAGATTTGAGACCTTGTGGGAAAAACCCAGATGAGTTTGGTAAACAACCAATGTGAAAACCTGAAAAAAAAACACATCCACAATGGTCACTAGTTCCATCCCCAGGATGAATGAGTTCTAAGAAACCCTCAGAAGGGATCTTCACCACCCTTAGTCAAAGGGTGACAGGGACAAAGACCAAGTGATTTTTCTCATTTCCTCTACTTACTGTTCAGTTTCTTCTGTTGACTTTGGGCCCAGACTTCCATACATTTCATCCCAAACTTTCTCTTGGGCTCATCCATAGTATGGGAGTTTTGTTATAGTTCATTGGTGTAGCTACTCAATATTAGGGCATTGGATTTTAAATAAATGAAGGGATCTTCAGAACCAGAAATAGTTTATGCTTGGTTTAGTTCTACTCTCACATTTTTTATTCTTTATTTTTTTTCTTTATTGTTTGTTATCTGGTCAAACTTGGTGATGCTCAGGGCTTACTCCTGTCTCTGCATACAGGTAACACTTCTGGAAATGCTTGCAGGAAGGTGTAGATGTTTGAGATCAAATCAGAGTTGATCATCGCATGCAAAGCAAGTCACCTGTATGATTTCTCCAGTCTTACTACCTGAATATTCTTAATAATTTTATCTATAAATTTGTATTTTCTTTTTTTGTTTACTTTTTTTTGGGGGGGACACCCAGTGATGCTCAGGGGTTACTCCTGCTCTGCACTCAGAAATTGCTCCTGGCTTGGTGGACCATATGGGACTTCTGGGGATTGAACTGCAGTCCCTCCTAGGTCAGACTCGTGCAAGGCAAACGCCCTATCGCCATGCCACCTCTCTGGCACCCATAAATTTGTATTTTCTAAGCGCATTTGATTGGATAATTGATAGTGCACATATATTCAAAAGTGTCCCTTACCAATCCTGAACACCTCATTTACAAATAGAATTTTCAATTCCACATAAACAAAATTCCGTTGCAACTAAAACATGAGCCTTTTGTGAGAAATGGCAAAAGTATAAGGTTTTTCTTAATCATAACTTATGGAAACTGGACTAGCAGCCCTTAGAGGCCACTCTTTCCTTTGACTAAGAACAAGCTTCAATAACAGAAAGCAATGATAGCACACAATCTTGTCAAATCCTTTTCTTATATTAAACAATTAACTATGCTAAATAATAGGACATAAAAGTAGAAGGACAGATATAGTAGCAATTGTTGATTTTTCTTTCAGACCATCTGATTCTTTAATAGTTCCAAGAGAGTAATTGGCATAATATACAGATATCAAAAAGTTAATTAAAAACAATTAAATTAATTTTGTACACCTTATCTACAAATCTTGTAAGAAAAAATAACTATACAAATTAGTGATTTCACATTAAAATAAATGCTCTTATATTTGCATTTAGAGAAAGTAGAAAGAGGACTCAAAATTATAATATTTAAAAAATATTACCTATGACCAGAGTACAAGGTAGGCCTCTTGCCTTGCATGCAACTGACCCAGGTAAAATTCCTAGCACCTCATATGGGCTCTGGAGCCTTTCCAGGAATAAATGCAGGAGTAAATCCTGACCACCAGTGGGTGTGGTCCCAAAGCATAACTAAGTTTACCTTCTTACAGAATTACATGGCAAATGAAGAAGACAAGTTAAGAGAAAGATCACAGAAACAATACAAATATTTTATAGCCTAAAGCATATGGTAGAATTTCTTTTGGACTCAGAACTGAACAGTTAGAGCTATCTCAACTTTATTGAGACACTGGAGAAGGTATTGCAATGTTGAATTAGTTACTCCATCTTTCATGTTCTTTAGCAGATACTTCGACTAACCTTACTGAATTTATTGTTGCCGCAATCTGTTCTACATTCTTTGCCCACTCGAAGAAGCCAAATTGCTTAGACTCACACCAATGCCCTGGCCAGCTTGCTTGGCCAATGAAGGAGCCAGGACTTCAACAATGTTTTTTCAAAACATTGCCAAGATAATTGAGCTCTTTTCCCTTGGCTAAGGAGCCCTGCAGAGTCATAAACAGATGGAGAATGTAATTCATTCTCTTAAAGTTCTGGAAAATGCTGCAATTGTTCTGTACCTGGCTCTTCCCTGAACCCTATGATCTAACTAAATGTACTGGTTACTTTGCAGGTTTGTCTCCATGCCAGTTTCTATTTTCTTGATAGCTCTATTTGTTCTCAGATATAATAATTTTCACAAATTTTCTTGATGCTGTACTTTTTTGTTTTTTTTTTCTTCTGTTTCTTGTTTTATAAATGTTATTCTTTTTTAAATTCTCGTTTATCTGGAAACAAATGTATTACAATGCCAACTATGTCAGCTATGTGATGCATGGTTTTTTAAATAAAGTTAAAAATGAAAATTAAAAATAAAAAAGTTTGTTGCATTTTTATTAGCAAACTATTTTAGAAGACAATTTCTTATGTTTTGTGATTGCTCCTGGCTCTGCATTCAAGAATTACTCCTGGCAGGGCTTGGAGGAACCTATGGGATGCTGGGGATCAAACCCAGGTCAGCTATTGGAAGGCAATCATGAAAAAGAAAATAATGTTAAATCCCCTAGCAGGGTCCAAAGAAGTATTACATAGTTAGGACACTTGTCTTGCTTGTATCTGATTCAGCACTTCATATGATTATTTGAGTACTCCAGAAGTTAACCGGGACCACAGAACCAAAAAATAAACCTTGAACACCACTGGCTGTGACTCCAAAGCATGCAAACAAACAGATAGTAAAATAAAATCAAGTTACAATTCTCTCTCTCTCTCTCTCTCTCTCTCTCTCTCTCTCTCTCTCTCTCTCTCTCTCTCTCTCTCTCTCTCTCTCTCTCTCTCTCTCTCCCCTCCCCCTCCCTTTGGTTTTTGGGTCACATCCGGCAGTGCTCAGGGGTTACTCCTGGCTCTAACACTCAGAAAACGATCTTAAGAGGCTCAGGTACCATATGGTGTTACCCCCTACATAGGGGGGCACACACCAGACGTGGCTTTTGCCTTCCTGGTGCAGTGCCTAATTTTTTCTCCCAAGAAATATCTGCCAGAAGGCCCGTTTAGAGGTCTATCATTGACCCTTTGCGTGGATCACTGGCGATATTCCTGTCATACTTCCTACATGGTAGTGACTCAACATTTTTTCCCTTTAATTCGTTTCTGCTTACTACAGATATTCGGCTTTAGCTATACTGCACTCACAAAGGAATTTCAGTACCAAAGCAATACTGCCAGAAGTTCCCTGCTGGTTTGGTATATTTGCAACTCAAAGCTCACCAGCTACTTTTGAGCTTCAAAGCATAATGATTTCTGTCTTAGGAAACTCTCTATGTCACTTTGAATACCTGCTTGCAAACAGGTTTGGTCAATGTAGAACTAGATTATTTTACTAGGTATAATTATTGTATCCCTTTCTTTAGTGTTATTCTCTTTCTATTATCAGATCATAGGAAGTGGGTCTTAGCTCCTAGCTAGAATACTATTTCCCTCAGGTCAAGAATATTTGTTATCAGGAGTAAACCAGGATTCCTGCTATCCCTTAATTTACATCAGAAATAACACCTAATAACAGCTAGGGCCAGGAAACTTCTTTTATATGCAAGAATTTAGTCTTCCTTTTATCCTCTAACTGAAACCTATTCTATTCTAAGATTACAGACCACCTAAAGTTATGTGTATTTGTTCTGAAATCAAACAATGTACATTACATTCCTTTCATGTTAGACTGGCCTCTCTTTTCCCTTTAAATACTCCTTTGCCTAAGATTCAATTTGTCGCACTCTTGCCAGAGATGTGTTGACCCCACACTTACTGCGTGTGGTATCATTATTTCATATTCGTCCGCTTCGTGTTTCCCGCTTAGAGAATTTATCTAACCCACTAAGGTTTTGCCTCTGGATGCAACACGTCCGTGGCAATATGGGATGCCTTCTGCATGCAAGGCAAACACTGTACCTCCATGTTATCTCTCTGGCCTTGAAAGGTCCGGGCGTCCTAATCTAGCTGCCCGAAACAGAGAAATGAAGAGGCCGAGGTCCCAGCAAATGCTCTAAAAAGTGCTTTATTACTGACCATTCGGAATGGCCAAGGTCAATGTGTGCCCAGAATAGGACAGGGACAAAGACCTCGTGGTCCCGTTGGTCCCTCCTTATATAAGATGGGAAGTGGGAGGGGAAGGAGTGATGCCACTTCCTTGAGGGCTGGACTTCCGCTAAGGTAACACGAATCATTGATGAGGTAGGGGTATTGGTGGGGCCGAGGTAGTGACGACTTCCTTAAGGGGCGGGACACCCACCAAGGTTGGTGGAGGCGGGGCTGACTTCCCTTTTCAGCCTCTCTCACTCTCTCTTTTTTTTTTTGACACTCCAACCCTTTGCTTTGTGTCCACTCCAGTTTCATTTTTAAATATTTTTTAATATAAGTACCATGGTTAAATGTTAATAGTTGGATTTCACTCATTTAATGTACATACCCCGTTCACCACTGTAATTTTCCTACTGTCAATGTTCCCCATTTTCCTCCTCCCCCATCCTCTACCTGTCTTTAGCACAGGCATTCTATTTCTATCTCTCACTATCATTGCCATGGTAGTTGTTAGTGCAGTTATTTCTATAACTATGCTCACTGCTCTTTTTGGTAAGATTCATATAATGGGCTAGTCCTTCTGTCCTGAATCTCTATTGTCTCTGGGCACTATTACCATACTGTCTTTTCTTTTACTTTTTTTTTGTTGTTGTTTTTTTCTTGGGAGGGGTCACACCCGGTGCTGCTCAGGGGTTACTCCTGGCTCTGCTCTCAGAAATCACTTCTGGATTGGGGGACCATTTGGGATGCCGGAGGTCGAACCACAGTCTGTCCTAGGCTAGTGCAGGCAAGGCAGAGACCTTATGCCCTGCACCACCACCTGGCCCCTTTTATTTTTCTTAAATCCCCCAGATGAGTGAGACTATTCTGTGCCTGTCTTTCTCACTCTGATTTATTTCACTCAGCCTAATAGTCTCCATGTCCAGGCAAATTCCATGACTTGATTTTTCCTAACAGCTGTGTAGTATTCTATTGTGTAGATGTACCACAATTTCTTCTTTAAAAAAATCAAGCATCCTGGAAAGAGCTTAACAAAACTTTAAAGGCATGTTCAGTGAAAACTAGAAGATTTCTAGAAGAAAACTAGAAAAAAATCTAGAATACAACTAATAAAATAGAATAATAGAATATTCTACTCTTCTCTAATTAGAAATTCTATTTAAAATAAATATAAAACACAGAAAAAGAAAATATTTTCCTTGTTTAAGGATTTAAAATTATAAAAATGATTACCTACCTATCTAATGCACTGAACAGAATCAATAAAATTTTCATGAAAATTCTGATTGTGAGGCCGGAGCAGTGGCATGGAGTGGTAAGGTGTCTGCCTGGCTAGCAGTAGCCTAGGACAGATTGTGATTTGATCCCTTGGTGTCCCATATGGTCCCCCAAGCCAGGATGAATTTCTGAGCACATAGCCAGGAGTAACCCCTGAGCATCACTGGATGTAGCCCAAACAAACAAAAATTTCTGATCGCATTCTTCAAAGACATAAAATAAAGACTGTGAAATTTATTAGCAACCAAAGAATTTCTGATTACTCAAAGTAATATTATGAAAAATAGGAGTATAGGAAGCATAACAATTCCCTAACTTTATACTATAAAAATATAGTAATCCTAATGGTGTGGTACAGCAACAAAAGCAGTTCTTCAGGGCTAGAGATAATAGTACTGAGTTAAAGAAACATTCTTTCATATAACTAACCACAGTATGATCTCCATAACCATACAGTGCCCTGAGTACTGCTGGTTGTGACAACTGAAGGTCTCCGAACACTACAGAGTGGTCTGCGTAATTGAAGTAAGAAGGGGCCAGATTAGCATGCATCTTAGGCCCTCTTAATAAATCAATGGCCCATTTGGCCAGAATTTCTGAAGGGATCCCTGATCATCACTTGGGAAGACCTCAAAAAAATTTTTTTAATGCATACTCTAAAACTATGGAATAGAATTAAAATCCCAGAGACAAATCTTCAGATATAGTGCAATTACAATAAAGAATTTGAGAGAATAGAAAGGAAAATGTGAAAATGTAGGAAGAAAATTTAAAGGAGGGCATATTTGCATGATTTTTGTCCTCAGAGGTGCATCTTCAATGATTTGCCCCACTGGCCAAGAAACAAAAGTGAAAATGCACTATATAAAAATAAAATGTTTCTGCCCTGCAAAAAGAAGTAAATGTTAAATTAAATAAGAAACACTACTGAAAAAAGAAAATATTTACATACAGATATCAGACAAAAGTCTAATATCCAAGACTCACAGACACCCCAGCCAAAAATGGGGAGATATTAACAGACATTTCCATAAGAAAGACACACATATGCTCAATAAGCATGCAAAAATGTGTTAATCATCACTATTTATACAGAAAAGGCATACTAAAATGACAATGTGATATCACTTCATACCAGTTATAATGGCCTGTATCAAAAAGTCTAGGAGCAACCAGTGCTAACTGGGATATGATGAAAAAGAACCTTTATTTATACAGCAGACTTTTGTCTAGTTCATTCTCTAAAGAAAATAATGTAGAAATATCTAAAAATATTCAAAGTAGAACCTACAAATGAACCAGTTATTCCACTCCATATATATATGTTGTCATACACATGTAAAATCACCTTACTTTTTCCTTTCACCTTTTCTAAATTAATAAGCACAAGTTCCCTTACTATGTCAACCTTGACCTTCAGATAATTTATGTTAAACACTGACCAGTAAAAGTGGTAGGAAAAAGCAGCAGAAAAAAATCTTGGCTGACTCAGTAAGATCCAAGACACTGCTTGACACCCCCTAGCTGAAAATGCATTTTTTCCAGTGACTCTAATTTCTTGTGCAGAACTGCAAGCTGAGATCCCAGACATACACAACGCCCCACCAAAAAAAAGCAAGTTAATTTATAAGATAATTATAGAGTTTTGTTCATTGAAGCTCCATTTCTAATATCCAACATTTGATCAAACCTTGAGTGGTCAATAATAGATGAATGGATACAGAGTAATTCTGGAACTATAAAATAGCAAATTCAGTACTATTGTGAAATACAATAAATCAACTAAATTAAAATTAAAGATTGTGAGATATATATACACAATCACAATAAAATACTAAATATTCACTTCTAAAGAAAGATACACTCTTGATTTTCTATAAGTGGAGTGGAAATGGAGGATGCCAGGCTAAGTGAAGTGTCAGAGGAGAAAGATAAATACCAAATGATATTACTCATATCTAGTGAATAAAGAAATAGGACAAAAGAGTAGGCAATAGCCAATGTAAACAAACCCCTTATACAACCAACAGAATTGAAACTGCCAATGAAGGGTGGAAGTGGGTGTGTGAGAAATGTGTCGAGATAGTGGTGGAGAGATATTGTCCTTCTCTTGGTGGGTGTGGCAGGGTAACACTGTAAGCCTAAAAAATAAATATTAACACAATTTTTAATCATGATACCTAAAAATATAAACAGATTTTTTTTGCTGATATCTGGAGAAGTGGCTTAGCTGTGAAGCCCTTACTTTATATCTGTGAGGTCTTGTGGTTAATCCCTGGTACAATAATAAATGAATAAATGAGTAAGTAAGAATAAATGAGTAAGTAAGAAAAGAAGACATACATCCTAAAATTTCTATCTTCTGTATTTTAAGTTTTAGGTATATGAAGTTTATTCCTATCTCAAAAATATCTTATGTTCTTGTACAATTTTTGAGCAATTTTATAGTTTTAATATTAAACCTCAAATCTATTTGGAATGTATTACTTACTGTGATATATATGTGATAGAATATAAATTTATGAAGATAAATTATAAATTAGTCTTCAAGCTAATATATTTTTCTGCAGTTCCTATTATTGTGAAATATCATACTTGATACACACCAAATTTTCATGTATTAGTATTTTTCTCAATCCTTGTTCAATAATCATTGAACTATTTGATTGTTTTTGTATTATTTTTTTTACTTCATAGCATATTTTGATATATGTAAGGATGCATTTCTTAATTCTCTTCAAAATCTTCTTGATTATTATTTGGATTTAAACTTCATTGGATACTCTTGCTCTTTTCTAAGAAAATTATATACTTATTGCTAGCTGATACTTTTAACTGTAATGGTTCATAAAACCAAATAATACCTCTTCAAATGTATAATACCTTGCCACCTGCTACTTAAGTACCATAGTCTATTGACTCCCTCAACCATTTATTTATTTATTTATTTATTTATTTATTTATTTATTTATTTATTTATTTATTTTAGTTGGTTTAAGGACCAAATCTGAAGGTTTTCAGGGGTTGTTACTGGCTCTGCACTTAGGAACCACTATTAGTAGTGCTCAGGGGACCATACGAGGTGAGGGGGAATCTAACGTGAAACTGCTGCATACAGGGCAAGTACCATACCCACTGTACTATCTCTTAAGTCCCCCCCCCAATCTTTTAAATTACTACCTTGCTGGTACCCCTAGTCTAAGAGTCTAAGTATTTGTTTTGGTTTAGTTTGTCTATTTCCTTCCTTTGTTTCTTCACATGCCATTAACAAATGACAATATCCAGTATTTATCTTCCCTGTTCTTACTTTACTTAGCATGACTTTCTTCAGTTCCACCAAAATTGTAGCAATTTATAAGATTTGTGTATGTATCTGGTACTGGGTATTGAACCATTCTCACATTTGCAAAGCAAATGCTCTACTGCTGAGCTACATACTTGGGCAAATTTTGCCCTTTATTTTTCCATATCTGTCAGGATACCTTCCTATTGATACTCAAAGGAATATGTACTATGAGGATTAAACCAGAAACTCATTCACAAAGCATATAGTCCAGCACTTTGAGCCAATTTCTTCACCCTTATATTCAATATTAAAAAAACAAACAACTTCAAACTGTTTTAGATGGTTAACAATATCCATTGCCTTCAACAGTGTATGAGGTTCCTTTTTCTCCACACCCTTAACTTACTGGTTTCTTTCTGGTCTTTATATTTGCCATTCCTTCACGTAGTAATAAGCATTTCCCCTCACATGCTTACTTGCTATCTGTATGTCTTTTTGATAAAATGTCTATTCAGTACTCCTCAGTTTTTTTTTTTTCCATAGAAGTGTAGTTAGAGTTTTTTTTGGAAGTGTTTGTAGGTTTTATTTTTATTGTATCTTTTTCTTATGGTGCAAAGGATGGAAAGAATCTATTTGTCCTTTCCAGTGTTGTCAAAGTGAATAGAGAAATAGACTCCATGTCTGTAAACAAGAAAATCCTAAAAGCTAAAAAGAGGACTTATAGATGAAAATTTTATCTTCTTTTTACCTTGTAGGAAAAAAGACTAGTTCTGAAAAATTAAAATTCTGCAGACCTTTGTCAAATTGGGAGATCCCACCAGGACACATGTAGTACCCTAATGGAAGTTGTGGGAAGAGAGACTAACTTGCAATGGGAATTTGAACTGTGTCTGTTGGAGTCCACTTTGTGGCTCCAAGTCATTTGTAAGATACTCTTGTTCCTTTATGATGTTCACAACAGTAACTGAGATAAAATATCATTGCCTCAGGAGCAGAACTTCAGTTTCTAGAGTTCAATTTTAAAGTTTCCCAAAGGGAATATTTCAAAGGAAATTGTGTTTACAATCTCCCCATCCTTAGTTTTATAGCATTTCAACAAGGTGGTTATTATCAATAGAGGGGAAAAATTTACACTGGAGATAATACTTGGAAGAGATTAAAAAATTTAATAACGCAGCTGGCAGGGCGTTTGCTTTGCATGCAGCTGACCCTGATTGGATCCTTTGTACCCCATATGGTCCCCTGTACTTGCCAGGAGTAACTTGCAAGTGCAGAGCCAGAAGTGACTTCAAAGCACTGCAGGCTGTGGCCCCAAAACAAACAAAAAAATTGTCTTTTGATGGTCTCATGGCAATTTTAAATATATACAACAACGAAAAGTGCACACGGGCTTTGAAAACTTTTTTTACCAGTGGGACAGTAGTTGAAGTGACAAAATGCAAATGTAAAGTAAAGATTTAATTTGAACTACTGACACAATCAGAACTATGACAGTGGTCTCAGTAAGGGAATGGAATATAGAAAAACTGACTTGCAGGGCTTTTATAGTCATAAAGGTTTTCTTCTTTTTTTTTTGGCTGACTAAAACAACAACTTTCTGTATATCTTAGCTTGGCCACATTTTGTTCCATTCTTATGATATTAGCATACTTTGAAGTACTTTTTGATATTCAATGCAGCTTCAATTGAGAAGAGCATTTTACATAAAATTACCTCAAACAAAATCTGTTTTTGTGTAGTCCATATTGACAGTACTAACACTTTGCAACATCCAAATCGCTACAATGAATATTAACATTTTTTTTTTTTTGGTTTTTGGGCCACACCCGGCAGTGCTCATGGGTTACTCCTGGCTTTCTGCTCAGAAATAGCTTTTGGCAGGCATATGGGACACCGAGATTCTAACCAACCACCTTTGGTCCTGGACCGGCTGCTTGCAAGGCAAACGCCGCTCTGTGTGCTATCTCTCCGGGCCCCTAACATATTGTTTTTGTGCTTACAGTTTTACCAAAAGCTTTTTCTCACCTTAACAACATTGGCAGATGTGTATTATCAAAATTTTATAGGAGAGGAAGTTGGAATAGTTAAGCAATTATTTCAAGTTTATAAAAAGATCAAGAGATAGTGCTGATTTTCACAACTGCTGCCTCTGAATTTTCTCATAAGCAAGGTGAAATACAAAATTGTGTAAGCCACACAAAGATTTTTTTCTTATGACATCTTTGTTAAGGAAAATTAATCCTTCTATTTTCCTCTCTTGGTCAAGAATTCCTTAACACATCATACCTAAGTTTATTAACTAAACACTTTCCTTGGCAAGATTTTCTTTAATCTTCCAGAATAAAGAACAGCTTTGTAACAGAATCCAAACCAGAGTTACAGCTTTCTTAATTTCTTTCTTTCTTTATGGATCACATAGGAGATTGTTAAAATGAAGAATATGTTTTTACTCAGACAATGGAAGATAGAAGAAATCACTAAAAGTGAACAGCCAAATTCGTAGTTGTAAAATGAGTTTATTTTATCAAAGTTTTATTTAAAACTTTACCAAAAAATTCAACTCTGACATATAATATGTTGGCTTTATTTTATTATAAATATGTGTAAAGTCAAACACTGGGTAAAAATGGACACTTTTCAATAATCTACTGTGAATGATGCCTCTGATGCCATTCCGTCTTCACATTGGCATTGCAATGATTGAGATTAAATTTTAAACATCTTAGTCATCAGTGTTTTTACATATTTGATTTTGAATTCTTCAACTCTAGAATGTTTCATCTCTAAAATGGCAAATCATGGCTTGGTCCTTGAGTCAGACCAGCTCTGAAATCTTTATTTCCATCAGGTAAATGTTTAGAAGTTTGAATTTATTTAGATTACTTAATTTTATCCATTGTTTTCATTAGTATCACTTCCTTGAGATAGTTTGAAATATAAGAAACAGTCATAACTCTTTAGCAACAAATGAATAATAACTTAGACGACCGAATTCCTTTATTACTAAAATAAAGAAGCAATATAAAATTCTAAAATAAATGAGTTGATTTTGACAGGTTAATCATAATATTAAAATAAATTTGCAAGGGTATTTTATAAAATATCCAAACAGAAAGATAGCAAAAGTATTGCAAGAAGACTTTTTCTCCCTTGAAACATTTGTTCTAGGGGGGAGCCCAGGGTGATAGCTTAGCGGTAGGGCATTTTCCTTGCATGCTGCTCACCCAGGACATACCTGGGTTCGATCCCCAGCGTCCCATATGGTCCCCCAAGCCAGGAGCGATTTCTGAGTGCATAGCTAGGAGTAATCCCTGAGCATCACCAGGTGTGGTCCAAAAAAAAAAAAAAGTTTTTTCTAGGTAATAAAAGAGCAATATTTTGCAAGGATCAGTTAATCTGGAAACCTAATAATTTTGATGACAAATTATTAACATGAGCAAAATGAATGTTGGGGCAAAATTTTACAATTAAACATATGAAGGCTACAGAATACAGACATTAAGTTTATCAAAAGAAAATACATGTTACTATGTATTTGCCATAGTCTTGGTGTGTCATCATCTTGTGAGGAGTCTTTCAATATTTGAGGAACTATCTATAATGAGTTCTGTTTGCATAGCCAATCAGGATAGAAGAGTTTGCTCTAGCTTCTGTTAGTCACACATGGTTGACTTATGATTCATAAGTTAGAAAAAAAGAAGTATTAGGCACACTGTAGATCTCCTATTTTTGCAAGTGTAGCATCGTAGCATAATCACCTGATTTTTTGTGACTTATAGTAATTTCAAGGTTAATTTCCTGAAGCAAAAATGTCATCTGAGCTGTCAAATTTTTAAGTGGATTTTTTGCCATTTAATGTTTTCTGGAGGCAGTAACTGCAATGGCACTGTCTGCTGAATTCAGTTCTATGATAAAACTTAAAATTATATCTGTAGCTTCATAAACTTAAGTTTTCTTTAATATATATATATATATATATATATATATATATATATATATATATATATATATATATATATATATATATATATATATATATATATATATAACGATGTTGTCCTTCTATTGCCGTGACCCCCTTGTCCGGACACTTCAGGGAGTTCTTTGGGTCCCCAGAAAGTTTATGCAGGATTCGGTGAAGAATAGAGACCCACTCAGTTGTTGGGATGAATCATAATTGTGTATGTTTATTGAATACTACAGGGGTGTATTTAAACATGAATCTTACATGTGAGAGACTGAGTACATTTGCTTTTCTGCAAGTTTAAAAAAATTGTACTTTCTTGTTAGCAAAAAGACTTATCAGTACTGTTTGATCTATAAGTTTCTTTACAACAGATAATTCACAGGCCTATAGTGTGAGTTACAAATCTTCTGGATAATAAGCTCCAATTAAAAGGCAGAGGGGAGTTCAGCCAGAGGCTTCTCTGGTATCTAAGGGCAAACTTTAACATCTCAAAGTTCTTTACTCTTAGACTGGACTGTGTGTGTCAATTCTGATATAAATTAGATATTAGCAAGTTTTCCAGGTGTTCCTATGAGAGTTCTTTACATCTGAGTGAGCAGAACATCTTTTAAGAGACTAACTTTACTTTGAGAATTAAAGTTATTTTAATGTTTCTCTTGATGCTGATTTTCCCATGTAAAGAGATATTTAATCAAGGCCATATTTGTGTATACTAATTTTATCATCTGGAAGTAAATGCTCAACTATATACATACTTATTACAGCAGCAGGGAGATTCCTATTAGGCCAAATAAATGTCTGCACCTATTGTTTGCAACTATTGTTAAGCTTGGAAATACCACCCTCACATTTCAAGAAAGTGACCTCTCTTTGAGGTCTTTTCTTAGATATTTATGCTGGGGGAGCCCATTGGGCCTTCGAATTTTAGTTTTCCTTAAGTTATTCCTTCAATTTTTCTATAAAAAAAATAGTCAAGGTATATTAGTTACAAAATACAGAAATGTGTTGAATGAGAAGGATATATACTATATGTCTTTTTTCTTGAGTGAAAAGATGTATTCAAATGGATATTCTCTAAGTACTATGTTTGAAAGAGGTTGAACAGAGTCTGATCCAATCTAATAAATCACAATCATTATGTTCATCAGATGCCTTCATGCATTAAATGTAAAAATAGGACTAAGCATGAAGCCCAATATCTACCAAGAGAACAAATTATACCTTTACAAGTTAAGTATTTAGTCTTCCCAAACCATCTTCCACTTTTGACTTCAATCACAACCCAGAGCTGTTATCTATTTTTATAATCAACAGGCTAGATACATTAAAAACTCCACCCCCACCCCATCAAACCATTCCTTAGGTTTGATTTACTTACTACAATGGCCCACAGAACTCAGGAGACATTTATTAACCATGTCAACAGCTTATTATTAAAGAATCTAACTCAGAAACAATAAAGAAGATGAAATACATATGCTAAATAGCAAGAAAAAGTTCAGAAATTTTATGTGCTCTCTAGCTAATGTTCTCTTATCTTCAAATTATGTTGTTCACTAACCTGTAATATCTTTGAGCATTTTCACTGAGGATTTTATGGGAGGCTTCCTTATTTATGGGTGATTGATTCAGTTGCCACTGGCAATGATATTCAACTATTCCAATCCAGCTCACTTCTCTGGAAATAGGAAAGGAGATGGAAGGGAATTATACAACCCAGATTTATGCTAATTACCCTAGGACCCAGACCCTATACTTAGATGGTCTCCAAATTCATCTTCATTAGCATAACAGTAGATTATTTTTATCATTTACAGTGCTTAGGATATTCCAAGGGTTTGAGGCATAATGAGTCAGGAACTGTGGATGAATATCAGTATGGATGAGAAATATATATTTTTGGTACCTTAATGAAAAAATAAACAGATTTCCTGTAAATCACAATATCTTACAATGACTCACAGAGATGGCACAATTATACTGGTATGTCCAATCCTATTAATTGTTTTGTGCACTCCAGTACTTGGACAATTGGGACAGCACTCCGTGGCTCCTTTCTTATCACCTAGTCTTCATATTTGTACAAATCATGTTCTTTGGCAGAACCTGCTTTTTGTTGCATTATCAGATAAGTCTTTAAAGTTTACATTAATTTGTTGTACATTTTTGCCTCTCTTGTCTCTTTGTATCCCTCTTCTCTAAAAAAAAAAAAAGTATCAGAGATGCTATAGTGGAGCCCAAATGGTCCCCTGCTTGACCTTCTTTGGTTGTTTTCTTTCTGCTTTGTAATATGTCCTCTTTTTTGCATCAGAAAGCACTTCATAAGTTTGGGAAATTTATTTACATGTATCTCTTTCATTTGAATTCTTATATGGGTGTTAATTTAAGGCCAGTTTCTTTAAGCCTCTTTCTACCCTTCCTTGTTGGCACTGAGTTTGCCCATAAAACAATGTATTTTTCCCCCACTATTTTTGAAGACAAGGAGCATGCTAAGTATAGTGCTGGGGAAGGGAAGAAGCACTCTTCCATGTGCAGCTCTTCTGTTTCTCATTGTATGTTCTAAAAAATTACTCCTCCACACAGTAAAATTTAAAGTTCAGAGGTGCTGAATATAAAAATCATGGCTTGAAAGACTAAAGGGTCATCTTGTATAAAGGAGTTATTTTTATGGGTTTAGAACTTTATTGATTAGACTTTTTGAACATTGATTAGATTTTTGAAAATGGTGATAGATACATTATAGTCAACATATGAAGATTGTTTTGTGAATCTTCATCTATGCTGTGTTTTCTCAGCATTCTTTCTTTTAGTTAGGACATCTTTGTTAGGCCTGGCTTTAATACACACAGCTGGAGTGTATATCTCTTCTATGGCAAATTTTATAATCTGCTTGAGCACATAGTACATTTTTATTGAGACTCACCCAACATATTCCTGAGTGTTGATTGTGTATTCTCTGGTCAACTGTTGATGGCACAATGAACTTTCTAGTTCTTGCCACAATTCTTTATGTGAGCTTTTCTACTGGACCCAGACTAAAAATGAAGAATGTCCACAGTATAAATGTTAAACTAATAAATTTATTTTGACTATAAAAACTTGAAGTATCAACAGAAGTAATAAACAGGGAAATTTGTATTTCCTATCTGCAATTCTGGATTATGAGTATTTAATATTCCTAGCAATCAAAGACACAGAGAATCTCATAAGTAGGAAATGCCACTGTCACTTGGGCATTTTGTCCATTTTATAACAAAGAACTATAAAGCAATCAGAGGACTCATAAACTTATCAAGTATTGGTACTCAGGTAACCCATTCATGGTACTTGGAGAAAGCAGAAATGAGTTCTGAGAGAGACACATGTTAAGAAGCTTAAATATCTCTGAGGCAAGGGTCTACAAGGAAGAATCAGTAAAAAAACTATGAGGTCAAGGCCAGTCATTGTGTGGCAGCGGTTCTAGTTCTTCCTCTTGACTTTTTCTGATACATTCTATTTTCACCTTTCTATCATAAAAGAAAGTTATGTATAATTTGCAATTATACATGCTATATTACAAAGGATATTCCTGATAGAATAAATTTTAATTCACAATATATATTGATGATAATTATAACTTTATTTTAGCTACTCTTATGACTAATAATATTTCCATAAACCAGTTTATGGTTCCATAATTTTTAAAAATGTGGTTCTTCCTTGAACTAGACACTTACACCTGTACTCTATCACTGAGCTATGGCTCTCGTCCTTAGTTTCACAAAAGTTTAACCTGCTATATGCTGCATGTAAATCTAATTTTAATGTCAGTGGAAAATAGGGCTTCTAGTCTTGACTCTTCACCTTTATGTCAGGACGTACCAAAAGTTAATTCAGTTAATGTGCTATATGAATGCTAATAGCCAGTCATTCTAGTTATTTCTAAGCTGAAATGCCTGGTAATAACTCCTCTATTTAGAGAGGACTGTAAAATACAAAATTCACTTTAATAAAATTCCAACTAATATATCCTTGATTCAACTTCCTCTTAGCACAACCTCAAAACGTTTGCAGCAAACCATCTGACATGTGGGAAAGTGTGATACATGAGAAGCTGGAGTAGAAATAAATGGCCATATGAAGATATCCAGTAAAAATAGTTCATTTTAATATTTTTTTTGTAAAAAACATATGACCAAGGCCTTGAAATGCACCTGTACTGGCAAGAACAGCTCCTCCTTCAAAATATCTATGGCCTCTTCCTGCCACTGGAAAAGCTGTCTCAGATGAGCATATTAAACTGTGTGAGCATTGGCTTTTACTTTGTAAAAGGAGTTTGTCTGATGATAGTGGGGAATACTTGAGTGAATTTTGACATATTCACAGTTTGTCATATTTAAAGGCAAACTTTTTCCTTTTGAGGGAGTGGTCACATTAGATCCTACGTTTTTGTGTTGAGGTCAGAACTCAATCACTTGTGCATTAAGCACTTGGTGATGTGTACTTGTCATATGCTAAAAGCACTTGGAGGTGAGTGAGACTAATTCAAATGTGAGCATAGCAATGCTTATGTCTGACTGGCATAGATGGCAGAGACAATTGTCAAGATAAGTTCCTGACATATTGGCGGGGTCAGTAATTAAGGCTTTAGTGTATGGTATTGTATAATGACTGGCATTTTTTATGTTTGACAGAGGAGGATTTATTAATCTCCATATTATAGCAGTTCATTGAAGTTTGGACTTGGACATCATGGAAGTGTACCCATTCAACAATCTCTGGTACATTCTATTAACCTTTAAAAGATTATTTTTCTCAGGCCCCAGAGAGATAGCACAGCGGCGTTTGCCTTGCAAGCAGCCGATCCAGGACCAAAGGTGGTTGGTTCGAATCCCGGTGTCCCATATGGTCCCCCGTGCCTGCCAGGAGCTATTTCTGAGCAGACAGCCAGGAGTAACCCCTGAGCACTGCTGGGTGTGGCCCAAAAACCAAAAAAAAAAAAAAAAGATTATTTTTCTGGTTGAACTAGTCAGACTGGATCTTGTTAATACTAACATTTCTATGCATATATATATATGTGTGTGTGTGTATATATATGTATACATACATGGCATATGTTAAGAAAATAAGTTTATAAAAAATAAATTTAAATTGAACTATAAATGTATGTTGTGTGTTACCTATTGGATTTACAGGGCCAAAAAATAAGTTTATAGTATAGATATAAGAAAACAAATTCTCTGATTGCTAGTAAGAATACTTTAAGGAATACTTTAAAAAACAATTTGGCAATATCTAAAACATTTAAAACTAAATATTATATCCACAATTATATAAGAACCACTAAATAATTCACTGTAGTAGAACTTCTCAAATTATTTGTAAAAAGGAAGGGCCAAAACATTATAGATGTTGTTAGCTGAGGCTTAGTAATGATATGACTTCACATATACAAATGGAATAACATTAGAAAACAGTACATATATCATTGATTTAGAGAAGCTAGGTGCTGAACATTGGGAAGAATGAACATAGAAAGAAGCCATCTGTATTGGAGCCATGAGTAGATAAGAAATATCCCTCACAGAACAATCTTTCTTATTTTTATTTTTTGTCACACTGGCAGAGCTCAAGTGTTACTACTGGATCTGCGCTCAAAAATTGCTTCTTGCCAGGCTCAGGGGAGTATATGGGATGCCAGGAATTGAACCTGGTCTGTCCTGTGTTGGCAGTGTGCAAGACAAATGCCCTATCTCTGTCCTACTGCTCAGGCCCCAAAGGAAAATGTTGACCACAATCTCTGGGGAGATTTTTCTGGGTGAAAGACACAACAGTTCATTTCTCAACAAATATACATTTTATAACTTTTAACTTTAAGTATTCCATTCAGCTTTGTGACAAGAGTATTTGGGGTGTTAAGTATCAGAAATGAAACGTGTTTATGGCATGATGTATGGAAGACTGGACTAATGTGCACATAGATGCTACAGGAAAACAATCAAAGAGAACTTTTTGGAGAAAGGGATAAATACTGAAGTGAGAATTTGGCAGCAAAATTGTAGGCAACTATATACCAAATAAAAAATGTTGAAGAAATTATTTGGCAGCAAAATTACAGGCAACTATATAGTAATAGTTTGTGTGTATGTGTGTGGGAGGAAGAGGGGTTTCATATGGTTTTGCTCATGACTTACTGCTGACTCTGTATTTTAGGGACCACATTGGGTGCCAAGGATCAAATCAGGGTTAGAGATGTACTAGGCAAACATCCTACCTGCCTTATAATCTCTTCAGTTTCATATTTCAAATATTTATTTACAAAACAGTGTGAAAGAAAAGAGGTCAGAGAGATAGCACAGAGATAGCACAGTGTAGGGCATTTGCCTTGCATGTGGCTGACCCAGGAGGGACCTGGTTTGATTCCTGGCATTCCTTATGGTCCTCCAGTCTGCCAGGGGTGATTTCTGAGTGCAGAGCCAGAAGTAATACCTGAGTGCTGCTGGGTGCGTGGCACAACATCCAATCAAACAATAAATCAATAAATAAAGTGAAAAAAAAAAGAAAAGAATCAGAGGCAAAATTAATGAGGCACACAAGCTTTTGGAAAAACTTCAAGTATTTCAGGGTAAGTGGAGTTTAGCTGTGGGAAGATATTGAAAGTTAAGTAAGAGTTATATAAAGTTCATATCATAAAAGACTTTAGATGTTAGATATTTTCCTCATAGCAAAGATGTCATGAAACCATGAGGTTAAAAGGAGTATCCATTATGAAGAAAAAAATGGGATGCCCAATGGACAGTATAATACTATTGCTTGATACTAAGGCAGGCTAGTAATACACAGGAGTACATTCCATTACCATTAATCCAAATATTGTTGCTGTAACTGATAGGTATTATTATTAATGTTTTACATAGAACTTGAGGCAGGCATCATAAGGCCAGGACAATTCAATGATAATACCAGTGACCGTATTTCTATTTTCTTTCTGCCTGCAACTTCTGGAAAATTTGGCATGTCCAAATAAATGACTGCCAAGTTTCCACAAACAACCTTAGCACAGCATAGTTATATTCCAGGTAGGCAGGAGGTCAAAGATGGGGTAAAAACTTTTATACATCTCAGGTTTTTTCTCTCATAAAAGAAGCCCCACTTCAAAAAATTTGTTTCAACTCACTAGAGACACTATTATTAATGGGGAATAAATTATACTCATTGGTTAAGCAATTTATGATCATAAATTTACCCTTAGAGCCTTAACTGTGAGCAATGCATTGACTAACTTATTACACACAGAGTCATGATATTTTTATCAACCAAGAAAAATGGATATATTAGCAATTCCTAAGCATAACCTAGGTTAGCAGTAGGCTGCTTACACCTATGTCTGTGCTATTCTAACTCTATAGCACTGGCTCAAAGTATGTTAATGATGTACCTCTCATAATACATCCCTACCATTAAGTGACACTTGAATACATATGTAAATTCAATATTCGTAAATGTATAGAGGCATATGTAGTATGTATAAATACAGGCATGTTATGTACTTACATATATACATATACAAGGAATAAATAATATGCATATTTATTTCCAGAAAGACATTAATTGATTATTAGTTGTTGTAGCCCCCAAATGATACAACCTACAGAGTTGCTCTGACAGTTTTAATTAAACTTGGTCTTTTTCAAACAAATGAATAAAATATTTTTTTCTATACCTACCTCTGACCTAGTTTAAGAATAAAACCATGTTGTTGTTGTTATTTTGGTTTCTTGGGCCACACCCGTTTGATGCTCAGGGGTTACTCCTGAGCGCTCAGAAATTGCCCCTGGCTTGGGGGACCATATGGGACGCCAGGGGATTGAACCGCGTTCCTTCCTTGGCTTGCGCTTGCAAGGCAGATACCTTACCTCTAGTGCCACCTTACCGACCTCTAAAAACATGTTTTTTATAATGTAATTATAACCACATGGGAGGGGCTTACTCAATATTTGTTTTCTACTGCTGCATACCAGGTTACCAGAAATTTAATGGCTTAACACAAACTTGTTCTTTCCTATTGTCTATGGTCAGATGTGCAGGTACTGTTAGATGATCTTTACTGCATCTCAGGAGGCTGCTGACTTGAGCTCTGATCTTACCTGACACTTTGGGTTTCTTCCAGTCTCATTGGTTGTTGGTAGAATTTCCTGCCTTTAGGCCTCAAGTCTGAATGTTCAGCTCTTGAAAGTGGCCCAAGGCCAATGCAGTTAGTTCATAAAGTTGCAGTTTGCTTCTCGAAGATAAGGAAGATGGCATCTCATCATAGACACAGGCCACCCTTAACTCAGAGGAGCAAGGCTAAGTGACAGAGGAAAATTTTGCCTACAGTATCCTGTGGCTTGTCTATCACATCTTACTAGGATCCTAGCATATACATTTTACTCAAATATTATCAATATAATATCCATAAATAAAATTTCAAAAAATTCTGAGCCACACCCAGAGTTGCTCAGGGATTACTCTTGGCTCTGCACTAAGGGTAATTCCTAGTGGTGCTCAAGGAACTATATGAGATATTAGAGACTGAACCTGGGTTTGTCATATTTAAGGCAAATGCCCTACCTGATATAGTCTCCCAGATTCTTTTTTTTTAAATATTTTATTTAAACAACTTTATTACTAACATGATTGTGTTTGGGTTTCAGTCATGTTAAGAACACCACCCATCACCAGAGCAACATTTCCATCACCAATGTCCCAAAATTCTCTCCTTCCCACCCAACCCCCACCCATACTCTAGACAGGCTTTCTATTTCCCTCGTATATTCTCTTTATTAGGATAGTTCAAAACGTAGTTATTTCTCTAACTAAACTCATCCCTGTTTGTGGTGAGCTTCATGAGGTGAGCTATAACTTCCAGCTCTTTTCTCTTTTGTGTCTGAAAGTTATTATTGCAAGATTGTCTTTCATTTTTCTTAAAACCCATAGATGAGTGAGACCATTCTCTCTCTCTCTCTCTCTCTCTCTCTCTCTCTCTCTCTCTCTCTCTCTCTGTCTTATTTCACTCAGCATAATAGATTCCATGTACATCCATGCATAGGAAAATTTCATGACTCCAGAATTCTTATATAGAATTTATGGAACTATTTTACAATATAAGTTTTAAGGAAAAAAACTTCCTATAATGATTTCCAAGTTATATTTTCAAAGAGTACACTGAAAGTACAATGTTTGAGAAATATGAAGACTTAAAAAAACATGTGTAGGTTATAAAAGAGTGAATTGAAGTTCAATTGGGCTGAAAAAAGATATGATCACATATCAAGTTGAGTAACAATAAAATATTTAAATAGAAATTCAAGTCATCAATGAAGGTCATATCTCAAGACTATAAATTATTAACACCCTGATACAAGCTACACCAAATGTAGTGACTTCAGAGAGCCATGTACAGCACAATTCTGTAGACTCAGAATTAAGACCAACTCAGCTGAGCTCTTGCACTCCAAAGAGCATCCACGCAGAGATCCTATGGCACTTGGCTAAGAATAGCCTCATCTGCAGGAGACAAAGAGGGTTCTTCATATCCACTGCACCACCGTTCTCTTTCCACATGGCATTCTGGTTGTAGGTCCTGGCTAGCTTTTGATATTCTCTCAGTACTTTGGCTTCAAGGGTCCTTCAGATGGCTCAACTTCTTTCCTGTCTTGTAAGCATAAGGAAGAAAAAACAAACTCTCTTATGGTCTATCAGGAATATCAAAAAGTATTGCTTTGCAGTGCTCAGTAAGCATTTCCTTGCATCCAGTCAAACTGGAAATAAAAGGTTATTTTCTCTCTTCAACACATCTTAGTGGAAAAGGGTGTTACACAAAGCATTTGGAACCATATTTGAATCACCTTGGAGGGAACAGTGGACCAGACAGGTCAGAAAAGTCTGTCCAAAGAACTAAAGTACATCATGCTGAGTAAAGACAGTAGGAAGTCTTTCTCATATGCCAGAAAGTTCTCTCTCATCTGTGAGATTTAAAGATACACAACATAGTAACAAAGGACCAAATGCAACATAAAGAGAGATCTGATACACAAAACTAATGTTTGGGGCTGAGGGCATTAGAAACCTTAGGGGAAGATGGTGGGTGCATTGGTCATGCATGTGGTGTTAGAATTATGTATGAGAGAAACCTTTATTAACAATAGAGTAAATAAGCACCTCAATCCATAAAAATATAAGAAAGGGAGTACTTCAAATATTATGGAGCATTTGAAAAACTGGGATGAGGTTAAATCCACAAAATATTAAACAACCATGTATACATTAATAACATGGGGAGGAAAGACTTTGAAAATATTTTCAAACCAAGAATTTTGTTTCTTTCACAATTTACTTTGGTTAACCACAGAATAACCAAAGGCATTAGTCTCAACTTGGGGCTAGTCCCTCTTTTCTGCTTTGAAAATAAACAAAATAAAACTTTAATTCAGAAGGAAAAAAATGTCTGTATGCAGTTTCTCTGAAGAAAGGTGAATATGAGTAGTAGAGACTAATTGGAATAGGTCAGTCAGAGTTCAGGTTGTTTTGGAAAGTACTTTCTGTTAAAACTCGCATGATAGAAGGAAGTGTTTGTAGGAAGACCAGAGACTGGAAACAATACAGCAAGACAAGGGTGTGCTTTAGCAACCACGGATCAAGCAACCTGGGGTTGGCAAGTCTAACCAAAGTCCTTGAGGGTGTCTGTGTAGAAGTTTCAGTGTGTTCCCGTTTCTCATACCATTTTGTTCATAAAAGCTTAATAATTAGAGTCAATAATTTCTGAGAAACAACTTACTCTAGATTTGAAGTTTGTAAAGACATAGCTTTCTAGTTTAATTACATGTCTCCTAATCATGAGAGCTATTTTGCTGGGGAATTTTGCTGTTGTTTTATTTTAATTAAAGAAGTTAGAATAGTGTTAAAATGTTTAGTAAGCTTATACAAAAGTACTACACACCCCTACCGCTACTATCAAAGTGCTCTCAGACATTGTCCCCCAAGTCCCTGAGTTTCTTTAGTCTGATCTTCCTTTCTCCTGCCCACTTTGATAATTAGTTCTGTTTTCAAGGGTTTGTCATTGTTCAGTACTTTCTATTCTTTGATTTGGACTCAGTGTTCCACAGATGAGTGAAGTCACCTGGTATTTGTCCTTCCTCCAACTTATTTCCCTTAATATGATTAACCTCCAGTTCCATCTACCTTATGCAACTTATTTTGACATGGCACCTTCTTTTGGTATTGCTTAATGACTTACGTTGTATGTAATCAGAACAATTTAAATATTCTACATTCTTTCCAAAAGGTATACCTATATAACTCTAAACCAGAAGCTAAGGAAGTTTTAAGTAACACGTAGCAACTAAAAATTAAACATATTCAAATGATGGGAGCATAATTTTAACAACTTCTTTAGAGCTTCGATATTTAAAAGTTTTATCTAGCATTTTCTTGTATATATTTTCCCATTTTGAACACTGAGATGTTTTGAATATAAGAAAATCAAACCCAGAGCTAGGCATAGCAAAACTACATGCAAAACAATGCACAAAGCCCCCACTCTGCCCTCCTCCCAATCCCTGGTATCACAAGTCTCTTCAGTACAACCAAAAATTCCAAATCAGAGGGAACAACAAAAATCATGAGAAATACTGGAGTTCAAATTTTTTAATATGTTACAACGCCCTAGAGAATGATCAGATCTTGCTATCTTTTCTGCTATAATGTAACTCTCTTCCTCCACCTCTGCGCAAAGCTCTCGCTTGGAGCTGTTTTAATTTATTTTAATTAAAAGCAGTTCGAATTGCAGGCTCCAGCCCTGCTGCTGGTAAAAGTGAGAGCACTAGCTCAAACAGCCAACAGCGTGGGAGTTCTGCAAAGCCCAGTCCCAGTGGCCGGTGGCCTTTACACAATTATCTACTTTCGGGAGTTTTTGTTTCTTGAGCGCTAGGCGGCTCCTTAAAAACTGTTAGGCAAGCAAACAAAGGGGGAAAAAGCAAAACAAAACAAAAACACCAGGCACTCCCTGGGCCTAGGGATTTGAGAATCCTTAATCTGGAGAGAACCGGTTAAGCCTTCAGAGACAGAAGGGTGTGCGCGATTGGTCGGCTGAGCCAGGCTCTTGCCTTCCACCGGCACAAACAGAAACGTCAACCCAGAAGCCACGGGATAACCCAGGCTTGGTGGGCAGGTGCGGTGAAGCGTCCTGCACCCTCACCCCAGTTTTATCCAGACCCCCACAATATTTAGATCAACTGTAAAGGCTAACGTGCACAGTCCTTTCTTTTCTATAGTCGAGTTTCAAGCAGGTGATGGGCTTGCAGAGAAAATTGCTCCCAACTGCGGGAGAGGATGCTGCACCCGCACCTGCAGCAGCGTCCGTCCCCGTGGACCATGGGCGGCCGCCGCTCCGGGTCAAGTTGGGGCGCGTCTAGGCGGTGTGTGTGTGGGGGGGGGGCGGGCAGGGCGGCGGCCCCTCCCACTCGGCTTTGCTAGCGCGTCCGGCCCCCGGTGACTGGCAGCCAGAGCTGTCCACCGGCCAGAGGACGCAGCGACTCCGGACACGGACACGACGGCTCTGCGGCCCGTGACAACCCGCCGGCGCCATGCGCGCCCTCCTCGGCCCCCAGGGACCTCGCGCGCCCCGTTTCCTGCTGCTGCTCCTCCTCTTGGGCCTCCTGGGCGCCGCGCGCCTCGTCGTGTCGGACGGCGACCCCCAAGGTGTGATGGGTTTAGGGCCAAGGAGGGGCACGCGAGGGGTGCTGATGGGGCGCGGCGGGGATGCTGGAGACAGGAGGGGACGAACTGGACACACTGGGGTCACCCAACCTGGACCTGGGGTTCAGAAGGCCCCCCGCGAGCAGCACGTGGGATGTGCAGCAGCCAGCGCGTTGGGGGGCTTTCGGAGGAGGGCAGATTGGGGCTTTCGCAGAAATGGGCTGCAAGACATGTAGAAGCCTGCGGGGGCGAGGCTGGAGGAGTCTGGAGCCAGGGCTTGTGCAAATGACCTTCCCTGGGAATGAGCACCTTCCCTTGGATCCGTACTAAGGCCTCACCTCCCTCCTTTAGTCAAGATCAGTGGGGTGTTCCTGATTCTTAGGGTTTAGCTGAAACAATAAAGCCCCAAACTACTAGCTTATAACGCAAGGAATATGGATGTGTATACACTTGTGTGTGCGCGCGTGAATGTGTGTTAGCGTGCGCGTGTCCTGTCAGTGTGGGACTTGGAAAAAGACTTTTGTTGCTGTCGTCGAAGTCACTTCGAAAGAAAAATTTATGCGCAAAGCATTAAAAACAACAACACCTTTTTTTTTTTCTTTCTTGAATTACCTTGTTTTTACCTAGTGTTTTGGTTTTCTTTGGGTGCCAGAGCCTGATATTCAGGCATCAGATCCCCCTGGTGCTCAGGCGATCCAATCTGGGACTCTTGCTCTTAGCCCTTTGGTTATCCCCCATTCTTATTTATTTATTTATTTATGTATTTATTTATTTATTTATTTATGAGGAGGAGAGGGGACTCTCTCAAGCTATGCTAGGGGACCAAAGTGCCACTGCTTTACTGAACCAAATTGTTCAATGTTTTGGCAATGTTTTTGGAGTACTGCTATAGTGGGAGTCACCAGGACCACATCCTTTGGAGCTGAGGTGAGAATGTCATACAGTTACACCCATGTGCTTATCTGGGCTATTATAGTGCCCTGGAAGTTGAAGGACAGGAAGGAAGGCTCATATACGCAAGACTAATAATACTCCAGTTCTTTGAGCTATTTCTCTAGTTCAAATGACTGTTTATGTAGTAAGTATTAAGACAAAGTGTTCTATCCAACCTACGTTTTAATACAAGTCTATAAATCTCAATTTTTTTACTGTCAATTAGAATAACAAACCATCTTTCTAGATGGCAAATACTATTAATAATTAATAAGGATGTTGTTGGACACAACATTCTCTTTTATAAAAATAGATTTTTATAAGCCTTAATGTTGGTTTCTTTGTAGCATCAGTATCGATGAAGAGAAAGAATAAGATTATTCATTTAAAATAATATTTGAATATTTATTGTTGTAAATGGCCTGGATTTAACATTTTTAAATGTCCATGCCCCCTTTCTAGCAATCCTTCTACCTTTCTATTCACATGATTCAAATTTTGTCAACATTTCTCTTGCCTGCATCCTTAACTCTGCTCTCCTTGATTCATCATTATCAGGTTCACTCATATTTCACCTCAGAATATAATTCAGAACCTGTGCATTTTGGATCAGCTCTAAAATTTTAGTTCTGGACATGGCTGTTCATAAGATCTATAGGAGAGTTTTGAGAATTACTACTAACTGGATTTTGGTCGTAGTCATTCTGCTTTATTTAAACTGCAATTCATTGTACTCATTGTGAAGTTTGAAAGCCCCAATGTGATTTTAATTTTGTGATAATAAGAAGTGGAAAACCACAGCTTTGAACAGATTTGCTGCTATTAGAGAGTTGTTAGAAAGTTTAACCGAAGAGGGGAGTGGAGAGATAGCACAGCTGTAGGGTGTTTGCCTTGCATCCAGCCAATCCAGGACAGGCAGTGGTTCGAAACCCGGCATCCCACATGGTCCCCGGAGCCTGCCAGGAACAGTTTCTGAGCACAGAGCCAGGAGTAACCCCTGAGCGCTGCCAAGTGTGACCCCAACACAAAATAAAACAGAAACAAAGTGTAAGTTGGTAAATTTTTGTTCTGTGGACATCTGGAAGTCAGATTTACTGTGACATTTTAGATTAGATACCTACAGAGGAAAAATGTAGGAAATCTAAATGGGATAAACTCACAGTGTGTATAATAGGTTGATTTATACTCATATACATATTAGATGTCTGTACATATGGAGAGAGAGAGAGAGAGTGAGCACACATTCTATTCTTTCAGTTCCAGTAAGTTTTAATGATTGGTCAATATGCCACATAAAAGACTTAAAACTAGGGAGAAAGCAAGAACTATGAGACCAGAACCTATTCTTTATAGATACTGTATTGATCTCCATGAGATTCAGTTTTCTTTTTGGAAAAGGCTGTTGTGAAATTTTATGGCTATTTTTAGTCTGGTGTATTGAACTACTTTGAAATAGATGTTCTATAAACTGCAGATCTTGGGTCAAATTTTAATGATAAAAATGATTATAATTCATCAAACTCCTAACAATTATGCTCTAGACAATTGCATTATGCAATTGTCTTGTAGCCATATGGAATAGCTTTTATTATCCTGGACATCTTTTTGTTGTTGTTGTTTTCATTTTCATTTTTGTTTTTATTTTTTTGATATCTTTATTTAAGCACCTTGATTACAATTATGATTGTAGTTGGGTTTCAGTCATGAAAAGAACACCCCCCTACACCAGTGCAACATTCCTAATACCAATGTCCCAAGTGTCCTGGACATCTTTACATGAGAAAACTAGAACTTAGGGAGTTTAAATAGTTGCTCAAGATAGAAAATTTAGTATTGTTCAGCTGGACTCTAATCACACTACTTGTTTATGTAAGTTAAGAGGCTAAATTCTTGGGGCTGGAGCGATATCACAGGGGTAGGACTTTTGCCTTGCACATAGCCAATCTAGATCGAACCTTATGATCATCCAAAAGGGCCCCCCCCTCCCAGGAGCAATTTCTGAGCACATAGCCAGGAGTAACCAGGTATGGCCACCAGGTATGGCTGAAAAACAAAAAACAACAACAACAAAAAAAAAAGAAAAAGAAAAGGATAAAGAAATCAAAGTGAACAGAGTTTCCATGGGACAGACCTGGGATATAATAAGTATCAAAACAACGTTCTATTAATGACACTGATACTAAACTAGCTATGGAATAATGTCTGTTAAATAAGTAAGAATTGAAGCATATTTACTGTTATGATAAAATTAATAAATGAAAGATAGCTGAGGCACAAAACTTACTGGTTTCAAAATACTTTTTACAAATTTATTCTTAATTAAAAATAATTAACTTTATAGTAGAGATGCTTAGCACATGCATTTTTCTTTTTTTTTAAATTATTTGAAAACAAAGATGCAAAGAAAGGACAAGGTGAAGTTACAGTGGGAAGGCAATCATCCATAAACAGAATTCTCAAAAGAAATCCCCTTGCTGACACCTTAACTTTGAATTTTCAGCAAAAAAAAAATTAAGAAAAACAAAACAAAACACATGCACAATTACTTTTTCCCTCAAGTCCCCAGATTGTAGTACATTATAACATTTCTTAGCAGTACACAAAGCAATCTAAAGCCACAAAATTTATTAACTCCTTTAACATTAAAATCTATAGTATTGTTGATACAGTTGATCATAATACATTATTTCATTAAAGATGAGTCAAAGGAACACAGCAAAGATGGTGTTAGTGTGATAATTGTTTGCATAGGCCCAGCAAAATATAGGGGTCATGGAAAGGAAAAGTCTTGGCCTAAATAAGGAGATCTTACCCCTGAAGTTTTCTGGCATAAGATCAATTTTTAGGCTCCAGGCATACTAGGTTGTCCAACCCAAGTCATTGTCTGTAGTGCCAATACACTTTTATTTTCCACACAGTCACTGTTGTTGGTGTCAGGTTTCTGTAGTTAAGGATCCTGGAATATGTCCATATCCTACATCAAAGTCAGGATGATGTGGAGCATCCTTTAGTTTCACTCATAATTAGAGAGTGATGCAGGGAGCTCAGTCCTGAAAGCAGTTGTTGTTGTTAAGTCCTTTGGGTGTTAAAAGTAAGTCTCTGTTGAATAGGTCTATGCCTAGTGGTAGGGTCTTCCCTGGTAAAGGATTGCTTTCAGGTGATGTAGTACACAACTGTGGTTGTTTTGTAGATGGCATCCCTGGTTCAAGGGTAAATGGACAATGCCCATTCTTCTGAGGCCAGAGCCAGGTCTTTCTGACAATGTTCAGGGTGTAAGGTTCCACTGCATTACAAAATTTGTGTGTTTCCATCTTTATTAGATAAGAACGTGTTTGTATATAATTTTCCATTTTAATGTGCCTATGCAAAGTAAGAACAATGCCGCATGGCGTTGTTGGTGCCTATGGGGATGCTAGAACAAGTCCAATAATCCCCTTGACTTGGTTCTAACATAAACTTTAAATGGAGGGACACTTCTACAAAATTTCTTATTTAACAAATAACTAAGAGAAGGACAGAGAAAACAAATATATAGAAGGGAAATTTTGAAATAGTTGGGTGGGGTGTTAAATTCAGTGAAAGATTTTGGTCTGTGATTGACCTGTACGGTATTGAAGGCAAAATAGGTAAATGGGGGGAATAATGGTTGGGACTGAGGCAGTAAAAGACTAGAAATGAGCTTTGGAGGGCAGTAGCACATGCATTTTTAAGGAGATGATAAAAATGAAATCTGTAAGTAAAGAGAAATCTTATAAGCAGCAGTGAAAAGAGCTATATCACCTCTGTGATATTTCTAGCTATTCGAGAGCTACTCCTGTTAAAATATAACTGACCTGGAATTTTCATAATATTGTGAATATAAGTTAGGTAAAATAAAGCTAGTCCTGATCCCTCAATCCAATAAAAAGACCCACCTACAAGTTCCCCGAGCCAGTCAGACTGCTTTCCTAGCATACCAATCTGAAAAGCAAACCCTGCCTAGCATCCAAATTCTAAAGCCAAGCACCACCTGTAGGACATGTGCCAATTTGGAAACCACATGCAGCAAACCTCAATTAGGTGTGTGCACAGTGTCAGACCTCGCACAAGTTCCTGGCGCTGAGTGCAGTGTTTCCTGGCAATAGATAAGGAAGTCATTGTATCTCTCTAGTGCTAAAGAAGCTAATCTGTATGACTCCAAACCCCCTGTCAGGCTCCCTTTATGTCCTATAGGACATTCAAAGAACCTGGTCTCTGAGATTAAGAAAGACTCACTGTTCTTTCTGAAATAGAGAATAGGAGAACATCAGTTTAAGACATGTGGCTTTGAGGTGTAACATTTTGCCAAAACATACAGAAAAAGGATTTTTGTTTAAGCTAAGGTAGGGTATAGAGATGAGAGGGTAAGGTGTAGATATTATTTTAATGGCAGTATTGTCAAAATGTCTGAGGTTGTCTTCTGTAGGAAATAAACAATATTATTTATATGGCAGTAGGCTATCAGGTGAGCACTTTGTTCTCAGCAAATAATTTAAGGGAGAATTATTCTAAATTTGTAAGCCTGCCTGCCATTTGTTTGAAATTGTTTGAAATGAAACAAAAATAATTAGTTTAATTCCTTCAGAGAAAGCTGAGTTAATATAGACTTTGAACCATATGATTAATTTATGGTATCAATGATACCAAATTTGCTTGTGCAATTTGCACCATTTTGCAAATGATTATTTTGTCCTTTACGAGAAACACATTGTAGTGTTCAAGCTATGTATACAAGATTGTGATCTTTGGAAGTTAAATTTGTAAGATGGCTTCATATATTTCACAACATAAGGTAAACTTCTGACAAATTAAACTCATGACACACATATTGTTCTGAAAGAAAAATATTATATTGTTAAACTTTGTACCTCTAATACAACTCAAATCAAGCATTTCAAAATATCTGAAATACTGTATTTTTTGGTATAGAATAGTGAGTGTTATCTTCAAAAATGATATTCTTTTAATTTAATATATACATTTGTTTATGTTGTGAAAATGACAACAAAAAAGCATCTCACACCAGAGTGAATGAAACAGAGTAGAAAGTCTAGAAACACTAGGGTTAGCAGGGACATTATATATTAAAAAAAAAACCCACAAAAAAACACGCTCTTGCACTATCAGTAAAATCTTATCTGGTGTCTATGGAAAATAATATGGAGATTTCTTTAAAGTAAATTATAGCTCCCATATGACACAGTGATTCTACTTTTTGGCAGCTGTGCCCAGAACACACACACAAACAAGAAAACAAAACATAAAAATAAACCTAAGTTTATTATAGTACTGAGTATAATTGCTAGGATATGGAAGCTACTCAAGTGGCTGGTGATAGATGAATGGATACACTGGGATATCATGAAGCTGTAAGAAAAAAATGAAGGGGCCAGCGAGGTGGCCTAGAGGTAAGGTGTCTGCCTGCAAGCGCTAGCCAAGGATCAGGACCACGGTTTGATCCCCCGGTCCCCGCAAGCCAGGGGCGATTTCTGAGCACTTAGCCAGGAGTAACCCCTGAGCATCGAACGGGAGTGGCCCAAAAAACCAAAAAAAAAAAAAAAATGAAATCTTGCAGCTTGCTGCAACTTGGATGGAAACTGGATGGTATCATGTTAAGTGAACTTAGAGTAACAAATGGCCTAATTCATCTAGGGAATATAGAGGAGCAAAAAAGATAATGGATAATAAATGATGACAAAGCCCTGATAATAAATGATGACAAACAGTATAAAACAAACAAATTATCAAGTAGTGAGAAGTGGACTAGAGGTAACAAAAATAGTGGAGGGTCTTAGGCACTTCAATGGTGGTGAGATTCCATAACTGTATATTCATAACTGTTACCTGAACTACAATAATAAATTAAAAGGAAAAAAAACAATATTGTGTTCATAACACGAATAATTTACTCTGCTCAAGATAGAATCCTTTTCTTTATAGCCTGATAAGTACATACTTAGTATATACTAAAAGGGAAATAGGATGTTTCATTTAAATTGATCCTGAAGCCCAAAGTATTTTAATGGAATAGCCAAGAGTTTGAAGCTCAATAATAGCTATTCTTGTTTCCTGATTAGTGTTTCAAAACTCCATCAGATGCCTAATGTATCTTTATAAAAATGTCTTCAAAATAAGCCGCTGTAAAGTGATATAGCAAGAATGGCAAAGCAGAGTAGTAAGACGTGTTTCTGGTTGGGCCTGGAGAAATAGGATAGCAGCAAGAAATTTGCCTTGCACACTATATAACCAGAATTCAATACTGGAACTGTATAAAATTCTCTGAACACTGCCAAGAATAATTTTTGAATGATGAGCCTGAATAAACCCTGAGCATAGATAAGTGTAGTTAAAAACAAACAAACAAACAAACCCAGCATCAACAACCAAAGTTTATACTCAAATAGCTACATTGAAATGTTATTTCAGGGCCACTTGAAGATATTAAAACCCTTGTTGAAGAAACAGAGAAGTGGGTGCCCTTTTTTGAAATCAGAGTTTCATCTTTTATAGTATCACTGACATTTAGAATTGAAAAATCATCTGTGGTGAGGGAAAGCTATTATTGAATAGTTGGTGGAATTCCTGTTGCCTGCCTATATGTATATTTTCATTTCTTCTTTTACAAAGGTAAGTTCAAAACTTCTGAAAGTGGGGGCCAGAGTGAATAGTACAAAGGGTAGGATGTTTGTCATACATGTGGCTGACCTGGTTTTTATTCCCTGCATTGCATGAGCTTCCTGGTGTAATTCCTGAGTGCAGAGCCAGTAGTAACCCTTGAGGATTGCTGGGTGTGGCCCCAGAACAAAAATAAACAACAAGAAAAAAAAAAAAAAACCCAAACTGCTGAAAGTCACCTTATTTGAGAGTTACAGTTTTGCAAACATACACAGCTTAAATGAGGCAATACTAGGTTGGGAAATACCCTTAACCCAGTGACTGTGGTCTGCAGGAAGGAAAGGAACAGGACACCTGGGTATAGAGATGCAGGTACCCTAGAGTGACAACAGCTATGTAGAGACACTTCCTGAAATTGGAGAGGAAGCTACAATCCAGAAAGTGACAAAGATGACCATTAATACCAAGCACCAGGAAATGGCACGGGGCAAGTTGGAATCAGATATCTAGTCCCCAAAACCATTTGAGAAAATAAATTTATGTTGTTTTAAATCACCATCTTAGTGCTAATTTGTTATGGCAGCAGCAGAAAAATGAATAGATTTTTCTAGATCAAACTACTTCCTCTCCACCACTCCCCCTTCTCTACCTTAAGAATGATCAGATATTCTAGTCAAACTTTGGGTGTTTCTTTTGAGTCTGAATTTGGCATCACTTTCTTTGTTAATTCTAATGTGCTTTGAAGCCTAACTCTGCACACACCCTTTTGAAATACGTTTTGTTGCCAAAATTATATGTTGCATGTAAAATTGTCATCATTCAGGAAATAAGAGACAGGAAAGAGACTCTCATAAAGTATAGAAATGTTACACTTCATGGTAGGATGTGCCAGCCACTCCAGAATGGAAGGCTCCAAATAAGAGGCACGCACACACACAAACACACACAATGGGTGGGACTATATATATATATAAGTATATATATATACTTATATATATATACTTATATATATATGCACACATATACACAAACATGCACATACTGGCAGGACACAAACATGCACATATACCCACATACACTGGGCACACACACACACACACACACACACACACACACACACACACACACTGGGCAGGTCTCCCAACTACTGATTGGGGGCACACAGGCCCAATAGTAGTCTTACAGTTGAGGATGTAACACTGTTTTGATTCTGTAGTACCAGGATCCCCAGGACCACTCCAGAAGTCCTCCAGAGTTTCACCCAGTGATGCTTAGTTGGATCACCTGAAGGAAAGGATTAAACTGAGGTCAGACACATGGAAGGCTTGTGCCTTTACCTCAAATTATATTAAAGGATCATTTTATATTTTTGTGTGATAAAATTTAACAAATAACCTTACAAAGCTGTGAGCTGTGTAAGCATGCATTGCTCTCATCATTAGGATTTCTAATTGCTCTTTTAATTTAAAAAAAAAATTCTAAAAATGGCCTTCTTGTTCAGTAGCTCCCATAGAAAACATGAGTTCCATATCTGGATTGTTTTCTGTGTTGACCCTAGAAAATCTACTTATAGTCCAGGTCAGTTCCATGCTAGGCAAGTGCCCTACTCACAATAGAATCACCAGTTTACTTCAATTAAATAGAATCTCAAAATTAAATATGAAAAATCATTCTCTTAATAGTTTAGGTGAGGATTATAATTTTTTCTACCAGAAAATATTAATAGCATAGACTGTAGAGTTAGTACAGGGACTATGGCTCTTGCCTTGCAGGTGACTCACCCTGATTTACTTTCAGTTAACAGATATGATCTTTCTGATCACCACCTAGAGTGATTCCTGAGCACAGAGAAAGGAGAAAAGCCTGCAACACCACAGATTGTGGCACTGAACCCTAACCCACCTCAATTGACAAAAGATGTTTTAATGGCATAATTGGAAGCCCCTCTACCAATATTTTTTAAAACATAATGAATGGAAGATATTTATATAGAGAACATTTTTTCTATTTCACATGAAGAAAATAAAAGGTAGAAATTAGGATGTTACTCATTTAATGCAGTACTCTCTGGATCATCTCCCATGTATAGAGCAGTGGGGAATATTTTAGTATCTTGAGCAGCTTTTAGATGTTACTTCTGTATGTTGGCATCATTGCTACTACCTGTAAAAGAATTCCTGGTGGAAGATTTCCAGCAGTGATTACGAAGTGAAGCTTATAACTTGAGGAATGTGTGTTATGATCTTGGCAGGGAGCTCTAGATGTATTATACAGTGTTCATGATCCTCTCTTCTTTCTCAATAAAGTGAAATTCCAAGTACCCTGATAGTGAGAGAATTTGTATTAGGATACAAAATTCTGCCTCACTAGTTTGAATTTCTTGGTCACTCAGATTTATATTTTCAGAGTATTTGAGCCATCTCTGACAAACCTCCTGCTAGTTTCCTTCAGTGCAGCAGATTCTGCCTTTTGTCAGTTATTCTACTAAAAGCAAGAAGATTTTACAGTATCACTTTTTAAAATTACTTTTTGGGGGGCCAGAAATATTATCTTGGACAGGGGTCAGTGGATAAAGTGCTTGCTTACCTTGTGTGTGGTCAACTCTAGTACAATCGTCAGCATTGAATATGGTACTCTTAGCACAGCCAGGAGTAATCTCTAATCACAGAGTCAGGCATAAATTCATAGCACAGCCAAGTATGACCCCAAAACAAAGTAAGTAAATAAGTAAGCTTTTTTAAAAATCTATCTTGGCTAATTAAAAGACTCACTTGAACTACTAGCCATTGCTCATAGAACTGCCCTGTTTTTCACTTTCCGTCTCTGAATCGTAGATGTCATCTCCTAAAGAAGCATTTCCCAAAACAAATAAAACAAAACAAAACAGCACAACCCAACATGAAAGTTCTACATGTTATATACTTAGGGCTCATTTACTGCAATCTTGAGAGCATGATCAGGATGTATGCCCAAGGGGAATTGGAAATGAGGCTGCAAATGGAAGGTCATAGGTAGATTCGGATTGTATTTGTGTTATAAGTCTGGAAACCAGAATTGATCACAGCAGAGAGAATATTCTGTCATACTACCCAAACATTCTCACTCTCTGTTGTTAAATTCCCCTTTTCTCCTCTTCCTCTTTGCTGAGGAAGTGGTTATGATGAGCAGGGGCGACACCCACACATGGTTGTGGTTTCTCAGCACCAGTCACACATTTGCTGTTAATGCTTTTTGGAGTTTTCTTTGTTGTTTTGTTTTTGTTTCAGAGCCACCCCTAAGCAGGTTCGGGGGACCATACAGGATGCCAGGGATCAAACCTGGACCTGTTGTGTACAAGAAAAATGCCCTATCTCTGTGTTATCTCTTCGGCCCCGAAAGGGAATTAATTATGCACCTTGAGTGGTGCTGCTTCAAACACATATACTGCCCGTAATATTGGCCAGCACTTGTATACCTGGCCACAATGGTCGTGCGAGCTTTGAATTTCATGATTGTCCAGGGCTCACACACTTTAGCGGTGATGCTTATACACACTTAGCTGTGCTGTGCTAGAGATTCTAAATTGAGGAGCACAGATAGCAGGATTACTGGTCACAAAACAGGGTGCAAACTAGCAACCACAGACTTGCCAAGCAGGTACTTTGGTGACTGATTCGCTCCAATCCCACCAAACATCCCTGCTATCAAAATATACTTTTTCTTCTTCCTCCTCGATCTTGTTTCTCTGTGTGATCCAGAGCAGTTCTTAAGTAAAAACCCTCCATACAGGTCCTGATGATGAGTGGTAGGAAAATACCTGCAGCCTGGAAGCTTACCTCTCTGGCACTGTCCCATCTTTGTTTCACCTGAGAGTTTCTCAGAGATAAAGTTTAGCTTCATGTTCTGTTCACAAGCCAATTTATGCCAAAATGCAAGTATTGCCAGTAATACCCTGAGGGTACTTTTATGAAATTTCTGTTACTTAGTCATTTTCTTTGGTCCAGAATCAATATTGTTAAGATCATTGAAGCCCTCTAGAAATCAAGTTTATTCAGTTTCATATTTTTAATCTGCATCAATCCAGTGTGATGTGCTTTATTCACTTATTGAATAAAATTAGGGTATACATGCCAGCATTTACAGCCATATCATTGCTTTATGTTAACCGTGTGAATAATGACAATGATAATAATAATCTGTGGTATCAGATTATAACAAAAGGCATATGGACTTGTTTCAAAGTGTGGTGTAAATTTCTAAAAAGAGCTTTTAGTAAAGGAGCACATATAGCGATTTTTTTCTTTTGCAGCTTCACAGGGAAGATGATGAAGTAGAAAAGCTATTTTCTTTTCATTAATACCTTTTATAAATAAATGGCATCTAGCTTAGTTGTCTTGAGATATTTTTCCTTTAATGCAACCTTTAAGTGAACTTTGCACAAGAATAGAAAACATTTTATTTTTCCATTAGGGAAAAATATTAATAGGCTTTTTGGAGCTCACTCTTGGAGCTCACTCTTTGCCTTTCTCTCCCTCCCCTTTGCCTCTTCTTTTCTTTTTTATCCCCTTCACCATCTCAGTGTTCTTGTGTGTGTGTGTGTGTGTGTGTGTGTGTGTGTGTGTTTGAAAGGGAGACATATAATTTGTGAATAGAAATGTGTGTAGAGGAAATTTTTTTTTTTGGTTTTTGGGTCACACCGGCGGTGCTCAGGGGTTACTCCTGGCTGTGTGCTCAGAAATAGCTCCTGGCAGGCACAGGGGACCATATGGGACACCGGGATTCGAACCAACCACCTTTGGTCCTGGATCGGCTGCTTGCAAGGCAAACACCGCTGTGCTATCTCTCCGGGCCCAGGAAATATTTTCTTTTCCTGTTTCCCCTGTAGAAACAGCGCATGTTCTCAGATAATTTCTGTCATAGAGTAGCATGATTTATGCCAGGGGTCCTCAAACTTTTTAAACAGGGGGCCAGTTCACTGTCCCTCAGACCATTGGAGGGTCTGACTATAGTAAAAACAAAACTTATGAACGAATTCTTATGCACACTGCATATATCTTACTTTGCAATGAAGAAACAAAACAGATACAAATACAATATGTGGCCCGCGGGCCATAGTTTGAGGACCACTGATTATGCATTTAGTTCATTGAGTGATGGACCCAGAGCTATAGCACAGCAGTAGGGTGTTTGCCTTGCACACAACTGACTGACCCAGGATAAACCTCGGTTCCTTCCCGGCATCCCATATGCTCCCCAAGTCAGGGGCGATTTCTTAGTGCATAGTCAGGAGTAACCCCTGAGTGTCACTGGTTGTGTCCCAAAAATAAAAAAAAATTATTGAATGATTATTATTATTATTTTTTTTCTCTTTTTTTTTATTTAAACACCTTGATTACATACATGATTGTGTTTGGGTTTCAGTCATAAAAGGAACACCACCATCACCAGTGCAACATTCCCATCACCCAAGTCCCAAATCTCCCTCCTCCCCACCCAACCCCCGCCTGTACCCTAAACAGGCTCTACATTTCCCTCATACATTCTCAATATTAGGACAGTTCAAAATGTAGTTATTTCTCTAACTAAACTCATCACTCTTTGTGGTGAGCTTCCTGAGGTGAGCTGGAACTTCCAGCTCTTTTCTCTTTTGTGTCTGAAAATTATTATTACAAGGGTGTCTTTCATTTTTCTTAAAACCCATAGATGAGTGAGACCATTCTGCGTTTTTCTCTCTCTCTCTGACTTATTTCACTCAGCATAATAGCTTCCATGTACATCCATGTATAGGAAAATTTCATGACTTCATCTCTCCTGACAGCTGCATAATATTCCATTGTGTATATGTACCACAGTTTCTTTAGCCATTCGTCTGTTGAAGGGCATCTTGGTTGTTTCCAGAGTCTTGCTATGGTAAATAGAGCTGCAATGAATATAGGTGTAAGGAAGGGGTTTTTGTATTGTATTTTTGTGTTCCTAGGGTATATTCCTAGGAGTGGTATAGCTGGATCGTATGGGAGCTCGATTTCCAGTTTTTGGAGGAATCTCCATATCGCTTTCCATAAAGGTTGAACTAGACAGCATTCCCACCAGCAGTGGATAAGAGTTCCTTTCTCTCCACATCCCCGCCAACACTGTTTATTCTCATTCTTTGTGATGTGTGCCATTCTCTGGGGTGTGAGGTGGTATCTCATCGTTGTTTTGATTTGCATCTCCCTGATGATTAGTGATGTGGAACATTTTTTCATGTGTCTTTTGGCCATGCGTATTTCTTCTTTGTCAAAGTGTCTGTTCATTTCTTCTCCCCATTTTTTGATGGGGTTAGATGTTTTTTTCTTGTAAAGTTCTGTCAGTGCCTTGTATATTTTGGAGATTAGCCCCTTATCTGATGGGTATTGGGTGAATAGTTTCTCCCACTCAGTGGGTGGCTCTTGTATCCTGGGCACTATTTCCTTTGAGGTGCAGAAGCTTCTCAGCTTAATATATTCCCATCTGTTAATCTCTGCTTTCACTTGCTTGGAGAGTGCAGTTTCCTCCTTGAAGATGCCTGTAATGTCCTGTAGTGTTTTGCCTATGTGCTGTTCTATATATCTTATGGTTTTGGGGCTGATATCGAGGTCTTTAATCCATTTGGATTTTACCTTTGTACATGATGTTAGCTGGGGGTCTAAGTTTAATTTTTTGCAAGTGGCTATTCAATTGTGCCAACACCACTTGTTGAAGAGGCTTTCCCTGCTCCATTTAGGATTTCCTGCTCCTTTATCAAAAATTAGATGGTTGTATGTCTGGGGAACATTTTCTGAGTATTCAAGCCTATTCCACTGATCTGAGGACCTATCCTTATTCCAATACCATGCTGTTTTGATAACTGTTGCTTTGTAGTACAGTTTAAAGTTGGGAAAAGTAATTCCTCCCATATTCTTTTTCCCAATGATTGCTTTAGCTATTCGAGGGTGTTTATTGTTCCAAATGAATTTCAAGAGTGTCTGATCCACTTCTTTGAAGAATGTCATGGGTATCTTTAGAGGGATGGCATTAAATCTGTATAATGCCTTGGGGAGTATTGACATTTTGATGATGTTAATCCTGCCAATCCATGAGCAGGGTATGTGTTTCCATTTCCATGTGTCCTCTCTTATTTCTTGGAGCAGAGTTTTATAGTTTTCTTTGTATAGGTCCTTCACATATTTAGTCAAGTTGATTCCAAGATATTTGAGTTTGTGTGGTACTATTGTGAATGGGGTTGTTTTCTTAATGTCCATTTCATCCTTATTACTATTGGTACATAGAAAGGCCATTGATTTTTGTGTGTTAATTTTGTAGCCTGCCACCTTGCTATATGAGTCTATTGTTTCTAGAAGCTTTTTGATAGAGTCTTTAGGGTTTTCTAAGTAGAGTATCATGTCATCTGCAAACAGTGAGAGCTTGACTTCTTCCTTTCCTATCTGGATTCCCTTGATATCCTTTTCTTGCCTAATCGCTATAGCAAGTACTTCCAGTGCTATGTTGAATAGGAGTGGTGAGAGAGGACAGCCTTGTCTTGTGCCAGAATTTAGAGGGAAGGCTTTCAGTTTTTCTCCATTGAGGATAATATTTGCCACTGGCTTGTGGTAGATGGCCTTCACTATATTGAGAAAGGTTCCCTCCATTCCCATCTTGCTGAGAGTTTTGATCAAGAATGGGTGTTGGACCTTATCAAATGCTTTCTCTGCATCTATTGATATGATCATGTGGTTTTTATTTTTCTTGTTATTGATGTTGTGTATTATGTTGATAGATTTACGGATGTTAAACCAGCCTTGCATTCCTGGGATGAAACCTACTTGATCGTAGTGGATGATCTTCTTAACGAGGCATTGAATCCTATTTGCCAGGATTTTGTTGAGGATCTTTGCATCTGCATTCATCAGTGATATTGGTCTGTAATTTTCTTTTTTGGTAGCGTCTCTGTCTGGTTTAGGTATCAAGGTGATGTTGGCTTCATAAAAGCTATTTGGAAGTGTTTCTGTTTGTTCAATTTCATGAAAGAGTCTTGCCAAGATTGGCAGTAGTTCCTCTTGGAAAGTTTGATAGAATTCATTAGTGAATCCATCTGGACCTGGGCTTTTGTTTTTCGGCAGACATTTGATTACTGTTTTAATTTCATCAATGGTGATGGGGGTGTTTAGATATGCTACATCCTCTTCGTTCAAGCGTGGAAGATTATAAGAGTCCAAGAATTTATCCATTTCTTCCAGGTTCTCATTTTTAGTGGCGTAGAGTTTTTCAAAGTAGTTTCTGATTACCCTTTGAATCTCTGTCATATCAGTAGTGATCTCTCCTTTTTCATTCCTGATACGAGTTATCAAGTTTTTCTCTCTCTCTTTCTTTGTTAGGTTTGCCAGTGGTCTATCAATCTTGTTTATTTTTTCAAAGAACCAACTTCTGCTTTCGTTGATCTTTCGGATTGTTTTTTGAGTTTCCACTTCGTTGATTTCTGCTCTCAACTTTGTTATTTCCTTCTGTCTTCCTATTCTTGGGTCCTTTTGTTGAGCATTTTCTAGTTCTATTAGCTGTGTCATTAAGCTACTCAGGTAAGCTCCTTCTTCCTTCCTGATGTGTGCTTGCAAAGCTATAAATTTTCCTCTCAGTACTGCTTTTGCTGTGTCCCATAAGTTCTGAGAGTTTGTGTCTTCATTGTCATTTGTTTCCAGGAACCTTTTTATTTCCTCCTTGATTTCATCTCGGACCCACTGGTTATTGAGCATGAGGCTGTTTAACTTCCAGGTGTTAAAGTGTTTCTTCTGAGTCCCTTTGGAGTTCACAAATAATTTCAGAGCCTTGTGGTCAGCGAAGGTAGTCTGCAAAATTTCTATCCTCTTGATCTTATGGAGGTATGTTTTATGTGCCAGCATGTAGTCTATCCTGGAGAATGTCCCATGTACATTGGAGAAGAATGTGTATCCAGGTTTCTGGGGATGGAGTGTCCTATATATATCCACTAGGCCTCTTTCTTCCATTTCTCTCCTCAGGTCTAGTATATTCTTGTTGGGTTTCAGTCTGGTTGACCTGTCCAGTGTTGACAAAGCCGTGTTAAGGTCCCCCACAATTATTGTGTTGTTGTTGATATTATTTTTCAGATTTGTCAACAGTTGTATTAAATATTTTGCTGGCCCCTCATTCGGTGCATATATGTTTAGGAGAGTGAATTCTTCCTGCTCTACGTACCCCTTGATTAATATAAAATGTCCGTCTTTGTCCCTTACAACCTTCCTGAGTATAAAGTTTGCATTATCTGATATTAGTATGGCCACTCCAACTTTTTTATGGGTGTTGTTTGCTTGGATAACTTTTCTCCAGCCTTTTATTTTGAGTCTATGTTTGTTCTGACTATTCAGGTGCGTTTCTTGTAGGCAGCAGAAGGTTGGATTGAGTTTTTTGATCCATTTAGCCACTCTGTGTTTCTTAACTGGTGCATTTAGTCCATTGACGTTGAGAGAAAGAATTGTCCTGGGATTTAACGCCATCTTTATTTCAAAATTTGGTGTGTCTTTTGGGTAGTCTTGTCTTAGATTAGGTCTTTCAGTTTTTCTCTTAAGACTGGTTTTGTGTCTGTGAAGTTTCTGAGCTGTTTTTTGTCTGTGAAACCATGTATTCTTCCATCAAACCGGAAAGTGAGTTTTGCTGGGTATAGTATTCTGGGTGAAGCATTCATTTCATTCAGTCTTGTCACAATATCCCACCACTGCTTTCTGGCATTGAGCGTTTCTGGTGACAGGTCTGCTGTAAATCTCAGGGAAGCTTGCTTGAACATGATTTCCCCTTTTGATCTTGCTGTTTTCAGAATTCTGTCTCTATCTGTGGGATTTGTCATTGTGACTAGGATGTGTCTTGGGGTGGTTTTTCTGGGGTCTCTTTTGGTTGGTACTCTTCGGGCATGCAGGATTTGATCACATATATTCTTTAGCTCTGGAAGTTTCTCTTTAATGATGTTCTTGACCATTGATTCTTCCTGGAAATTTTCTTCCTGGGTCTCTGGGACTCCAATGATTCTTAAGTTGTTTCTGTTGATCTTATCATAGACTTCTATTTTCGTCTGTTCCCATTCTTTGACTAATTTTTCCATTGTCTGCTCATTTGCTTTAAGTTTTTTGTCCAATCTCTCCTGCTGTATGGAATTGTTATGTATCTCATCTTCCACAGCACCAAGTCTATTCTCAGCTTCTGATACCCTGTCCCAGAGCTTATCCATTTTGTCATTCACTTCGTTTACTGACTTTTTCAGTCCTGTTAGTTGACATGTTATTTCAGTTTGGAGTTTTGTCATTTCTGCCTTCATATTTTCTTGGTTCTTATTAGTGTTCTGTTCAACTCGATCCATGGTTTCTTGGAGTCTGTTGAGCACCTTCCATATTGCTAGTCTAAAGTCCTTATCTGAGAGGTTGATTAGTTGTTCAGTCATTATCTGGTCCTCAGAATTGTCATCTTCATTCTCTATGTCTGATGCTGGCCTGCGTTGTTTCCCCATTGTCACACTTGTATTGTGGGTTTTTCTACGTGTTGTGGTGGTATTCATTGTCTATATGATGTAGGCAGCACACTCCTCTGGCTCCTCCCTTTCTGGATGGGCTGACTTGCCTCTAAGGGAGGGGAGTCCTCCGTGGATGAAGCCTCACACTGGGTCAAATCTTAGGCCCGAGCATGCAACAGAGAAGACAGTCCAGAGAGAAATGTTTGCTTCTGTGATATAGCGCCGTTCTTAGTGTGATTTTTCCTTCTTGTTGCAATGGAGTTCTTTCCTTAGAAAGAGTGCACGGCGTAGCGAAGCGGAGCGGCCGTGCTCCTCTGAGCCTCTTTTTGCCCCACTCGCAAGAGTTTCACGCAAGAGGACAGTAGACAGACATAGACAGGTCACACTCACAGTCTTTCACAGCTGAGCCCCACTGGGCCGGTGTACTTTCGCGGATTTTCCCCGCCTGGTGTCACACACAGGGAGCCAGCTTTTGCAAAGCTTAGCCGGTTTTTATGCTCTGAAGTCCCTCCCTGAAAATGGCGTCTGGGCGAGCGAGGTTTCTGGAGGCTCTTTTTGCCCCACTCGCAAGAGTTTCACGCAAGAGGACAGTAGACAGACATAGACAGGTCACACTCACAGTCTTTCACCGAATGATTATTATTTTATGGGAAAATGCATCCCAGCTTCAAAGGTACATTAGAATTAACAAAATATTTGAAGTTTTCCTTCGTAAGAGGTAAATTATGCCAGGTAGATTTTTTTTTTATTAGGCAATATTGTAAAGGTTATGTATTAAGCCTAAGCAGCAGAAGTAATCACTAGCTTTGGTATTATTTTTCTTATACCTAAGAATAGGAAAGTATTGGAAGTAATTTCTGGGCAAAGCATTTAAAAGTTGAAGCCAAACAAACAAACAAACAAACAAAAAACCCAGGTTTTGTTTAAGTAGAATGAAATGTTGAAAGAATGCAGTCATGTTTACAATAACCTCCCCCTCTTCTCAGGTTGTTGGAGGTGGGCTTTTTGTGGAAGGAAAGATTGGATGCCCTCCTGTGAGAGAGAAAGCAGGGTCAGTTGCTGAGTTGATTCCTCAGCAAAACAGTTTTGAGGAGAGTGGGAGAGGTAGAAGTGTAAACCTTGCTTTCATGAGCATTTTCAAAAAAGGTGATAAAGGAAAACTGAAGGTCAGTTTGGTAGAAGACATGGCCAGCTGTCACTGGAATGGACTATCGAATTGGATTTTGGCTTGAAAATAAATGTCACAAATCCTCACTGTATCTCTTTTATCTTTTCTGCCCTCTGGTGCCAAATATTCTCTATTTTGTTCTTTATATCCTTTTGTATGGTCTGTTTGTCCCTTTTTGTTCTCTTCTTTCCTCCCCCTTTCTGTCACTTTTATTTAATTCTTCACTGTCTGCACTTAAAGGAAAAATACCTTTTACAAAAAACCCCACAAATTGTAAGCTAAGAAAATGTAACTATTTGATATAAATTAGTAAGTTTTTAGTTAAAAAAAATTAGGGAAAAGATGGAAAATTTGGTCACATTATCATCACTGAATTTCTCAATCTTTATAGAATATATGATCTAATTAATCAATTCTTCCTGAAAACATTACTTTCATTAATAGTATAAAATAGAGTTTCAACCATTACAAACTAGTTTTCAGATTGTCATTTAATCTTTCTACTCATGTGTGATTACATATTCTTTATTTCTTCCAGCTTCAACTTTTACAAGTCTTCAAATCCGAGATGAAATGATGGCAAAATATTCCAACTTTTCCTTGGAGAGTCATAACATATCCCTGACTGGTAAATATACCATATTTCACATAATAGCACACCCAGATGACTTTGCATTTTCACTTATGTCACTGCTTTGTGCCTCCTACGGTATTAACCCAAGCCTATTAGTGTTTCTTAATGTGTGGTGGGAAGATAATGAATGAGGATATGTGTTCTCTGCAGGGAAAGGCTGCTAGTCCAGAAGGAGAGGGCGAAGACTCTTAGTAGAGAGACACCAGGCAAGAAGGGAGGGTTTGATTTAATTTGAAGATCCTCATATTTTCCTGACTTCTTTCTAGTACATCTATACAAAGTGTGCTGTATTGAAAGGAGAATTTATGTGCCCATTGGAGACATATAGATAGAGAAATTAAAGAGAATAACAAGGAGTGAACGAAATGCTATGTAACAATTAAAAAGAAATATATAATAGAATTCAGCGGTTTCCTGGTCCACAGTTTTAGATTTTATTACTTTGAAAAGTAATCCAAAAATTTTTTAGTTGTAAGAGTAGGTATTGTTGCCTGTTTCAATAACATAGAATGGATAATGGTATCGTAAAATATTCTAAGCCTGTCTATAAGTGAAGCACCACATTTATTTATATATGCAGTTTCTAACTGTCCACAAGCCAAGAACAGTGGGCCTGTTCTGTATAGTAAAATAAAAGGGCTGTCTCCCCCTTTTCCCGCCCCACCCGAAGCCTGAGATTCCTGCCCTGTTTTGCCATTGTGCAACTCTTGTTTGTTTCCAAATGCTTGGAGTCCAACATTGGAAGTTTATTCATGTTTAAGTCTATTATAACTCTCCAATGTTATACCTGTTATTTCACTTTTTGGATGTTAAAGTTGGTTTTCAGTGTTTGGCTGAAACATTTGATAGTGATTTGTTTAAAGTCTTAAATTTGCTGAGCCTTTGAGCAGCCAACCAGTAGATTGGCAGCAGTTCTTAGCTCACTTTCCAAGCACAGCTAGTGCTCAGTGAAACAGGGGCAGGTGCCCTGAGCAAGAGAAGGAGGCACATTTTTGTAGTTTATGCCAGACTGGTTATTTACTTATGGAACCTGCTTGGTTCACTTCCTGTTCACTCTTTTATTCTGATATTGCTATTAAAACTAGTACTCCTGTTGTTATAAAGAGACTGAGTGTTCCCAGATGCTGATTACTTCCCCTCCCTCTGCCTCAGCCTTGACTTGTTCTTTTTCTCAGCCCCTGAGTTTTGGCATATCTGAACAAGCTCTGCACGCAACACCATAGTCTACTCTTGCCATCTGTTTCCACTCATTAGTTTACCTGATTTCCTCTTAAAAAAAAAAAAAAAGATCCCTGCTACCCTGTTTACTTGTCCCCATGAAAGAAAAATGCCTTTTTTTATTCTTTGATTCTGAGGTACTTGTGGATCCACTGTAATAGATATTTAAAGTGTCTCTTTAACACTGATTTGATGAGAGAAAATATTTGACTTTCACTCACGAAGTTAAAGCTCCTTAGAATCACAGTATTTTGATGTCGGTGATTGTTTTGGTGGCATCTCATCAAAAAGTTTAGTATTAGGAAAAGCCTTTCCTGAAATAGAGACTTTACATTGGAAATATTTATGTTAAACACCATAGACTTAGTTACAGCTGTCACAGTACAAATTTTTAATCTGATTTAGTTATGACATGCTTGTTTTGAATTGCTCTTATTACTTTTTATGTTAGTACTTCTTTTTTTGTTTTGTTTTGTTTTGGGGTCATACCAGGTGGTGCTCAGGGTACACTCCTGGTTCTGCACTCAAAAATCACTCCTGGCAGGCTCAGGGGACCATATAGGATGCTGGGTACTGAACTCTGGTCAAACCCTGGTCTACCACATGCAAAGCAAACCCTCTATCTGCTGTGCTATTGTTACGGTCCCTGCTATTACTTCTTATTTTACCTTTCTTTCCAGATATTGGGAGATGGATGAATGGATTGAAACATAATTTAATAGTTGTAGATTTGGGAAGAGATAACATCCTTTGTTCATCAGCTTTTAGCAAAACCTTAGTTATTTGAGATAGGACACCTTGGGTCATATGCCTAGGAGAAAGATATGTGACCTTTGATAGTTTACTGGTCTTGCATTTTTTTAAATCTTGTAATTGACCTTAATGGGACATGATCCTAAATATGTGCTATGTATATTTTTTAAATATGTTTTAATTTAATCCAACAGCAATATATGTAGTGAGCCTACATATTATTTTATATATATGTAGTGATCCTGTTAATTAAACTTCCAATCTGCATATTGTGTTGAGATGCTCAAAGAGATAAAGTAAACACCCAGTACCTGTGCTTACGTTTGTCAGGGGTGCCAGGGACCTTGATAGCAACCATTTTATTAGGCGATAGTTCTTAAGATTCAAATTAATCTTTAGTTTCAATTATACCTATTGTAAGGAAACATTAATTTTAGGACTATGGAAAGTTTAAAAAACAAGACTAAGTTTTTTTAATTGCTTTCCCAAATAAGTTTGTTTTAGAAATGTCTAAAGAAATGCCTCTTAATATATTTGTTAAAGTATAATTGACTTGACTGGAAATAAAGGAATTCTTTAACTGTCTGATATCACTGGAATTTTAATTTATATGGATTTATTTTGGCTGCCACCCCAGCCACTGCTCAAGCACCATTCCCTGAGGTTTGTGAGGATCAAGTAGTACCTAAGGATCAAGTTGCTGGGTTGCATAAAATTGATCTATTTTTGTTATGTTTTTTTTTGTTTTGGGGGGCAGGTCAATGCCAATGGCATTCTGGCGTTAATCCTGGCTCTGTACAAATCACTCCTGGACCATATGGGAGAGTAGGGACTAAATGAGATGCCAGGAATTGAATTCAGGCTGGCCACAAGGAAGGCAAATGCCCTACCTGCTGTGCTATCACTCTGGCTCCTACAATTTATCTTTTGATCATGGATTCTTTTCATTTCTATCTACTTAGCTTCCAAATGTCAATATGTAGAAGTCACTGATTTTATTTTATTTTTATGTTTTTGGTTTTGGGGCCATACCAGGAAGTGCTTAGATCTTAGAAGATCCTGGATCTATGCTCAAAGAACACTCCTGACAAGAGGTACTGAGGATCAAACTCTGGTCAGCCGGGTACAAGGCATATGCACTGCCCTACCCATTGTAGGTCTGGCTCTGATTGACTGATTTTATTATAGCAACCAGCATTCTTTTTTGTCGCTTTTTCTTTTTCTTTCCTAGTCATGCTGTAGTGTTTATTGTATAAATTTAAGTTTTCTCAAAATATACATACCTATTTGGAGGCTGCACATCTAGCAGTGTTCAGGGTTTACTGCTATCTCAGTACTCAGAGATAAATCCTAGCAGGACTCGGGGGGATGATATGGGATGCCAGGATCGAACCTGGGTTGGTGTGTGCAATGCAAATGCACTGCCAGCTGTACCATTACCCTGGTCCCAGATATACTTTTTAAATTAGATATTAAGAGATATTATAAAATTAACCATTATGGAAATAAGAGAGTATTTAGGCAGATGAAAATGACTGAGTGCTTTTAAGGAACAATAATTTAGAAAAAAGCAGATAAAAATGCTTGTGACCTTAGAAATGCAGATCTGGGCCTGAGGGATAGCACAGCGGTAGGATGTTTGTCTTGCATGCTGCCAACTGGGACAGAGGCAGGTTAGATCCCTAGCATCCCATATAGTCTCTGAGCCTGCCAGGAATGACTCCTAAACGCAGAGCCAGGTGTAAACCCTGAATGCAGCCGCTATGTGTGGCCCAAAAAGAAAAAAAAGAGGAAAGTAAAACAGAAAAAAAAAGAAATATAGATTTGCTGGATAGATTTGCAGCACTCCAAAAGAGCAGAAATGTATTTGTCCCACTGGAGGGAGTTCTAGGAAGTTAAATTATTTCCCATAGAGTTTAGCATACATGTTAGTTTTCTGGCTAAACATAAAACACTTTCATGCTAGAACAAATAATGCATTTTTATTGTGTATATTTATTACTGTGCTCAGTGGTACTCTGGAGCAACTCCCCAAGTGTCTGCTCATTACAGAACCATACTCCTGCTGCACAGTATGTGCTCCAACCCACTGAATTATCTTCTTTCTCAGTCTCTGAACAGTTTTGATGCTTTTGGTTTCTATAGGGAAAGGGAAACAAACTTCAGAAGTAGCTGAAAACCATTGTAAGAAATGGTTAGATAACATTTAGTACTCGGAGGATGGCCTGCCACAAAGAAATGTCACCTTTCCATTTTAATTATGTAAATGAAGTATTTTAGTTGACTATGTGAATGTTTAAATATGCTGGCCATACTATTCATCTATTAGTCATGTCATATTGCTACCATTAGTAGTTTTTCTCTCTTATTAATATTTTCATTATTTAAAAAATATCTTGGTTCAATAATTTGGGAATGAGGATTAGGATAATTATACTGTCCTGAAAATGTCATTTCATGTCTTGAGACTTGGTTTATATTATTGAGTGTGGGAATCAGACTCAACTACACCTAAGTTTGAGGCTCTGTCATCTTACTTGGGTTATTAGGACAAACTCTCTAAGCAGCAGCTTTCTCATTGTGAAGTAGGACTGATTAGTGATGTTTGCACGTATTGCTATAATACTGAGCCAAGACCTGATTATTAGCCAGCTAGAATGTGTGATATTCAGCTCAGACCTGGAGAAATATCTCTAATGTCTAAAACTTGTTTCTGTAATCAGTATTTTAGTGATGTTTGCACAAGGTGGATATGTTTCCTAAAGATTTCATGTAGTTCAATCCCTTTAATCTCTGTGATTTAAGATTTCCACATAGTCATCAGTAGATCAACCAGCCAGCCTTTAAGAATTCTACACTATCAGAATAAAGACATTTTTCCAAATAGTAATTGTTAAAAGCAGAAATTAAAAAATATTTTACACACCCCAACCAATATGGGCGGCATCATGCTTGTTTATTTCACTTGTAACTGAAAATATATATTTTCTCTTTGGGGACCACATATGATGGTGCTCATGGATCACTCCTAGTGGGTTTGGAGAGGAATGTGTGTACTAGGGGTCAAAACCTGGCTGGCCTTCTGCAAGGCAAGTACCCTGCATGTTGTACTATCTCTCAGGTCTTTTTTTTTCTTTTCTTTTCTGAATCTTTAAGGCTTTTGAACAAATTTGCAGTTCCTTCATTATTCTTTTTTTTTTGTTTTGTTTTGTTTTTTTTTTTGTTTTGTTTTGTTTTGTTTTTTTGGGCCACACCCGGCAGTGCTCAGGGGTTACTCCTGGCTGTCTGCTCAGAAATAGCTCCTGGCAGGCACGGGGGACCATATGGGACACCGGTATTCGAACCAACCACCTTTGGTCCTGGATCGGTTGCTTGCAAGGCAAACACCGCTGTGCTATCTCTCCGGGCCCTCCTTCATTATTCTTAATGTTGAGTGATATTCCATTTGTGTACTTATCTACATATGTGTGTGTATCTATCTATACATATGTTTTATTATGTGTACATATATATTTATTTATATATATTTGTGTTCTTCATCCACTAATGGATGTGTGTTGTGTTTTTATGTCTTGGCTATTAGGGTATATAAAATGGGCAAATGCATAGAATAAAGAATAGAATGATAGTATTCAGATAGTATTCAGAAACTGGTGAAATGGAGAGATGAGGGAGGTGTTTACAAGTATTTCATTTTTTATTTTAGTTTTTTTTAAAAAAAAGTTATAGAGGCCTATTTTACCACACTTTGCCTATTGATAATGATATTATATTTAACACTTAAAAATCTGTGGAGGAAGGCCTTTAGTAAATCAGGTTAAATATCTAAGTTTTACTCTACAAGCAGATTCTGATGTTACAAAAAATACAAAAAATACAGGAAGAGAAAACAGAGCAAGAAAAACCATAACAAGAGAATGTAGGTCATTCAGTCCTTCTGCAATGGTGAAGACAATGAAGGTAGAAGTGAGGAAGGTTTTCTGTTAAGCAGTTAAATGTCTTAACTGGGTCTGAAATTAAAATTGATAAAGATTACAGGAGTAGAATAATTTTTTTTGTTCATAAAAGGTTTGTGAGAAACAGTCTTCATAGGAAATGAAGATCTAAAGAATATATATATTTGTTTATTATATATATATTTATATATAATATATAATATAATATATATAATATATATAATAATATAATATATAATATAATATATATTATATATATATATTTGTTTTTGGGCCACATCCGGTGGTCAGGGTTCACTCCTGGCTCTGCTCCTGGCAAGCTTGGGGGACCATATGGGATGCTGGGGATTCAATCTGTTCATCCCAGGGTTGGCTGCATGCAAGGCACCTTACAGCTATGCTATAGCTCTGGCCCTGTGAAGAAACAATTTTAAACCTGAGAATTTTATGCTAGGTTTGATGAGTGTACAGACATAGTAGGATATAACAGCATCTGAATTACAGGAAATAAAGCATTTTTAGGACTTTACTAGGTTTCTTTCCTCTTTGGACTTAAAAGCGCCCCTTTGATCAAGTGTAGTAGAGAGAACTACATCAAAAAACTTCTGATTTTTTTTTGGAGGGGGGGGGCAAGGGAAAGGAGAGGAAAAGTCATAGTAACCTTCCTAATTCTGTAATTTCTTCACACTCTTTCAACTTCAAGCAATCAAGTGAGTGAAATACTACATACAGTTTGGGGTCCTTGTTCCTGAGTCATATCAAAGACCTAGAGTAATGAGTATTGGAGAAAACTGGTAAGATTTCATATTTAGAGACTGAATCAGCTTAATTATGTCTATGATTTGGTGCATCTCTGTGGGAAAGAAGGCAAATACACTTTCTTTTTCTGTATTGTATTTGAAGTACTTATGTGATAGCCAGGTTGTGGACACAGAGAACTAAGAGTATGAGAATCAGGAAGGAAGTCTTCAAAGAGTGAAGAGCTTTGCAAATAAAGCCTTTTTGAAAGTAGAATTGAGGGCCTGGTGAAATGTATATATTTGTATGCTATTTTTTTTTCTTTTTTTTTTTAGTTTTTGGGTCACACCCGGCAGTGCTCAGGGGTTACTCCTGGCTGTCTGCTCAGAAATAGCTCCTGGCAGGCACGGGGGGACCATATGGGACACCAGGATTCGAACCAACCACCTTTGTCCTGTATCGGCTGCTTGCAAGGCAAACGCCGCTGTGCTATCTCTCCGGGCCCATGTATGCTATTTTTTAAAAAAATAAAACTACATATAACATGTTGATAATAGTTATATAACAATTTCCTGCCTTTATAAATTTTAAAATGATTGCTATTTTAAATTTAGTTAATATTCATCAGTAAGACTTAAGATTAAGGTACCCCAGAGATAAAGAGAAGTGAGAAAATTTTGAATAGAAAAGAAGTTCTAATATTTATATCATATATATATATAGTGACATTTTCTCCAATGATTAGTATCCAGTATTGTTTCTGACTTGTAGTAGATGAAAAAAATAAATGCACTGATGTGTAAAATCCTTCAGTCATACCAATTAAGTACTCCCTGCTAACTCCCAACCTCCTTCAATTAAAGCTTGTTAAAATCTTCCTGTACCTAGGACTGTTTTTTTTTTTTTTCCCATTTGTTTGTTTTTAGAGAATAAAATCCAATTCAGCAATTTGGAGATTACAAAAGCCTTTATTTCAAGCATGTGCACACAAAGCACTTCATAAAGCTATACTTTACTGTTTGCAAACAGTGCACCTGGCCACTGCCTAAGGAAGCATTTTTGTAGACTTTTTAAAATAAAATTAAAAATGTTATCCTTTTTATTTTAAGCCGTATTTTGGGCTCCTTATTCCATTTTAGGTGATATCAAGCCATTGAGCACATGTTGTGAAATGTGTTTATTACTTACTTATTTTGTTTTTGGGGTTCACCTGGTTATGCTCAGCACTTCGGGCTCTGTACTCAAATCACTCCTGGAAGAACTTGGGGCAACAATTCAGGTTCTGGGATTTGAACATGGGTCAGTCAGTCATGTACAAGGCAACTTTCTTACCAACTATACTATCTCTCCTGCCCCAGTAAATTTGTCTTTATAATGCCATCAAAATAAGCTTTCCTTTTTCTCATTTTTGTCACTTTCTTGTTTATCTTTAATTTTTGTGTGTATTTAAACAAGTTATTTAACCTTTTATTTCTATAGTTGTAATCCAGTATATTAAACTTTACTTATTTAATACTTTTGGTTGGGTACACACCCAGAAATGTGGAATAAACCCAAGGTTTACTCCTGGCTCTGTGGTCAGAGACAACCCTGGTGTGCTTAGGGGAACTATATGGGGTGCCTGAGATTGAACCTGGGTTTGCTGCATGCAAGGTAAATGCCCTACCCACTGTACCACGTTTCTAAAAATGAATTTTTTAAGTATCTTAACATTTTTTTATTTCTCTATATTGTCTTACTATTTTTAAACAAATCAGAGTATTCATTTAGGATTTCCTTATAATCCAGTTATATTTATTTATTTTTGTTTTGGGGGCCACATCTGGTGGCACTGGGAGGTTACTCCTGGCTCTGCCCTATGAAATTGCTCCTGACTCGGGGTACCATATGGGATGTTGGTGATCAAACCCAGGTCTGTCCTGGGTCAGCTGAGTACAAGGCAAATGCCCTACCATTGTGCTATTACTCTGGACCCTATAATCCTATTATTTTTTATGAAATGTTGTTTAATGTGTTTTCTAATCATCCTATTTCCTGGAAACTATTCATTTGACCTACATACTTAGTTTCAGACAATATTCCCTATCCTTTTCTTTAATTTTTTTCTGGAATAGATAAGATAGGTAGTGGGAGGGGAGATGGAGAGATAACAGCGGTAAGGTGTTTGCCTTGCACATGGCCAACACTGATAGACCCTGGTTCAATTCCTGGCATCCCATATGGTCCCCCAAGCCTCCTGAGCACCACTGGGTGTGGCCCCCAAACAAACAAAAAAATAAACAACTAACCAACCAACTAACAAAAAAAAAATAGGTAGTGGATGTTCTTCCTTGAAAGATGCACGAATCTGGGGCTAAAAGATAATACAACAGAAAAGGAAAATTATCTTGAATGAGGCTGACCGGGTTTTAATCCCTAGCCCATGATTCACCAAGGCCACCAGGAGTGATTCCTGTATGTAGAGCCTGAAATAACCTCTGAGTACTCCTAGGAGTGGCTCAAAAACAAATAAAAAGCACAGATCTATTCTTTGAGATGGTTGGAGAAGTTGATGTTAAATGGCCAAATCCATGGGTCACTGCAGTTGTAACTTAAGTTGTAATACTTATAAAACTTTATTTTAATTATTTGTTGGGATGTTAGAAATAGAATATTTTTCCACCCTACCTGTCTGGTTAGCAGTGATAAAATAGGTAAGAAAACATTGCTGTGCATCTTGGTATTTTTCCTTTACTGCTGTCCAAAAGTTTTAACGTTGATTCTAAATATCCTTTCATAAAGGATGTAAAAATGCACACATATATGTATATGATATGCATTGTACACATACACATTTGTATATATATTTTCTTTATACTTATATGATGTTTTAAATTCTGTAAATCCATTCTAACAATATTTTTATTGAAACTACTTGTACTACTATACTTTTATTCAATTGCTACCATATGTTAAGCAGGATGTAATCTGAGAAAGAGCAATGGTATATAATACGCAATGTTCTTGTAATAACTGTTGTCAAAATAATTAAAGTTAAAACAGTGACTCTGTACTCTCCTTACCATGTCTTTGTTGTTTTAAGGTTTAATTTTCTATTAGCATAAAACACCTCAGTATAGGTTTATTTTATTGCATCTTTATATTTTAAAAGATTAAAATAAGAACCTTAATATTTTATCGAGGTTAATTTTTTTTCTTCAATTGTATCTATGGAAGAGAATAATAAAAGGAGCTAAGTCATGCTAACAAAAGAATTCTACATTAAGAAATTATCAATAGAGCTATATAGGCTATTGATTTAAACTTGTACATATTGTATTTGTAGTGTCATCAATTTTAACTTCCACATCCTTTTTTTTATAGAAAATTCAAATGTGCCAATAGAAAAAAATATCACTTTAGAAAGACCGTCTAATGTAGAACTTACATGCCAATTTACAACATCTGGTAATCTGAAATCAGTAAATGTGACTTGGAAAAAAGGTGATGAAATACTTAAGAACAATATCATCAATGTGACAGAAAGCACCTTGTACACCCAATACATGTAAGTATATAACATTTTGTCATGCCTGGCTGGGTTCAATCAGGATAAATTAATATTTTTGTTGATTGGGCATTCTTTGCTTTAATTTCCTTTACTTTTTTGTTAAATTTCAAATTTGTACATTTGCAAAGTAGCTCCTTTTTAAATGATTTGATCAATGGATAAGTTTTTTCATTTTCATGGAAAACATTTTTTCTTGATCACTAAACCCTAATTATGATTTAAATTATCTTTAGGTTCACCATCTTTAATAGTAAACAAATGGGAAGCTATTCTTGTTTCTTTGAAGAGAAAAAGGAGCAGAAAGGCACATTTAACTTCAAAGGTCAGTAACAATAATCTGTGGAGCTTTGACTTCAGATTTCTCTTCTTAGAAATCTAAATCCTCTGGTTTAGTAAATGTTAGTTTTATAACAGCAAACATCCTGATTCCCATTGAATCGTAGTTCTGGTTGGCTCAAGAGCATGTTAGAAGGATCCTATCACCTCGGTCATTACCCCATAAGGTCCCCAAAACAATAGAAACAGCAAACCAAAGATAAACCTTTCTTTTTCTCTCTTCTAAGTAACACTCTTTCCTAGAAATATCTACTACCAATTTTACTGTATAGCTTTCACAGGTTTTATGGCATTTTTCTAACATTGTTTATGTACTGTGACTTCAATATTGTTGATGATGGTTTCATGCATCATTCAACATAACATATGCCACCAGACTGCCCATTTGCATCCACCAAAGCTCCATAAAGCCCTTCCCCACGCCCTCCCTAATTCCCAAGCTCAGTTCTGTAGACCAACTCTGCAGTTGCAAAAATATCAGGGTAGAGTAATTATGTGAGGATCATTTAAAATGTTTTGAATATTACTTAAAAATCGGGTTTGTTGATTGTACATTACAAAGTGGCATTTATGCCTACCATATTATCAAAATTTACATATTAATATAATGCATTTTAATTTGAAATTACTATGTTGATTGGAAGTGGTCATTCTTATCTTTAATGTGAGCACTAACAAATTTTTAATTTTTAGTAAATTGGCAGATTGAGTGGCATGCATTCTTAGAAAAGACCTACTTTCACATTAAGGCTGGTGCTACCTATTAGTACAAGTCTTCAACTTGAAATTTTCTGCTTTAGAAATACAAGCAGCGCTATTTATATTTTAATCTTTTAATAGTTTTCTTAGAGGAGTTTAATTTAGCATATTTTAATGCCCATTCAGCAGTAATGTATCTTTTAAGCCTGTACTATATCTTCAGTCTATTTATAAAATTAGTAAATTAGGCCCTTCAGGATCTTTTTTAAAATAACACTTCTCTGATATTCATCTAAGTTGACTAATGCCTGAAGAAATAATTTCATTTGAGTACCATATAAACACATCTTCAGAGTAGTTCACATTGTAATTATTATTTAATTAGATCTCTATGCCTTAAGAATGGTGCATATTCTTACAAATGCTTCTTTATGCTTTTATTCTACATGGGCTCCTTATCTTTTCTTCTAAGAAGAATCATCTATTCTTATCAGCACTGTTAGTACAAATAAAATCTTGTTTTATCTTTTTTTTTCTGTGGGAGAGGGGAAGATCCTCAATCAATGATCAGGAAACCTTATACTTGGGCAGCTGAGCAGGCCAGTTCAATATGAGGGTCTAAGGATGTTCTGCTCGAACTCTGAAATCCCTGAGACCACCAGTGCCACAGTTGGAGGTGCATGGGGATAGTAAATTCATACTCAGTAGTGCTCAAGAGTCCTTGAGTGGGCAGGAATTGTACCCAGGTCTTACACACATAAGGATATGCTTGTAATACCTTTGCTATATCCGTGGTACCTTTATTCTGTATTTTAAATTGAGGTCAAAATATCTGCTATTGACTGCATGTATTGACTATGGTATATGAGCCTGATTTCACAGAACAATTTAGCAAAGTCTGCTTATGCCTTTATGGGAACTGGTTGATTTATTGCTACAAGATTGTAAAAGAGCTTCAACACCACTGATCAGTGCAATGCAAAAATGCTTGCTGACTTAATATGTTTGGCTATTGATGCCAGTGCAGGGAAAGAACAAAAGTACATCCTGGAAGCTGGCACCTACTGACACGTCAGTGAGTGATGGTCTACCCTGTTTATCAAGTATTCAGAGATAGTTATTGGAAGCTTCCATTATTTATCAATGCTAACATCTCTTTGTAAAAGGAACATTTTAGGACATGGAACTTTTGAGATATTATACTGAAACATTATACAGTACCGAGGGCTAGAAAGCAATTCTTGATCCTTTTAAAGTCTGGTAGTTCGATTTGCAACCCAAAAGACCATCAGGGAGACAGGCAATAATGCAAATGCAAGGGAGTTTATTTTAACATATTGGGAAACAACATCTCTAAAGAAATGAGGACCCTAAGAATGGTTGACTCAGAAATTTTAAAGGGTTGCAAGCCTCGATTTAAGGATCCCCACCTCTGAATATCGATCTTTTTAAAATTATTGGTTCTTAATACAAGGTTGAGCCAGGATTTGTTGTAATTAAAATGTAGCATCAGACAAACAGTTACGGTGGGCTGTCTGCTCAGTGTGTGTGTGTGTGTGTGTGTGTGTGTGTGTGTGTGTGTGTGTGTGACAGGGTGATCAGGCATCTCTAAATCCAGGGTGTAGTGTCATCGGGCTACCTGGCCACTGCTGTTTGGCCTCCAATATCTGACCATGAGGCCTATACCTTAAATATCTTCATCAGGACAGTTCTAGGAACTGGCTATTCTTCTGGGCCTAGTCTTTTACTTTAAAATTGCAGCCTGTCATGAAAGCACTTAGGCTCACAGCAAAGTCAGGTTTACAGTTAATTTCTAAACCAAACTTTGGATTTTAACAGTCCAGCCATCTCTCTTCAATTTAAGTATCCAAGAATTTTAGTAGGAAAAAGTAACATAATTAAAATTTGATGAAATCTCAGCTTTGAAGCCCAGTTGAAGACCAGTTAACTGTCGATAATATGGAAAAATATTTTTTCCTAATTTGAAAACACCTAAATATATCTGAATAAAAATAGAAACAGCAGGGATGGGGGTCATAACATAGCATAGACTCTGCTAACATTGGTGAAGGGAGATTGACTCTGGTCGTGAGACTGATCCTGAAACATTGAACTTCTAAAGCCCAGTTATTAATAACTTTTAAAATCACAATTGTTTAAATAAAAAAATAAACAGGCATAGACTATTCTCATCTATGAGAAGAATTTGTCTCCAACTGTACAACTCCATAGAATATTGATTCTCATTGAACAAGTCTCAATTCCCATATTCCTAGATAGTAATTTGAATTAGCAACTTCTGGATTCTTCTAATGCCAAACTCTAATGAGTCCTACTTTTCCCCTTCTAGAGGCCATCACGGAGCATTAGAATTTTGTTTAACTAGCCTTATATTATATATAATTTCAAACATATGTAGAACCATTGTGAACTCTGAAGCAATTAAATATAATGTTCAGATCATTAAATGATTTAGACCCAACTTCCATTACCAGTCATAAGTATCAAAGGACAGAAATGTCTCCATCAGAGGCTAGTCGGAAGGAAAAAGGCAAGAAAGAAAGAATAAAAGGAAGGAGAGAAGAAAGGAAGGAAAAGGAAGAAAGGAAAGAAGAAAGGGACAAAATACATAAGGAAAGGACAAAAAGGACAGAAGTAAAGAAGGAAGCAAGAAAATAAGTTATTGGTTTCATGTTGAATTGCTCAGTTGCTGTAATTTATCTGTGACCTCTATCTTGATGTTATTTAATATTGCAGCTATAGTACTCACTCAGATATAGGTCACCCAAAACTTTCCTGGAAAACCCCTCTTGTTTAATAGATGTTCTTCCCACACTAGTGCTTCATAAAGACTTACTGAAAATAAAAAGTTATATCTTCTACCATGCTGCTCCCCCAAATCTTTCCTTTCTTCCACTTTGATTCATCTTGAAAGTATACTTCCATATTTTGACCATAATTCAGCTTATATTTTCTTGCTGACCTAATTATCAGAGATATGCATGCTGAGAATCTATTACCTATTGAGAATTGGTCATATTGAAGGTCATCAAGCTAAAACTGACAGAAATCGCGTTCTTAAAAAATGCACAACACAATTCAATACAAAGCAGTGCTTATTTTAGGATGAGCTTATCCTGCCTCCAGAAAAATGAAGATACAAGAACTGCATATGAAAAAGCAGTAACTGGACAGAAAAGAGCACAGTGGTGGGCCCAGAGAGATAGCACAGTGGTGTTTGCCTTGCAAGCAGCCAATCCAGGACCTAAGGTAGTTGGTTCAAATCCCGGTGTCCCATATGGTCCCCCATGCCTGCCAGGAGCTATTTCTGAGCAGACAGCCAAGAGTAACCCCTGAGCACCTCCGGGTGTGGCCCAAAAACAAAAACAAAAAAAAGAGCACAGTGGTGCTGGACTTGCATATAGCAAACCCCAGTTGGAATTACTGGCACCACATATGGTTGCCCAAGCACCATCAGGAGACACTAGAACCAGGAATAGCTGCTGAGTACCACCAGCAACTCCAGACCCCAAATGAAGCAGTGACAAAGATTTATATGTTGTACTTTTTGACATGTAAGTCAAAAAAAGTGTAGCTTTGCTCAACTGAGCTTTAGAAGAATTTTTATGACTTTAGGAAAGAAGCCCTATTTTAGTCAAATGAATCCCCAATTTTTATGGGGAGACAGAACTATGCCATACATAGCTGTTCTCAGGGGCTCTCTCTTGGCTTTGTTCTCAGTGTTTCGCTCAAAAAAAAAATATGCAGTGGGAGATTTAATTATAGTTGGCCCAGTGCAAGGCAATGTCTTAACCCCTGTCTTTTCACAAACTCTTACTTTGTTTAATAAGGAAAGCACACCAATTATTGGCTAATGGAAATGTAGCATGGCTGTAAAGAGGTGGTGAACTGCTGAATTTCAAATATTTTGTCAAAAGATGCAGGTGTCACTTGGCCCAGTCATTCCTATCTGCAGCAACATCTCATCTAAGTAAATGAACATACAAAACTACACCAAAGCAAACCAATATTTTAAGGGGCTCTGACTGTTTTATAACTAGACTTTGACACAAATTTTGGTAAAATCCCTGTATGGTTTGACTATACAAATGGCTTCTTTTACTGCACTAAATCTCAGGACCAGATTTAACTTGAACCAGAGCAGAGTCACTTATTACTTCACAGCCCAGCTCAGTTTCACATTTAAGACTCTAGCTTGGAGGAAACACCCTTCTGAACCAGACAAACATGCATAGCTGGAATGAAATTATCTGTAACTCCAAGTTCCCAACACATGAATAATCCAAGCCAGTCCTCCTATGTAAGGCAGGAAGACTGGAGTGTTAAATGACAGCAGAGATTTATTGGTGATAATAGGAACTTCAGGCCACAAATCACTGCCCACACTTCCTTGGACCCCATCTTCACTCAAGGAAATTTGATATACTATGAGAAATATAAAAGATTAAATATTCTATGTTTCAGACTAATTTAGGCTTTTACTTTGATTTGTTTGGGGGCCTTTAGGACTTAAATCTGGTTCTGAGCTCAATGATTAAACCTGGGTTGTCCACATGCCAGGTAATAGTCATACCCACCATAATATTGCTCTGGCCCCATGATTTTTCTATTTCAATATTTCAATTTTGCCATCTTATTTTTCAAGTACTTAAAGTACAGCTGCTATGTTACAATTAGCTTACCCTTTAGTCAGAATTTAGTAAAAATTTTATGAATTGATTATTTTTTCCATTATGATATTCCCTGAGTCTATTAATCAACTCTGAAGGGGTAGCCAGGCTCTGAGGAAGTTAAGTCAGGCTACTCAAAGTGGTTTAATGTAACAGGGAAGAGCATTTGTATGAGAAATGCCCTCAACTGTCATTTTTTAAATAAGCCACTTATAGAATAGCTACTATTTTATTTAAACATTTAACTCATGGTCTAAGTATCATTTGCACTATTATATCTTTCCATGTTTAAATAGTATTTTCTGAACAGGCCATTTCCTTTCTGATTCTAGTTTTATGTTGATATTCAAATTTATTCTGCTCCATATACCACATAGGTCTGGAAATAAGATTTTTTTAAACCTTTTAAATGTTTCATTTGTTTCATATGTTGTATAAAGGAGAAGTAATTAGGCAACCTGATTTAATTTTTTTCTGTTAAATTGTAATCCTTATACAAACATAATCGTATTCAGCTTCTTTAACCAGGAACTAAAATGTGCTGGTTAAGCCAGTAGAATTTACTTTATAGTTTCATTGAAAAGTTGTTGAGTATTTGGTGCTGGTGTATACCACTGGTGGCTCACACTTGAATGTTGCTTTAATACCAGTTACAGCAATGGTGTCAAGTTAGTTCAGTCATTAAAGGATGAGTTGATATCATTGCAATCATCTGAAAACACTGAATCTTTATTTTTCATAATTGTGTTTATTATATTTGTGTACTCTCCTCAACTCCTTTCTCAGTGAACTGGATAGTCAGTGAAAAACAAAACTTGTGACCTTTTCTAATTTCTGCATGTTTTTACACATTTCTATGATCCTAATATATATCAAGATGAGTATTTTCACTTCTTACTTTATGTCTCATTTTTTTTTGTTTCATGTGGTCATCTGCTGTCAAAAGTCATTCTTGCACATAACAGTAATATATTCTCTTACCTTGGCTAACAAAGACCATGGACATTATGGATTATAATAAACCTTATCTATGCAAAACAGAACCAGGAAGATAGTTGTCAACCAGTGCTGCAAGCTTTGTGTACCTTGGGCCCTGAGTTTGACATCATATGGCTTTTCAAGTACTGCCAGGTATGGCTCTGGAGAACCCCCCCCCCACACCCCCAACACACATTACACTGTACAGAATGGCCTAGTAGGGCAAATTCTATTGCTTTGGTCTTGAACTTTCTTATTAGAGACATCTTCTTAATTAAAACTGCTGTTGTCTTCTAAATTATATGTATATCGCCTGTTCTTTCTATTATTTAATGCTATAACTTTTAGTTGTATTTTTTCCATTTCCTTTTTTGTCCTTCTGAGTTTAATGAACACCCTTGTAACTACCACTTTTCAGCATGTCGTTTACATATGTTCATTTTTTAAAGAGCTTTTCAGAATTTTCTTCTTGCTTTCTTTTGGGGTCATGTTCCTCTGTCTCTATATTGCTTGATTATGTGTTCTTGATGGATTGGCATCATTCAACTTTTCTGTGGAAATGGCTTCATGTAAGTACTGTCTAGAGGAGTGCTGGGTAACAGTCTCATGGGTCACCTGGCTAAAATATCCAGGTGTATTTCCGAATCCACCTTCCTACTATGTTTCTGTGATATAATATAGGATACTGTTGGCCCTTCTGGATCATGGAATGCTGGCAGAAAGTGTTAAAACATTTTCATAAGCTGGAAATGATAGTCCCAGGCCAGCTGTGATGATCTGCCACTTGGTGTCTGGAATCTCCATCCTATCTGATAATATAATAATAGGATAAGAGGATAATGGGTTTCAGGTGATTATCCCAGTGGTTCTGGGAGTCAAGCAATGACCTATGATATTGCTGAGAAAGTGCTGCTCACAGCACCACTTATGCCAAGTCTTTAATGACTGTGGGTAGAATTTTAACGTAATACCCAATGCATGCCTAGAATTAGCTGTGTCATAGAAAGTTGCCAGCATGAGGCCAGAGAAATAGTACAGTGGGTAGGGTAAGCGGCTGACCTAAATTTGATCTCCAGCATCCATAAAGTCCCCCAAACACTTCCAGAAATGATCTTGAGTGCTGACTTAGGAGTAACTTCTGAGCATCACTGAGGGTCCCTTCCCCACTCCCCAAATAAAGAAAGTTGGCACCAGTGTATCTGAGCTGAGAATCATTTCAAAGCTTCTCATGCAAATGCTGTACAGGTAGTAAGTAGTTTTTCTTTACTTGTAGTTTGAGTGCTTTCAGGCCTGTGTGCTTTCTTAGTTCCTGGGGAACAGAATCTGTGTAGATATCCTTCAAGGATGATTAATCAGCTCCTGTAGTTCTGAGAAAAATAATACTTTTTTCATAATAGATCAGTGCTAAGGAACTCTTCTGTGCAGTGCAGAATGGAAAGTTCAGGGTGCCCAATGAAGGTAGAACTCTCCTTTTTGTCTGAGAGTGTTGTGCAACTACTGAATTACTTTTGATTAAACTCCCACAATAAAGCTAGGGCTTCTTCTTGAGAACAAACTCTCTCTTTGGTACCCACTGGGTGCTATTCTCTTCTTCATTTTTTTATTTTTTTATATTTTTATTTAAACACTTTGATTACTAATATGATTAAAGGGGGGTTTCAGTTATGTAAAGAACACCCTCTTAACCAGTGCAACATTCCCATCACTAGTGTCCCAAATCTCCCTCCTCTCCACCCCACCCATACCTGTACTCTAGACAGGCTTCCTACTTCCCTCATTCAATCACATTGTAATGATAGTTCTCAATGTAGTTATTTCTTTAACTGCATTCATCACTCTTTGTGTTGAGCTTCATGTCATGAGCTGGACCTTCCAGTCTTCCTGGATTTTGTCTCTGAGAATTATTACAAAAATATCTCTTATTTTTCTTAAAACCCATAGATGAGGGAGACTACTCTGCATCTCTCTCTCTCCCCCTCTGGCTTATTTCACTCAGCATAATAAATTCCATGTACATCCACGTATATGAAAATTTCATGACTTCATCTCTCCTGATGGCTGCATAATATTTCATTGTGTATATGTACCACAGTTTCTTTAGCCATTCATCTGTTGAAGGGCATCTTGGTTGTTCCCAGAGTCTGGCTATTGTAAATAACCCTGCAATGAATATAGGTGTGAGGAAGGGATTTTTGTATTGTATTTTTGTGTTCCTTGGGTATATCCCTAGGAGTGGTAGGAGTGGTATAGCTGGATCATATGGTAGCTCAATTTCCAGATTTTGGAATTATCTCCATATCGCTTTCCATAAAGATTGGACAAGATGGCATTCCCACCAGCAGTGAATAAGAGTTCCATTCTCTCGACTTCCCCACCAGCACTGCTTGTTCTCATTCTTTGTGATGTGCACCAATCTCTGTGGCGTGAGATGGTATCTCATAGTTGTTTTGATTTGCATCTCCCTGATGATTGGTGATGTGGAACATTTTTTCATGTGCCTTTTGACCATTTGTATTTCTTCTCTGACAAAGTGTCTGTTCATTCATTCTCTCCATTTTTTGATGGGGTTAAATATTTTTTTCTTGTAAAGTTCTGTCAGTACCTTGTATATTTTGGATATTAGTCCCTTATCTGATGGGTATCGAATGAATAGTTTCTCCTACTCAGTGGGTGGCTCTTGTATCCTGGGCACTATTACCTTTGAGGTGCAGAAGCTTCTCAGCTTAGTATATTTCCATCTGTTTAGCTCTGTTCCACTTGTTTGGAGAGTGCTGTTTGCTTCTTAAACATTCCTTTAGTCTCAATGTCATGGAGTGTTTTATCTACATGTTGGTTTATATACCATATGGTTTCAGATTTGATATCAAGGTCTTTAATCCATTTGGATTTTACCTTTGAACATGGTGTTAGCTGGGGGTCTGAGTTTGATGTTTTGCAAGTGGCTAACCACTTGTGCCAACACCATCTGTTGAAGAGGCTTTCCTTGCTCCTTTTAGGATTTCTTGCTCCTTTATCAAATATTAGGTGATTGTATGCTTGGGGAACATTCTCTGAGTATTCAAGCCAATTCCACTGATCTGTGGGTCTGTGTTTATTCCAATACCATGCTGTTTTGATAACTATTGCTTTGTAATACAGTTTAAAGTTAGGGAAAGTATTCCTTTTCCCAAGGATTGTTTTAGCTATTCGAGGGTGTTTATATTTCCAAATGTATTTCTTTTTTTTCTTTTTTATTAATTTTTATTTTTAATTATGAGAACAAAGATGCAAAGAAAGAGGACAAGGTAAGGTTACAGTGGAAGGACAATCACCAATAAACAGAATTCTCAGTAGTCCTATTGCTGATATCTTAACTTTGAACTTTCAGCCAAAGAACATTAAGAAAAATAAAACAGAGCCTATGTACAATTGCTTTGTCCCTCAAGTCCCCAGATTGTAGTACATAATATTTCTTAGCAGCACACAAAGCAATCTAAAGACATAACACTTATGTAACCCCTTAAACATTGAAGGCAAAGTACTTTTTTACATTTCCATGCACATGCATATTAGTTTAAGTTAACCTCAAAAGATTAAGTGTTTTTTTTTCTCTCTCTCTTTTTTTTTTTTTTTTTTTTTTTTTTTTTGGTTTTTGGGCCACCGGTGGTGCTCAGGGGTTACTCCTGGCTGTCTGCTCAGAAATAGCTCCTGGCAGGCACGGGGGACCATATGGGACACCGGGATTCGAACCAACCACCTTTGGTCCTGGACCGGCTGCTTGCAAGGCAAACACCGCTGTGCTATCTCTCCGGGCCCGGTTTGTTTCTCTTAAGGATTATAGTCAAAGGAGCACAGTAAAAACGGTGTTATAGTGGCAATTATTGTTTGCATAGGCCCATCAAAATATGAGGGACATGGAATGGTAAAGCATTGGCCTAAATATAAGGAGACCCTACCCCTGAAGTTTCGTGGCATAAGACCAACTCTAGGCTCCAGGCAAACTAGGTTGTCCAATCCAGGTCATTGTCTGTAGTGCCAATATACTTTTATTTTTCACACAGTATCTGTTGGTATCATGTTTATATATTAAAGATCCTGAATTCTGCATATCCTATACTGCAGTCAGGATGGTGCAGAGTGTCTTCTCATTTCACCTCACAATTAAAGGGCTATGCAGAGAACCCTGTCCTGTAAGCAGTTCATTGTTGTTGTCAAGTCTTCTTAGTGTTAAGGGAAGTCTCTTTTGAGCAGGTGGATGCCAGAGCCACGGTAGTGTCTTCCTGGTAGAGGTATAAAAAACCTTGGATGTTTCGTGGATACCTTCCCTGGTTCAGGGGTGAATGGAGGATGCCCGTTCCTCTGAGGCCTGTGCCAGGTCATTATATCAATGTTCAGGGTGTAAGGCCCCATTGCACTACGAGATTTGTGTGTTCCTATCTCTAATAGATAAGAACTTATTTGTATGTATAGTATTTTCCCATTTTAATGTGCCTATGCAAACAAGGAACAATGCTACGTGGCATTATTGGTGCATATGGGGGCCATAAGAACAAATCCAACAATCCCCATGACATGGTCCAATCATAAGCATTAAACTGAGGGACTCTTCCACCAAAATTCCTTATTGAAAAGCTCACAAAGAGAAGACAAGATAAACAGTGTATAGAATCGTCATGGTAAAAAAGTATTTAGAAAGAGTTATAGCTGTTAAAGAAAATACACATAAAATATTCAAAAGACATATGTGCCAATTTTATGTCTTTTGAAATAGTTGGGGGTTGTTAAATCCAATGCATGACTTTGGTCTGTGATTAGAACTGTGTAGTACTGAAGTTAAAAAGGGTAAATGTGAGGTACTGACGGTTGGGGGTGGGAGAGTTAAGGAATAATAATGAGCTTTGTAGGGGTGTGTGAAGGGGCAGAATCTGTTGGGGCAGCAGGTCGGTCTCGGTGCCTAACAAATTAAAGAACTGAGCATAAAGAGGGTTAATTAAGGAGAAGATAATGAATCCGGATTGGGATATGAGGGAGTAGAAGAGGCTCTGTGTGGAGGAGGGGAAATATATCAGAGGGGTCATATACATTGTTTAGATGAATTGTTTATGAATTAGGCTTGGTAGTCAGACGAGTACCACTATATAGGAAGTCACGTCTACATATACACCGATTTAGAGGACCTATTTGATATTTATCCTCCAAATGAATTTCTAAAGTTGTTTGATCCACTTCTTTGAAGAACGTCATGGGTATCTTTAGAGGGAAAGCATTATATCTGTAACAATGCTTTGGGAGTATTGCCATTTTAAATGAATGTTAATCCAGCCAATCCAGAAGCAGGGTATGTGTTTCCATTTCCGCATGGCCTCTCTTATTTCTTGGAGTAGGGTTTTATAATTTTCTTTGTATAGGTCCTTCACATCTTTTGTTAAGCTGACTTCAAGATATTTGAGTTTTTGTGACAGTAATGTGAATGGGGTCTTTTTTTTTAGTGTCCATTTCTTCTCTATCATTATTGGTGTATAAAAAGGCCATTGATTTCTGTGTGTTAATTTTGTAGCCTGCCACATTGCTATATGAAAATATTGTTTTTAGAACCTTTTTGGTAGAATCTTTCGGGTTTTCTAAATGTAGTATCATGTCATCTGAAAACAGTGAGAGCTTGACTTCTTTCTTTCCTATGTGGATTCCCTTGATATCTTTTTCTTGACTAATCACTATAGCAAGTACTTCCAGTACTATGTTGAATAGGAGAGAAGACAGCTTTGTCTTGTACCAAAATTTAGAGGGAAGGCTTTTAGTTTTTCTCCAATGAGGATAATATTTTCCATTGTTTTGTAGCAGATGGCCTTAACTATTTTGAGAAAGGTTCTTTTCATTCCCATCTTGCTGAGAGTTTTGATCAAGAATGGGTGTTGGACCTTATCACATGCTTTCTTTGTGTCTATTTATAAGATACTGCACCCTGCCTGACTCACTTTCAGGTTTGAAGGAAGGATGCATAGCTTTAAGGATAGCAACAGCTCAGAAACTTTACAGATGCAAAACCAGCCTTAAAGGAAAAACTGAAATTCTACTTTAAGACAAGACAGACCACAGACCACACACCAAACTTATACACAAAGATGACATTAAATCCCATGACAATCATCTCCCTCAATGTCAATGGACTAAATGCACCAATTAAGAGACACAGAGTGGCAAAAATGGATCAAAAAGATGAATCCAACCTTCTGCTGCCTACAAGAAGCACACCTGAATAGTCAGAATAAACATAGACTCAAAATCAAAAGCTGGAAGAAAATCATCCAAGCAAACAATACTTTTAAAAATGTTTTATTTTCTTAATTTTTCTTTTTTCACGTTCCATCTTTGTACATTATTTCTAGATGTAGGTTTGTGTGTCAGTGAGAGAAAAGGCAAGTTTAGGGTTTCCTTCTACTGTGTGTGTGTGTGGTGTGTGTGTGTGTGTGTGTGTGTGTGTGTGTTTTGGTCACACTCGGCAGCACTCCGGGGATACTCCTGGCTCTATGCTCAGAAATAACTCCTGGCAGGCTCAGTGGACCATATGGAATGTCGGGATTCAAACCACTGTCTTTCTGCTTGCAAGGCAAACACCCTACCTCCATGCTATATCTCTGGTGTACTATTTTCTTAATTCCATAAATTCAAAGTATTTTTTTCTGATTGAAATTTCTAACAGTTATTATTTTTCTCATCATATTATAGGTTCAATTCTATTTTTTCATAACAATTTTATCATTTATAATACCATTATCATTCATAGTAAATACTATGAATTAGATTTCTGTAAAGCTTATACTACATAAATAAAATTAAATAATGAGAAAATAAAATGAATATTGTTTTAAACTTGAATGCATCTTCTCTATTTAAATTCTTGCTATAATATATATATTTTTCTAATTTTTCTTAGTCCCTCAACTTCATAGGAAAACAAAACCATTGATCACTTATGTGGGAGACTCAACTGTTTTGAAATGTGTATGTCAAGATTGTTTTCCTTTAAATTGGACCTGGTACAGTAGCAATGGAAGTATTCAGGTAAGATTATATTGTTTATGACTGAGTTTCAGTCATACAATGTTCTAAAACCCATTACTTCACCAATACACATTTCCCATCAATAATGTTCCGTTTCCTTCTCACAATCACCCAGCCTGCTTCTATGACAGATATTTTTCATCCCTCCCTCCCTCCCTCCTTCCCTCCCTCCCTCCGTACCTCCCTCCCTCCCTCCTTCTTCCTTCTCTCTCTCTCTCTCCTTTGCTCTCTCTCCTCTTTTTCTTCCTCCTCCTCCTGCTTCTCCTCCTCCTTTTTTAGGCATGTGGTTTTCAATGTAGTTACTGAAGGGGTACCATGCATTATAAAATCACCTCATGTACCATATATGCAACACTAGGTGAACGAGTCTCTGTAAAAAATAATCCAGACCCGGCTGAGGGTGAAACCAGGCTGAGGGTGAAACATGTGTAAACTGGTAATACTCAACCTCATATGAAGAGAGAGTTACCTGGCAGAATGTCATTTTTATTGAGTATAAAGACCACCTCCATGTGGAGGGATAAGGACAGATAGTTCAGGCTATCCTGAACCAGTTTTAGCCAGGTTTACATGTAAGACAATCTCTATTTTTGGGTAAAACCAAGTTGTAAACAGATAAAAAGGACCCAGGGATGACATTTGTTTTGGATAAAACAAGATGTAATCCAAAAATGCACATCACTTTACTTCCTGTCAGCTCCCAATTCTTGTCCAGGGTCATAATTCCCAACTATCATTGTCGTAGTGATCCCATATCTGTCATAACTGCACTCTATTTCTCCCCAAATATGTGGCAAGCTTTCTACCATGGATTAGTCTTTTTAACCCTCTTCTCTGTGGTCTTTGGGCATTATTATCATACAAAGTTTGGTGTTTTATTTTAAAATAAACCCTAAGGTTCATTTATTAGTGAAAATTCTTCCATTACCTTTGTGCTCATTGATATTCACATACAAGTCTTGTAAAGCAAGTTACAGTCTAGAATGGATAGTAAGATATAGTGCTTTTGACCATTGAAGGACTTAAAGGAAAAGAGAATGACTGATACATTTGTAATATTGTTTCATATGTTTAAAGAACTAGCTTCAAAATCACTAAGAAGTAGTGTCAGAATATTAATACTTTATATTTTTATTGATGATTATGAAAGACAATCATTTTTGCCTATTTATAATTGTTTTTATAATTTATTTCTTCACACATAACTGAAATAATATTACAGTATATAAGTGCTTAAAACTGTGAAGTAATTTGTTGAATAAAAAATTACCTAAGGGAAAGTAAAAGTATACTATAATTGTGTGTAAAACTATAAACTGCTATGAGAATATTTTTATATTATTAGTGACTGTAATATCTTGTTACTTTCTCAAAAGAGAAACAATGCCTCATATTAAAGATGAAATATATAAACAATGGAATTTTGCTACAGTCTGTGGTTGTAAATAATATCAAAATATCTAAATTAAAAAACAAGTATTAGTTTAGTATTAAAGTACACAAACTAACTTATTTTTTATGAATATTAGACAAAATTAGCCTAAATTTTATTATATATAGATGCCTAACTGTTGTCTTTGCCTGTCTCCATTTCCTGTGCTTATTTCCTCCTGATTGACTCAAGTAAATTATATTAAGGGCTGGACTGATGATAATACACTGAATACGGCACTTGCTCTGCACATGGCCAACCAGGATTCAATCTTTGAGTACCTCTAAAAATAAAAAGATTAAACAAGAATGAGTTATAATAAGATGTGAGAGAAGTTCAGGGAAGAAAATGTAGGTAAAACTCTTAGGTCAATGTTGCCGGAGAGAGCATAGAGGGTAGGATGTTTGCATTACACAGGGCCAAAGCAGGTTCAAACTCCAGCATCTCATATGGTTCCCTGAGCTGCTCAGTTGTAATTTCTGAGCAGAGAGCCAGGTGTAATTCCAGAGAGCCACCAGATATGACTCAAAACCTCAAACAAAACTTTAGGGCAAATGTATTTTCTAAATCTAGACAAACTATCTGCATCAGATTCACCCGTGCTGCCTATTAACAGTATTTCGACTTATTTATGAATTAAAATGAATACATTTATAATAAGCAGTACAGAAAATATGGTAAAGAGAAGGCTAAGTTCATTATTTATTAATTTATTTTTGCCAATTAAATTCAGAGACTATCAAATAGCCTCAGAATATTTACATTTGAACCTTGGTAAGATTAGCACTTAGTTGTTTTCTCTGCTGGTCTGAGTGGTGTTGAAATGCTATAGGCATGAAAGTATTATTAACAGTTGTAAATCACAGTAAAACATTTTTTGAAAATGAGGAAGAGAAAAAGAAAAAAAAACCAGAACTTATTGAGCCGTGTAGTTGAATGCTAGAACAGTAAAAATATCAAATGGCCTAAGAATAATATTCAATTTAATAGATTAAATAAATTACTCTCTTAATGATTTCCTATTGAAATAAAGTCTGAAAAAAAAATGTGATGTTCAGAAATCAACTTCCTGAATGTGAAAATGTGAAAGGCAAAGATAGTATGCAGACTAGCACAAGCGGCAGGCTCAAGAGGGGATTTTTGCGGGGGTAGATTTGGGCCTGATTTTTGGTTACTCCTGGCGCCAATCTCAGAAATAATGCCTAAAAGGCTTAGAGGACCATATGGGATGCCAGGAATTGAACATAGTTCTCCTGGATTGGCCAAATGCCAGGCAAATGCTCTGCTCACTATGCTATTATTGCTCAGGTCTCCTCAGCAGGGGATTTTTGTTTGTTGTTTGGTTTGGTTTTTGGGCCACACTTGGTGGTGCTCAGGGATTATTCCTGTCTCTGCACTCAGGGATTACTTTTGGTAGTGCTTGGTTTACCATATAAGATGCCATAGATCTAACATGGGTCTGCACATGCAAGGCAAATGCCCTCCCACTGTGCTATGTTTTAGCACCCAAACCAGGGATTTTTTTTTTCTCAGCCTTTCTATGCCAGCTTTAGAAACCCAACAATTTCATTCTTCAATACTAATTTGAGGAACTCCCAATATCAGGAGTTGTTCTTTCGTTATGGAAAATCAGATTGAATAAATACATTGTTTTTAATAATTTAATATATTTCGACATTTGTGAAAAACATAACACTTTGAGTTAGAGATTAGAATCTGAAACCCAGGTGACTGGGATTTTTCTGTACTTTAAATTTTTATCTTCTCTTCACTCAGGATGACCAATTATCATAATTTCAATAATTCAATGCCAAGTCCTTAAGGCAAAGCGTACTTATTCCTGGTTGTTCTGAGATCACATTTTATAAGAAGCCTTGTGCTCTATTATGTATAACTTGTTACAAATATTTACAGAACTTAAAAAAATATTTTTTTTTCTTGGCTCTATCTTTCAGCTTTCCTCAAAACTAGATTTCTTTGGACATGTATTCTCTATGCAAAAGAAATGAACTTTAAGGTCTCTTTATTTTAGGTTCCTATTGATATTGGAATGAATGAAAAGTATATGATTAATACAACATATGCAAATGAAACAAAGCTCAAGATCATGCAACTTTCAGAGGAAGATCAGCGATCTTACTGGTGTCACGCAGTATTCCAGTTAGGCGAGAGTGAAGAGCAAATTGAACTTGTAGTGCTGAGCTATTTGGTGCCCCTCAAACCATTTCTTGCAATAGCTGCCGAAGTGGTTGTTTTAGTGACTGTTATTCTGCTTTGTGAAGTGTACACACAAAAGAAAAGGAATCATCCAGGTAGGATTTCTATTTTTAGAGAATGCTCTCATTAGATAATGTTGACTTAAAATATTACAGAACATGGTAGAGGTCTAGAACATGGCGGGGGTCTAGTTTATGTTTGTTCTGATCATTATGTGTAATACTAACATTGAGTTAAGAGTTTCTGCCTGTGCTTTTCCTATTTAAACTGCCTAAAAACATTTAGTACAAAATATAATTGTCCTAATTTTCATTGGTTATGCTGCCACCTACACAGGAACTAGGGAAAATACAATAGCTTTGTTTTAGAAAAAAATCTATAGTGGCTTCATAAATAATATCTGAGATAAATATTCTTTTACTTTTATCAATGATTAAAATGCTTCATCACATGTTTTAGAATTTTTCTTAATATATATTGTGATTTTCATAGTTTTGAAGATTATGGGTTTAAAAGCATATTTTTCCTTATTTTCACTAAAGTTTTAATAACAAACTATTAAAAATTCATCAATTCATAATATTTTTGACAATGCCAGGCAATGTCCTATGTCTGACCATAATTGCAGGTAGAGAGCAGTAAAGGAGGAAGAAAAGTTGAAAATTTTTTTGTTTAATGCTATAGCAAATGTGTCCTTCACTTGAACAGTACATCCTTAACTTGGGGATAGTGGAACTTAACATACATATACTATAAAAATAGTAAGCCTATCTTGTTTTGTTATACAGATGATGGGAAAGAATTTGAACAAATTGAACAGCTGTAAGTATTGTTTTACAGATTAATTTTCTCTTGAGTAAAATAGAATAGAATATGGCATAGAGTCAGCTGCTTGCTGTTAAGGGGGAAGAACATACAAGATATTTTGTGTGTCTGTCATTTTCGGTGCATATCTATACTGTAATAAAAAAATCTAATCTAGTAGTTTGCCTTGCTTGTATTACAATTCCCTTCCATCTATTACTACTCTCATCTTTCTATTTCAGTTTTCTCTACAAAATGAGCTTACTATACTTGTCATGTAAACTGATGGACAAGTTATAAATATGTCAAGGTGCTCAGCACAAATATTGGTGTGCAGAAGGTATTCAGGATCTATAAATAAGTATTATTTTTGTGCAAGCCTTTCTTCAACCTGACAGCTTTTGATCATTTAAAATATTCCTAAAAAGGTCTTTGGTCAGGCTTTACTGGAACTCCTGAATCAGGACTTCTAGGCTTGTTGCCTGGGCTTCTATATTCCTTTAAAGTTGCCTATTACTGATTCTCAATTTCTGTCATGTTGAATTTTGAGTCATTGTTTTGAGAGATGGTGACATTGTGACACTATATCTTTGACTGACCTCTTTCTTTAAAGTTGAGCATGACAAAGGCAGATATAAACTGATCAGGGAGACCATTTGAATCTGGGACATAGCTTGTCCCTCCAAGTCCAAGCTGAGTGTGGAGTGCAGTGTTGGAGGTACTGAGCTGAATTAAAATCTGAATAAGAGCCAGTTGCTGAGGACATGGAAAATGAAGCCAAAATAAAGCAGCTGAAAGGCTCCTAGGAAATGGGAGGCCTCAGCAACTGTTCCCTGCTCCAAGAAGGTGCTTGGAATTTAATTGTATCAGCCAACAAGAGATCAGAACGGTGTGTATGTCTTAGTCATGGCTAAAGAACAATAGCAACACAAACAGTTGCCACTAAGGTATTTGTAGATGCTATTTAAATGTTTATTTTTTACTTCTTTCACATATGGCAGAAGGAATCATCACACATTAAATGAGCATCTAAATTAAAGGCATGGCATACTATGTTAAGAGTCCCATAATCCTAGATCAAAAATAAAAGCAAAACAAAAACATTGTTGTCTTAGAGACTCAAGGTCAATTGGTTGAAAAGTAGTTACACAATTGGTTGAAAGTTCACATTCATATTTGGAGACTTTGGTCATCTTGTTTGACATACATTTCAATTTTTTTGACCTCTCTTGCTCCAATACACTATTTCCTATTCTTATATTTAGAACCATATGCAGAACAGTGAATTAGATGTTCATTTAGTGATATGAACTGGTTACATACACTCTTGTCCTGATTGTTCTTATTACTCTACTGCCTTTGCTTTTGCATTTATACTTTCCTTTGCATTCTTATTTAAAACACCCTCTGTAAGGAAGGTGATAGAATGATGTATAGTGGATTGTTTTCATTCAACTTGCCAAATACTAAAATGTATTTTCCTAAACCATTGGAAATATCTGATTCCATTCATAATATAATATAAAGCATTAAATTTCCTGTTGAATTTTTTTGTTTGATTTCTTGGGGGATCACATCTGGAAGTGCTCAGAACTTACTCCTGGCTCTGCAATCAGAAATTATTTCTGGAGGTGCTCAGGAACTCATGGGTTATAAGGGATTGAACCCAGGCTGGGCACATGCAAGGCAAGAATCCTACCTGCTGTACTATCTCCCTGGCCCTGAAAATTATTTTTAATAAGAACAAAATAGTCATATAAAAGTTCAAAGAGAATATCACTCAGGTTTGTTGTAACTCAGATATTTAATCAATACATCTCACCCCCTTTAACCCTGATTTAAATTGTGCCAAATAATTGATAGGATGGTTGAATTTTTCTAGTGGTGATGGGTTAATGAGCTCAGGCTTGTCTTTAGGACCTAGAAAAGCATTTCCTATCACCCTTTCTACATAGTTCGGTCACTTCATAAGAATCTGAAGTCCACATTTGTAGGTTATTTTTAAAGAACATTGGGTAAACAAAGAACTATGTTTAGACTCTAATTCTTTTTAATAACCATATCAAATTATTGTCTCTGTACCAAGCATAGTTGGATAGCTCCTAGTTGGCTTTTATCTTGCACTTTCCAAAACAGTACATAAATTATGCTCATGTAATCAACCAACACACATGCTTGAGGAGAAACTATTTTCCCTCTTATAGAATAAATAGATTTTGTTACTGTTATATGTGGCAGCAGTTGCTCTCCAAGCTATGGAATAAAAATAGAATCACCATTAAGAGTAAGATCTTTTTAGACTGATGGAGATGGCTCAAGGGGCTGCTTTGCAAGTTGGAGGCCTGGGTTTAATCCCCTGCACTGCATGCCCTATAAGTACATCTAGCAGTAACTTCTGAGCATTACCAAGTGTGAGTCCAAATCACATATATATGCATACACATATACAATTATATTTCTTAAAATAAGTAATTTTTGTCTGTATTGAGTTACATTTTAACCTAACAATTATAGGCTAAAGATGATATACTGACATACTTACAATGTAATTCTCTAGCAACTTTCTTTTTTATTGTTTATACAGGAAGTCAGATGATAGCAATGGTATTGAAAATAATACCCCCAGGCATAGAAAAAATGTAAGTTCCTTCAAAATTTTATTTCACATAAAAGGTAAATTTTAATAGACACAATCGATCAATTCAACTCCCTTCATGAAATGTCTACTTTGTCACTATCTTCTTAAACATTCTTTGATGGTATTATAGAAAAATATGTATTATGCAAATATATAGCACTATTTTCTACAAAAGAACATGTAGTGTCCAATCAAAAAATAAAAATTACATTTTATATATATAATTGTATTTTGTACTATTTACAGTTTATTTTTGTCAAATCCCATGTATCTTTTTCTCAAATTTTTTGGGTTTTTCTGATTTTGTATTCTAATTTGACCCCAAATATTTGATATTATGAGTAAATATCTAGCTTTTTTGTTGATTATTTTCTTTTTAATTATAATATAAAGAGTCCTAGTTCAAAAAAATAGTGGGCTATATTTTTCCTGAATATTTGGACTAGAGATTCTTGGTTTAGACAGTGTGAAAATCTTCCTGGCACTTTTTTTTTAAAACTAAAGTGACATGTTCCCATGCAATAACCAAGACATGCTAATTATGATTCATTATGATTTATTTAACCCAGGAGTCTACAGACTAATGAAAGAGAAACATCATGTCAAGAATCACAGGAAGAAGTACAAAGAGTTTGTATTTTAGCTTTGCTTATGCTTCCTGTTAAAAGCATCTGATATTTTTTTAAAGGACAAGAACTTGATAAAATATACTGTGTAGTTGCATTTAAATAAATGTGCTCATCAGGTATAATGATATATTTTCATTCTGTAATTATTTTGTATCTAAGCAAGGTAAATGTATTAAAATTGTTTTACGAGCTATAACCAAGGACAATTGATTTGCAGGTTTTCCTGAGGCATAATTGTCACCAGCAAAACTAGCTAAGAGTAACTGGATCAAATGCTATGCAAGACCTTTTTATAACCAAAGAATTAATTAAAGAGAAGCCTTTAGAATTTGTCTTATTTCTTTCAGTCTACGTGCAGAATTATTTGTAATAATTTTTATGTAAAATTTATTTTTCAATGTATTGAAAATAGTGCCTTCACTAGGTACAATTTACTTTATTTACCTTTAGATATTCTACAATCTCTAAAAAAAGATATTTTTCTCTGTAAATATTGGTTTAGGGCAAGAAAAAAAAAGCTCCTTCACTACAAAAGCAGATTTTTATTTTCTTATCACACTCTTCATCTCAATTTTCTTTTACCAAACTGAAGTGATTTTTTTAATACTTGTGTACAGTATTCTTTAAAGCCATAGATTTGAATTTGTTCAAGTGCAGGGTACATAACACTGCATGTTTGCTTCTCTAGTTTAGGGCTTCCTGGTATCTTTAACTTTATTCTGTGTGTCCTGGTATCTGAATATAGCTTAAGTATCCAAAAGTCGTTTATTAGTGCTTACTAATACTAATTATCTTGCCAAATGTTAGGTGTCCTAAAGTTCTTCTATACTTTTAGATTTCATTGCTGAGAATGCCTGAGACCTTTCTTTATTAAGCAGGGTATTTAGGTTCTTTGCAAATGTAACAGAAATATTTATAAATTTATTGTCATCAAATCAAATGAAATCTGAATAAAATGAAAAGCTGTCATTTACTTTGACTGGAATTTTAAAACCATGCTGCAAGCGCTTAGATTAGGGTGAATATGACAGTATGAAACCTCCTTTATGTCTTGATTGCCAGTGAAGTATGGCTTCCTGAGATTCACAGCACAACAGGGCTATGGACAGTTAAAGTAGAGAAAAGAGCCCAAGGAAGTAAGGAAGCCAAACGCTGATGACCTGGGATTCATCTTTGAAAGTTTGAAAAGGGAGGAGAGTTCAGTGGTTTGAAAAAAACATTTTCTACAATTTTCCATATTTCACAGAGGAAATTATAATAAAAATTTGATAGTGAAAATTACAACTTTTTCGGCATTTTGGAAATATTAGATATTACTTGTGACAAGTAGACTTAAAGTTTGACTGGGAGCTGGTCATGATTTTGTTGCAGTGTTTTGTGTGGAACATACTATCTAAATGATTGGAAAAATATCTCGCAAATAAGGCAGATTTATTTTATTCTTGGTCACAGTCATAAATATAGTGAGTTTGTTTTGGTTTATTTATTATTAATTTCATTAACTTGGGTGGGGCTGGAGAAATAAAAGAGTGGGCAGGGTGTTTGCCTTGCATGAGACTGACCCAGGTTCAATTATCAGCACCATATATGGTTCCCCATGTCTGCTAGGAGTGATTGCTATGTGCAGTGAAAAAAAGTAAGCTCTGAGCACCACTGGGTGGGACCCTAAAACAAAACCAATCAATAACAAAAGTCTTGGCTGACACCTATATCACAACACATAACCTATCAGTTCATTTAATTAATCTACATGCTTTGAATTTGATGTAAAATTAATTAGTCTTGTTCTTTAGGCCTAATTGAAAACAGTATGTATATGACTGGGTATATATAAAAAACCAAAAATCTATTTGTAGGTTATTTGGATCATGTGTCCATTTGTTTGCCATCACTATTTAGGCTTAATTCTTTCAAGCAAGAAAAATTGCTATCCCAAAGTATAATAATATGAAACATATTCTAGAAAGTTAAATCCTTAAATGCTTGCTGTTTTTCTTAGAAAAGTCAATTTATTTGAGTAGATTTGGCACAGGAAAAGTACTAGGAAAATATAAGTTTTGCATTTTTGAGACTTTCTGGAGGACTTCTGGTAGTCACTTCACTGTTAGATTAAAAATGTAATATTTTCATTAATTAACCTCATAGAGAAGATAAATGGATTAACAAATAATGACCAAGGGCCGGCGCAGTGGCACTAGAGGTAAGGTGTCTGCCTTGCCAGCGCTAGCCTAGGACAGACCGAGGTTCAATCCCCCGGTGTCCCATATGGTCCCCCAAGCCAGGAGCGACTTCTGAGCGCATAGCCAGGAGTAACCCCTGAGCGTTACCGGGTGAGGCCCCCCCAAAACAAAACAAAAACGAAAAACAAAATAACAAATAATGCCCAATTGTAAATTGACTAAAATACTAAGTGAGTCAAAAAGTTGAAGTATGAAAACTCTCTTACAATTTTATTTATTAATGTTTGGAGACTATTAATCAATCTGACTAAGAGTTTGCAGAATAAGTAAATTTAATGATATCTTAAAAATCCCAGACACTTAATATAGTCTCATCTGTTTATCTCTGCTTCCACTTGTTTGGAGAGTACTGTCTCCTCCTTAAAGATGCCTTTAGTCTCAATGTCCTGGAGTGTTTCACCTACATGTTGTTCTATATACCTTATAGTTTCAGATATGATATCAAGGTCTTTAATCCATTTGGATTTTACCTTTGTACTTGGTGTTAGCTGGGTGTCTGAGTTCGCTTTTTTGCAAGTGGCTAACCAGTTGTGCCACTTGTTGAATAGGCTTTCCTTGCTCCATTTAGGATTTCTTGCCCCTTTAGCAAAAACTAGGTGGTTATATGTCTGAGGAACATTCTCTGAGTACTCAAGCTTATTCCACTGATCTGAGGGTCTGTTGTTATTCCAATACTATGCTGTTTTATAACTATTGCTTAGTAATACAGCTTAAAATTGGGGAAAGTAATGCCTCCCATATTCCTTTTCCCAAGGAGTGCTTTAGCTATTCGAGGTTTGTGGCTAAAGAAACTGTGGTACATATACACAATGGAATACTATGCAGCCTTCAGGAGAGATGAAGTCATGAAATTTTCCTATACATGGATGTACATGGAATCTATTATGCTGAGTGAAGTAAGTCAGAGGGAGAGAGAAAGATGCAGAATGGTTTCACTCATCTATGGGTTTTAAGAAAAATGAAAGACATTTTTAACAGTATCTCAGAGTCAAGAGAGATGAGGGCTGGTAGGTGCAGCTCATGACATGAATTTCATCACATAGAGTGATGAGTGCAGTTGGAGAGATGACTACACAAAGCCTGTCTCGAGTACAGGTGTAAGGGGGTGGGGAGGAGGGAGATCTGGGAAACTGGTGGTGGGAATGTTGCACTGGTGAAGGGGGGTGTTCTTTACATGACTGTAATCATACAACTATAATCATATTTGTAATCATGGTGTTTAAAGATAATTATTAAAAAAATCCCAGACACTGATTTCATTGTATGCTCTAGCGCAATCTTTCCCTTTGCAGTCTTTATTTTTTGCTCATCATCTGGTTACCCAACTTAAAAATCTATATTTTTGTTGTGATTTTTATCTATTATTTCATATGAATAATAAATTATATTTTTGACATCTTAATAGCTCTTTAAGCCACACCGTTGTCTTCCATACTTCATTCTTGCTAAATGTAATATCTAAGATTTAATATCAATTTTCCTACCTTGGTATCATCTATTGACACCTTTAGTTTGTTTTTCCATGTTGCCCAAGTCATCTCTCTAAAACACATAAATCGCAATGTAAATCGTGACACATTCCATGCCAACACTTCTGCAGCCTAACCGGTGGCATTTCTGAAAGTTACAGTTTTCCAAGTAACAAATGTCTCTCAATGTCTTGGTCTTAAATCTAGAGATTCAGTGCAGAACATTATTCAGGGATTAATTCAAATTTAGTTCTCAAGATGAATCTGATTTTGCTTCCTGACTGGTTTTTCATACCAAGTGAAGTCTGTACCATTTTATGTGCTCAATATCACCACATTTTGTGTTGATTATTCTGTATTATAAACATACACTTATTTCACTTCTTTCTAGATTCTGTCTTTTATTTTCTGTGTCCTGTACCTATTTTGAAGAGGAATGCTGAGACATCAAAAATACCTGTAGAATGGAAAAATGTGTAATTCAATATCTAATTTCATGTGATGGTATACTTATTTTTAGAAGGACAGTCTAAATGATGACAACAGATTTAAAACACTATTTTAAGAGATAAGTAGATTTATATAGCATCATTGTTTGTTTTTGTTGTTTCCAAGGTCACATAGAAATAGAATAAAAAGTCTTGTCAGATTTTAATAATGTATTACTATCTAGCAAGCAAAGAGTTATGATTTCTAAACTGTTATGAAAGAATATTAGTTTGAACTTACTAAATTTTATCCTTTATTTTTTGTTTTTTGTTTTTTTGTTTTTTGGTTTTTTTTTTGTGGTTTTTTGGTCACACCCGGCAGTGCTCAGGGGTTATCCCTGGCTCCAGGCTCAGAAATTGCTCCTGGCAGGCACGGGGGACCATATGGGATGCCGGGATTCGAACCGATGACCTCCTGCATGAAAGGCAAACGCTTTACCCCCATGCTATCTCTCCGGCCCCATCCTTTATTTTTGATAGGCATCACAACTGTCATATAATCTTATTTTTATCCTTTACTTTAAGATTATTTGCTGGTTTAGAGTATAAGTATTTGTATCAATTGTATTTTTTTCATTATACTGTAGTAAGAGTTGTCATTTATGTTCACTCCACAGAATTCTCCTTTCTCCTCCCTTCTCACATCTTGTATTAGAGAGTATCTCAAAACCCAATTCAAGATTTTATCTTAAAATACATTAATGCTTCTGTTATTTAGTTTTGATCACAGAAATCTTGCCTTTAATCTTGTTAATAAGAAGTACCAGTTAGTTCTGCTTGATTATTCCCTGAGTCTTCATCTTTGGGGCATTTGAATAAATTTATCCAGACTGAATTACTGAGTATCCTCTGCTTTTTGTATTGAAAGTGAATCTACTCTAATGTAACTAAGCTATGCAATAAACTCTTTCTGATTAAGGTTTCATAATAATGTCTGTAATTCTCTATGTATTTTAAATGCCCGATTGTGCTTTTATAATTGTTTCCTTATGAAATTAATGAAAATTATTCACTGATACATTAAAATTATTTCTAATCATGATTTTCTGGTAACACCATTTTGAAGCTCTTGTTTTCATAATGGGAAAATTCTGGAGAAACCAGTTTTATTAGAAACTTTATTATTTTATTGGGGTATTCATTCTGTTTAAGAATGTATGTACTTAAAATTCCATTAGCTATTTACTTCAGAAAACAATTTAATACAAATATTTTCATTTATTTTTTGATTGATTGATCATTTTGGAGGCCATACCAGTGGCACTCAGGGATCATTCCTGGATCTGCACTCAGAAATCACCCCTGGAAGGCTGGGGGACCATATGGGTTGCCTGGAGTTGAACTGGGTCCCTCCTAGGTCAGCCGCATGCAAGGCAAACACCCTACCACTGTGCTATTTATCTGGCCTTTTAATGCAAATATTTTTAACGTTTTATCAAACTGATAAAAATATTAAACCTATTGCTATTAACTATAATGCTATATAGTGATATAAATTATTACAAAATATATTTAATTCCTTTAAAATCTATTATTGTAACTTACCATAAACTTACTTTTGATCTAGTGCCATGAAATTATTATGACATATTTCCTAATAATTGTAATTTCTTAAAAAAAACATGTCTGAAAACTCATTAATGCTTTCTATATTATGTACATAGCATAAACATATCTGTATAAGAGTGTTTAAACTATTTTTTAATTTTATTTTATTGAAACAATTGTGATCTACAAAGTCCTTCATAGTTGAATTTCAGATATACAGTTAGTCAGAGCCATTCCCACCACCCAGGTCAACTTCTCTACACCAATGAACCCAGAATGCATCCTATACCACCACACTTTCCCCCCTGGCCTGCCAATATAATAGGACTATTTAAGTTTAGATTGTTAACGTTTAGGTCTATTGATTTTATTGTCATTGACTATTTAGTTTTGTCCTTATTTTATTCTCTTCCAATGCACATTAGACCACTTTGCCCCTGGTCCCTAGGCTTTCTTTATTCTTTTTTAGCTTTATAGAAAAATGCAGATAATGTATTAAAATAAAGCAATAAGTATCCTAAGATTCTATGAAAAAGATGATAGCCCCTTTTTGAAAGATAAGTCAAAAAATGGGGGAAAAAAGTGTGTGGCATTTTTTTTCTTTTCTTTTTTTCTTTTTCTCTGGCATAGGTGCATCAAAAGATGGGGAACAAAGAAGGGAAAAGCCTTTAGCCTAAAAACAGGGAGACCCTACTGATGAAGCATCCTGCCATAAGACCTACTTCAGGCTTCAGGCATCCTAAGTTGTCTAACCCCAAAGTTTTTCTTGGAGGTCCCACTAAAATTTCTTCTCAATCACAGTTGTCTCAGTTAGGTTTCTGTAGTTAGAGATTCTGGTTTTTGACAGATCCTACGTTGAAGTCAGGGTGTCATGGACAGTCTTCTGGTTTCATCTCACTGTTAGGTGGCAATGCAGGGAACCCTGCCCTGAAACCAAGTTGTCACTGTTTCCAAGTTATCAGGATGTCATATCAACTTACTCTTGAGCAATTCAGTGCCAGGGCAGCATTAGGGCATTTCCTGGTTTCTACCAATTCCTGGTGCTGGTGCCCAAAGCCATGCCTGTTCCAAAGATGGGATCTAAGGTTCTGAGGTGGATGGCCGATGTCCAATCAACTGAAACCTGCAACACATCACTATGACAAATATTTAAAGTGAAAAGCCTCCCTGAAATATAAAATTCATGTGTTCCTATGCCTATTAGATAAGAACTTTCTTTTCTACATAAGATTTCCCATTTTAATGTGCCTATGCAAAAAGAAACAATGCCACATGTTATTACTGGTGCAGCTGGGGGTAAAATTAGCAAGCTAAGCAATCCCTATAACCTGGTTCTAACATGAACTCAGAGCCCACGAGAAACATATCTACAAGAATTTCCTACAAAACAGATTCAAAAAATGGAATGGGGAAAACTATCTTTACACCAGAAAATACACAATACAAATTATACCTGTTAAGGAAATAAATCTAAAGAAATGTACGAAGGAGATATACATATCCGGTTTAAATGTTTGCTTTGTTTTTTTGTTGTTGTTGTTTGTTTTGTTTTGTTCTGTTTTGTTTTGGGGTCACACCTGGCCACACTCAGGGATTACACCTGGCTCTGTGCTCAGAAATGGCTTCTGGAAGGCACAGGGAACCATATGGGATGCTGGGATTCGAACCACCATTCTTCCTGAATTGGCTGCATACAAGACAAACACCCTACCACTGTACTACCTCTCCGGCCCCCATTTTTTTGAAATTGTCATGTGTGTGAGTGTGTGTGTGTGTGTGTGTGTGTGTGTGTGTGTGTGTGTGTGAGAGAGAGAGAGAGAGAGAGAGAGAGAGAGAGAGAGAGAGAGAGAGAGAGAGAGAGAGAGGAGAGAGAGAGAGAGGAGAGAGAGAGAGAGAGAGAGAGAGAGAGAATCCAGAGCACATCTTCAGCCTGCAACCTGGTCTTGTGAAGTCTGAAAAATGGCTCCCTGCTGTCATATATCAGGAAATGTCCTTGAGCTGGGGGTTCTCAAAATCTGGTAGAATGTTTAAACTTTTATGTTACATTTAACTCAAAGGATATTTAACCAGCAGTTAAATTTAGTAAAATCTTGATTAAAATTGTGAGTTTTAGAAACATTTTCTATTTACCCATTTAATAATAGATTAAACATGAATTTAAAAATTCTAGTAATTGGATGCAAATATTTAGTTCTTTATACTCAAGATGTGCTTTGTGATACAATTTGATTCTTTTTGGGGGAGAGATTTTTAAGCCACACTCTGTGATGCTCAGAAATAGCTCCTGGCTTGGGGTCCACATGGGACACTGGGGGATCGAACCACTGTGCTATAACTCCAGCCCCATAATTGATTCTTTTTAAGGCCAACATACATTTACCTAGAATTAGGAATGTATTTTGATGTATCAAGTAGTCAGAAAGGAATTTTTATAATATACCAAGACATGTTAAGGAACTTTAAGAAACTGTACCAACAATATTAATGAACATTTAAATAAAATTAATGCACAGAACATACTTGACTTTTACAACTTAAAAGTGTCTAAAAACTAAAAACCATTTTAAATTTGTAGCCACATTTTAAGTTAAGCCAGCAAAGTATGGTTGTGAATAGTTCAAAATTAGTATTTTATGAAAATGTCCTCTGCTACTGTACAGAATCATTATTCCAGCTGAGTCATTTTAATGATTATAATAGTCAAGGAAAGAAGATGAGACATTAAGAGAATAATAGAACACTTTATTATGTATTATATTTTACTGTTTGCCTCATTGAAATAATTATATATGTTCAAATGATTAATGGCTACTAAAACATCTGAGATCAATTTGAAAGGAGTAATTATATTTGGGCAGTAAGTTGAATAAAAACAATAGTTGGGAAGATCTACTTTTGGGAAAAAACATTTTCTTTCTTCCTATCCCCTAAGTACAGCCAACAAGTTTGATCCATTAATTTACTTATTTATGCGTTGTTCAGACACAGTGTTTGTCTGAGAGACTGGAGGTCAATTTCCAGCGCTGTGCTCAGGGGACCATGTGATCTCAGAGATGGAACCTGGTATCTTACAAAGTATTCACTCCAGCCTTTAATTCTCCAGTCCTACTTTGGGTCTTTAAATTAATCTGTATATAAAATTCATTTTAATTATGGTAATATGCTTATACTATTTTTGACATTGATGTTCTTGTACATAGTTACCAAGCAGAGTACAGTATAATTTGGTATTATGAACACACATGCCAGTAAGATTCTTGTTTGGGGAGGTCACGTTTAGGGATCACTTTTGGCAGGTTTAATGGATCATATAGGTTGTCAGGAATTAAACCTGGGTATGCTGTTTTGCCCTATTCTTGTCTGCCCCAAGATTCTTGGGTTTCGTTTTATGTGTCCCATATGGTATGTTAAGGAAGGCAATAGTCTGGAAAATGCTACTAGGTTCAGACATATACAACTTATATTTACTTATCTATACTTATATACTTATAGCTCATTTCAGCTGAAGTACCAACAATGGAGAAATCTCACAAGAATAAAAATACTTTGACAGTCAATAGTCTGCTTAACTAAATATCTTTTATAAGAGCATCCTTCTTTACCTCCAGCCAAAAGACAAGCTTATTGAGAGCTAAACAAGACTTACCTTACCTTTTGGTAAGAGACTATCATTATAATGCCCTCATTGCTCTCATAAGTGAATCATTTTGCTTTATAGCCAGATGTATACACATAAAATGTGTGTGAAACAGTGATTATTTAAGAATTAAAACCATTTCAGGGCCAAGAGATAGTTCAAAGAACTAGTGTGAATCCTTTGCCTGCTTGAGGCTCAAGATTTTTACCAGGAACCCTTAGTATAGTGCTTAGAAGAACCTTTGAGCATTACCAGATATGTCCATAAAACCAAAACACTACCTGCAATAATAAAAACCTTTCACACATCTGTTAGTACCCTTTATTCTGAAACTTCAGGATACTTGGTTAGAGGTACTAATTTTCAAATGAGAATTTGAGGCAAACTCTATGGCTTCCCTAAGCAAATTCCTCAATAGCATGCTTTGTGAGTAAAGAGCAGGCACTTGAAAGAAAAGTAAAAGAATTTATAAATATATCAGTCATACAAATTACCAGATGAGTTTACTAAAATTCAGAAAAGAGGAATAAGGGTTTTAGTGGAAGTAGAAAAATGTGGAGAACAGAATGCCTGGAATGGCCTTAGGTAATAGTTTTTATTCCATACTGTAATGAAGAAGTGGAATATATGCTTCAAAATTTAGTGTGGTGTATTAAATAGTATTAATTAATATCAGTTTAATTAATAAATATTAAAATTATTAACAAAGAAATATTAAAGTAATGTGATTAATATTTCCATCAGTATGAGAATATCACTTAATATTTGTATTTTTTAAAATGTGAGCTTTATTGAAACACTTCAGACACATTTCAACTAAGCGGAGCATTGTCCCTACTTCCCGGAGGCAAGAATACAGGTTTGTAGCCACTTGATAAGAAAAAGGCTCTTCTTCAAAGGTAGTAAAGTAGCTCTTGCATTAAGTAGTTGATTCACATAGAATCAACCTTACATTCAATAAATAAACTGCATGTTCTATGAAAACATAGGTAGCTCATGCAAAGTTTGATTTGTATTAATAAGTAAAATAACAATTAAAAATTAAAGTATTTGGGCCTGGAGTGATAACACAGCTAGCTGGAAGGTGTTTGCCTTGCATGAGGCCAACTCAAGTTTGACCCCTAGCATTCCATATGGTCCCCTGAGCCTGCCAGGATTAATTTCTGAGTGCCAGGAGTAACACCTGAGCACCTCCCAAAAAATAAAGTATGTGTCAAACACTTGTTCAAAGGGGACATAAAGTAAGCTGGAAGCTTCTGAATTATGAACTCTCAGCACCACACCCATTACTAATATACCTACCCACCTCCTTCCACTGCAACAATCCTGAATTCTTCCCTGTTAGGCCAAACTCAATTGTGTGGTTCAAATCTCCTGTTGTTGCCTTTGGCTCTTTGTTGCTACCTTGCTCTGTATCCTTAAGTTCCACATGTGAGGGAATTTATTCTGTTTCTATCCTTTTCCATCTGAGTGACACACTTATCATGGTACCCTCTAGTTCCATCGATTCCATGAGAAATTGAATGACTTTCTTCCTTAGAGTTGTATTGCATTCCAGGTAGTAATGGAACTTTGCATGTGCCATTAGCTGGAGAAGTGACAACTGTGAGATCTGTGCTGGATGTAGTCTGGGAGCTTCTCTGAGTAAGGTGATGTCAGTGATGCCCATTGTAATGTTCCATAGAAATCATATTGAATATATTTTCAGGTGGGATATCTTCTCTCTTTTTTGACCACACCTAGTAGTACTAAGTGGTTTTTCCTACTCTGCTTTCAGGAATTACTCCTGGTAGACTCAAGGGATCACATGGGATGCTTGGGATTGAATCTCAGTTGACCATGTACAAGGCAAATTTACCCACTGTGCTATGTCTCTGACTCCATGTCTTTTTTTTCTTACCATCTATTATTTTAATCACCATGACCTTTATTTAATAATCTTTAAAATATATCTGCTCTTCTTCCTATATTATCCCCAGTTACTTATGTTTCCTCTGGTCATTCTGCTTTGTAGCCTATGTCTGACCATGTTTCTACTATGCCATCTTAAAATAAAAACAACCTCACAGAGCAAAACATGCTTTTTTCATTGTTATTTTAAAAACAACTTAAACTAATAAACATATCCACCCCATCTGTAAGTGTATTTGTGTAAGTTCAGTCATTTTGTGTTTGTCAGTCGTTTAATAAGTTCACAGGTCATGACCAAGTAGACAATTTTGCCAGTTAATAAATATGTGATGTAGATAGTCTTTTTCTAGAAAAGTAAATCTCTTTACCTACAATTGGGTATCAACCCTTTTTTATCCTTTCTGAGTTTTTGTGTGGTTTATTTGGGGGCCACACCTGGCACTACTCAAGAGCTACTATGGACTTTGGATTTAGAGATTTAGAGATCTCTGTTAGAAGTTCTCCGGGATTAATTCCTGGTCTTCTGCGTGCAAATCAAGTGCTTCAGCTGGAGCATCTCTCCAGTCTCTTTTTTTCCCTTTTTCTGGAGTAATTTTCAGAACTGTAATTAGTGGCCTTTAGTTTCAGGCAGGGAAGAAGAGTCTCTGTTCTTGGAGGAAAAGGGATGTGAGGGTATCATCTTTTGTATGGGTTACTAACTTTGTCATGATTAGAGGATGTGAGACTATCAGCTTCAAGAAGAAAGAGGAACTTGGCATCTCTCTGACAGCAGATTTTCTGTGATTCACTATTTTTATTGATGATGGGAGAGAGGATAGGCCTCTTCTTGCCTTAATACTTGCTGTCTTTTTCCTAGAGTAAGATCTGCCCAGGGAATTATTTTCTGCTTCTGTCATACTTTCTTTCATCAACTGAAAACTATTTGAATGAGACTGTCAATCCAGTCAAAAATTTTTTTATATATTTTATTTTATTGAAAGAATTGTGGTCTATAGAGACCTTCATAGTTGAATTTCAGATGTACAATGAGTCAGGGCCCTTCCCACCACCAGTGTCAAGTGGTCTGATGCACTTCTGAGGTGCTGACAAAGCAGGTGGCCTGTTTTCTCAACCATGGGGAATCTGAGATGATGGCGCTTACCAGGTCAGAGCAGCCTCGAGCCACCATCCAAATACTGGCTGGAAATTCAAGACAGAAGAATTCTGTTGTTGAAAAGAAAGTATATCTAAAAGATGAAAAATAATCTTTACCTGATGATCCAAGTACTGCTGAATTATAGGATCAGACCACTGAGAGACAAAATCCAACTCCTAGAACTCCACCTATCTCCAGAAAGAGGAAGAGCAGAAATGCAGACTCACTGCTAGAAAAGACCAAAACATCTATTGATGAAGAGCTCTATGAAGCAAAGTTTGAATGTCCCTCTGAGACTGAAGTTCAGGAGACCATTTTTAGAGTAATTAGGAGATGCAAATTTTAGTTGTGTGCACCTAGGCACCTAGTGTGAGGAAAAAGGTGAAAGATGGTCCTAAAATGTGTCTAATACTGAAGAAGTCTCTGATGTAGAATCACATGCTTCAGATGTCTCTAAAGTTATGACGCTCACAGTAAAAACTACAAAAACTAGAACAAATAGAGCCAATTTCATAATAGAGCTAGAACAAGAATCATATGGGGGAGCAATTTCTGTTGCTAAGTCATCATACTTAGATACTTCTTCATTTTCTGGAACTGCAATTAGGAGAACAACTTGGGGTATGCAGAAAAATTACAGTCACAGGCTGAAGAAAAATACAATAGTACTAAGAAATTAAAAGCACATTTAAAATACAACTTTGGATTCAGGGGATTCAGTTATTGGACAAACATTTCATGATTGTGACTTTGATAACAATTTTTTTCCACAGAAATTCAGGGGGAAAACTAATAGTGCAAAAATGCCAATCTCTTACATTAGGCAGGGGAAACAAAAATTCCCTCTTAAAAAATAACAAATTAGAATTCTAAGAGTTTAGATAAATAAGTCAAAGACAGTGATGAAAAAGAAGTGAATGAGAAGAATTCTCAGTTAAAGAGCCTATCTGCACTTCAGAACACTAGCTTTCAACAGTTAATTTCTCAAAGGCATTCAACCCCCAAAATAGCAAAACCACATCAGTATCCTCAAATTCAGGCTGTGCTATAATGAAGTCATTAGCCAAAACATTTGGAACTGTAAAGAACGGACGATATGATGAAATTGAAATAATTGGATATGAATGAGAGGATGACAGTGGGCGTGATGAAGAAGAATGTACAATGATATCTGTCAATAAAGACAAATGAAGAAAAGGTTGAAGAAAGGAATGCATATTTAGAATGTGATACCAAACTGTATAATTTGGAGTTCCACACACCTCATAATAAAGATGTTTCTGTTTTGTTAGTCCTCAGCATCAATGAGAGCCAGCAGTCTGAAGACAATGAGAATGAAGAGGACATTGTGTGTTTTGTTGACAATTGTGAATAACAGGAGTTATTAATTAAAGACTAAAAATATGTCCGGTGACAATGCCTTATTTGTAATTGATAAAACCCCTGGGTTGAGTTCTGATAAGCATTTTTACTCAGATGAGGAGGACAAGGCAAGTGAGACTGCCATTGAGGAAGAATCCGAGAAGGGGATGGAAAAAGTGCAGAATCATCATCAGACCATGACAGAAGTAAATATAGTGAGTTTAGTGATGAAGATGACTTACTCAGTAACACAAAATCTAAGCTTCTGAAGTTGACAAGCAATAGCATAGACCCTGGTCTAAGTATCAAGCAATTGGGTGGTTTGTACATTAATATCAATACAAATAAACTGCAGTCAAATACTAAAACCCTAACACAAGTCAAGGAAAAAAAAAAAGAAAATAGAGCTTCTGTAGTAAGTTGTCTTTACACCTGACTTTGAGAAAAACTACACTGTCCCACCGTTCTGTGAATCACAATATCAACTTTAGAAAAATGCAGAAAAAAACCCGACAAAAAACAGCAGGTGATGGCTGGTTTGACATGAAGCACCAAAATTGACAGATAAAATAAAATATGATCTGAAAGCATTAAAGATAAGAGCTATCACAGACCCAAAAATATTTCACAAAAAAATTGACAGGTGTGGTTTCCCCAAATACTTCCAAATTGGAATCATTGCTGACAAACTAGCTGACAACTACCACTCACTGATTCCCAATAAAAAAAAGGAAGAGGACTATTGTGGAAGAGCTACTGTCTGATTCAGAGTTCAGAAGATATAATAGTAAAAAGTACTCTGAGTTCATGGCTGAAAAATAAACAAATGCTGCAGCAAAGATGTTTTGAAAGAGAAAATTTTATAATTAAAATGGACAAACAAACAAAACAAAAACAAAAAAGTCAAATATTTTGAAGGCAAAGTCTCCCAAATTTGCATTTCAAGAACTTCAGAGATACTTGTAGCACATGTGTACTGAGCACCATGCCAGCCAAGTATCTTCTTCAACTAAACAGCAGTTAGAGAACACACATGGCATCCAACTGGGTTCCATTCTCTGCTTCAGATGGTACCAATAAAACCCTAGAGAAACAAACCTAAGCACCATTGGTATGGCACCTGTTATCTGCAAGCATAGCTGGGGTGATTCTGCTATCCCCAACTCTGCAGATACTTAGCAGCATCACATTTTTTAACCTGTAAGTTGAAACAATGGTTGTTTGACCCAGTGGCATCCTTAGACATCTGTTTACTGTTTAGGGGCTCTCCACCTCCCCAAAAGTTCTTTTCTAGCATGATAGTATTTAAATATAAACTAGAAGAGAATCTGTGATAATGAATATTTATTCTGTGCTATTGTTTTGGTTGTACAAGAGATGAAATCTTTTATATTAAATTCTTCATTGTACCTAGACATAGATACAGTAGCCACATTGCTTTCAGTTGACAAAAATTTAGGAGAAAGAATAAGTAGTTTATTTTTGAAAATAAATTCCCAATTATTATTGAACAAAATCTTGCACATTTACGAAAATGTGTCTGCACACACAAGTAGCAGTTTATGTCTTATTCTTTTATATGTTTACTCATATTTACTTCCTCTAAACAGACTCAGGAGTCATTATATATGTTCCCATGTAGAACAAGAGATAAGGACCATCAATAGGGTTCATGATGATTTGTGGTGACAAGATTCAGTTTGGGTCTGAAAAGAATGTTCAACATTATGTGTTTGCAAAGTAAGATAAATATCTATCCCTCTGATGACACCAAGGAAAGCTTTCCATAGCAGATTATTCAGAAAGAATTAAAATTCTGTGTTTTGAGAACTATTCTAGGCTTTTTAATGTTGTTTGGTAATTCTGAAAATAATGCCAAAGTTATATTCTAATTTTGCTCTTAGTGATTGCATTATGCCCCTTCTACTTCCCTCACTCCCCCCCCCCCAAAAAAAAAACAAACCCACAACAAAACCAAAACCACCTCCTCAAGAAATTTTACTTAAATACAAAGTAATGTAGTTTAGAGGCTGGTAACATAGCACAGGAGTTCAGATGCTTCCCTAACCCTAGATTAGGATTCTGTTAACTCTAGTTTGATCCCAAGCACCAGCTTGTGTTATGCTAAAGCAAGGAGAAGTAACCCCTGCATACAGTGTCAGATACTGCAAGGGGTGGCCTCATTCACTTTTCCTTCAATAAAAATTCAGTCCTCAATGATGAAATTCAATTTCTGTTCTCATACCTATTAAGTAGTGCCTTGCTATTTCCTGTGGGATTCTTTTGAGTGTAGCTATGGATGGTGAAAGAAAGCACAGATTGAGTTCGTGATCCTAAATCCTGTCCACTTGATTCATTTTAGAAAGGAAGGTGATTTTTCCCTTTTGGGATAGCAGTGGTCATCTCATTGTGGAATTTCACTCTGACTTAAAAACATGGGAAATTTATCTGTTATTCTTACTTTTTTTTGTCTCAATCATAGGAATTTGCCAAAGTACTAATTTCTTTGTATATATTTATCTACCATTGTGCATACAGACTAAATGGGCTACAATTACTGTAATAATACATTTCAGAAAAACACTCAGTAGCCACAGAATTGAATTTATATTGGTAGCTTCTCTATCCAACTGTAGCTATTAGAATATAGGAGCTGAAAAGTCTGATTTAGGACTGAACTTGAGGAGAATGTTGCCTAGTGAATGAAGTAGCAAATGATGAAATTTTGCAAAATTCTAGAAGCTATTGCAACATGGGCCTTGAATCACTGGTATAATGAACTGATCTTAGCATTTCCATTTTCCCATTAACTTTCCTCTTATATGCACATAGCAGAATGTGGTAGAGTTACTCAACTATAACTGGAAAAATGGTTGATCACAATTTCATAAATATCTAGAGAAGGGCGAATTTGGGCATGAGCTAGCTCTTAACTTTAGTCTTAGAAATTCCAACAACTTATGCCTGGGAAAAGAAGTTGAAATATTTAGAGATAGTTAATTAAAATAAAGAATCACGGCTTTAAGGATGAAAAGATAACTTTGTTTTTCAGAGTTTAAAGTTAAGGACGATGGGCCTAAGTGTTAGTATTAGCAGGTAGGGCACTTTCCTTGCATTGGAGTTTTATCTTCTGTGACCCTGAGCCCTCTAAGCATGATTCCTGAACACAAAGCCAAGAATAACCAATGACCACTGCTGGGTATGGTCAAACATGAACAAAATGATTTTTTTTTAAGTTTTATGGCTGATTAGGATAAGACTTCTGCTTAGTGATATCTGTACTCCCTCAAGTGCAAGTGATTTCATTCTTCTGTTGATATGGTAAGTTAGTCCATCAATTCTCCATAGAAGAAACATTTACTTTTGAAGACAAAGCATCCATTTTTTTTTTGCTGGGGCTCAAGGCAATTCTTACTTTCTTGGCAGAACAATACAGAGTGTATTTGGACTGCTGAGGTAGAAAGTAGTAAAGATATGAAATGAATCAAGATGCCTGACAGTCACCTTTTGGAATGGTGATCTGCATCCTATACTGGTCTCTGCCAGGGATGAATGTAGGAAGACTAAGGATATGACAGTCTTTAATCATCAAAAAGAGTTTTTATTTTTGACTGACAGTGATAGAAGAGTAATGTCTGTGAAATTTGCCTCTACCTAAACTTTATTCCACAAGATCACAATTTGAATCTTGTTTGTTTTCTTGAAATTATGCCGCAAGTGAGTTTAGAAGGACATTCTATTTTTTCTACCTTCTTTCTCTCTTTTATTTTCATTTTCTACTCCCCCTATTGCTGATGGTAGAGTTGACCACCATCAGCAGAGGAATAGGTCTTCCTAGGTGGCTTATGTGAAGTGGGGAGGAGAGAGGCTGTTGACTAGAAAAGGAAATCCACTCTCGATCCACATCTTATCTAGGGATGTATCTGGAAAATTTAGTACTGTTGAGCATCTAGGATGAGTCACTTCACAGCACAGATACATCTCACCAGCTCAATGAGGTTGTACCACAAGTTCATGTATGGCGCATAGAACATAATGTGGAGATAATCCCGGCCACCCAATTTCTCTGAAAACAATGAAGTCTAAAAGAAATTGCTCTTTGCTGGAAAGGAAAGACAGTTCCTAAATTGTGCCCAGGCTGTTTGGATCCATTACCTCAAAGAAATGAATTTCAGGAGGAGATAAATGCTGATATAAAACCACATTTATTGGATAATAAAGGGAGGAGAGCAGTAGATAAAGGTATATGCTCAAGAGAGACTTCTCCAGACCATTGAAAAAAATACAATGTACTCATGCCAAACATGGATATGCTGACTGGCCATTTCACCATCCTGGTGAAGCATATAAACTCCTTGTTGCAGGATGTGAGCCGCATGAGCACACCTCTTCTGCCAAGTTAGTTTAGAAACAGTTTTCTCCAAATTCCCCCCACCAGTCCATTGCTCAGAAAAATGGTAAGTGGAAGAGCTTGGAGGAGTGGATGGTCTTCTTTTGAAATTCCTTGCATGGTCTTTGTTCCAAAAGTGGAACTTCTCCCAGGAGGATTGAGCCACATATCCTCTCAGGAAGTTTCAATACACATGGCCAGGATTCTGCATCTCAATAGTTTCTTTGGATCCTGAGATGGTTTTTTTGTGTTAAAGGAAAGATAAAGAGAGAGAGAGTGAAAGAGAGAGAGAGCGACAGAGACAGAGAGAGACAGGAACAGAGAGAGAGAGAGGCAGACAGAAACAGAGAAAAAGCTAGAAACAGAGAGAGACAGAAAGAAAAGCCCTTTTCTTTCCTTTTTCTTATTTTTGTGTGTTTTGAAAGAGAGGCCAAATGGGTAAAGGCTATGCGTTACATGCCTCAAGTCATGAGTTGAATCCCTGGTACCAAACATTACTGAGCCCAACCTGCATGACAGAGCCAGCTTGAACCTTTATTTATCAAATCTAACTTGCCATGTCAAGCTGTGTCACACTTGATCCCCAGACTAAGCTCTGCTGAGGTAGCCTCTCCCTCCTACAAAAAAACATTGCAAAAATGTGGGAAAGATCTACCTGAACTTAAATAGTACAGGGCTTCCGTTTTCTTCATTGTGTCTCCTCTATGACAGCATCCAACTATTCCTGCAATGAAATTTTCCTTGGTATTTTTTTCCTTGCTGGCCACACATGTACTCAGTGATGCTCAGGATTTACTCCTGGCTCTGTGTTCAGGGTTCATACCTGGCCAGGCTTAGGAAACCAGATGAAATTTCAACTTATTTTTCTTTGGTTTGGGGGCCACACCCAGCAATGTTCAGGGATTACTCAAGGGTTATTCCTGGCTCTGCACTCAGATCACTCCTGACAGGTTCAGGGGACCTTATGGGATGCTGGGGATTGAACTCTGGTCAGCCTCCTGCAAGGCAAAAGCACTACCCACTGTACTATCACTTTGCCACGAAGATTCCAACCTGTGTAAGGCCAGCACACTATTATCTCTTTTCCTCTCCCATTTTGCCTACTCATTTAAAGATTTTATTTGCCAAAGACCCTTACGCATGACTCAAGAGTCAATAAACATTAGTATATTATTATGAAAGATATTTTATCTATTGTTCACTTTATGTGACTGATACTAAATGCTATTAGTTTAAACCTCCTAATATAATTTAAAATTATCTAACTTATCATTTCAATCTTATCCTTCCCTTTCTCTGTTGCCATTGTTCATTGTTCAGGCAACACAACTCTTGGTTATGGTGGCTTCTGAGTGTCTTGCTCATCCTGTATTTGCCCATATATTCACCAGGGTTTGCACTTTTGATTGCAGTGCCCACACAATTTTTGTAGCAGTGCTTGCTGTGGGTTGAACACTTTAACTATAGTGCTCAGACATGCCTATTATGATGCACTAGAGATTTCATCCTGTCTTGTGCCACTGCTGTTCCAAATAGTGAAGTTATTTGGATTACATTGATCACATGTTTATGACCTTGGCAACTGAACTCTCATCTCATGCTTGCAGTGTAGGCACTTCTGACCATCTCTAACCACCCCTAATGTTCTATGAGGGCTTATTTTTCTCATCAGTGTGCCAACCAATGGGAATGTATGGCTAGAAAAAGCAAGTTCTAAAAGAATGACAGGCCAGTAAGGATTGAAAAGGAAAAATAAGCAGCAGCAACAATTTTCAATACAAAATGAAAAATGTCTTCTATCTGGTAAATAATTTTGGAATATAAATAGAAAAGTAAATACAAAAAGGATTATACCCAGATAGTCTTTGTTAAAATTGGATCACCTTTCCCCAAGTGATTTAATGAAGAAATGAACATTTTCTGAAATTCTCGATTTTAACCATTCCTAACAAATTTTCAGAGTCTCGACTTTTACATGTCAAGTCTCCCTGATCTGCTTCACCAACCTCATTCTCACTCTCTGATGTTGCTGCCTCAGCTATTCTACTGGGTTAATTGCCACTATTTTGGGCACAGCCTTACCCAGGTGAGACAGACATTTTGGAAGCAGCTTATACTTTCTTTCGGAATGCTTCATCCTAAATTCTGGAAGAATTCCTTGTTCTTAATTCCTTATGACACAGAGAACATTTATTGAGATATAATGAAAGGTTGGCCAGACTAAAGCATAGCACCAGAATTGACTTTAGATGGCACAGTTACAGCCCTAAACTATAGTCTCTTCTAAGCACTGTGCTTTGGAAATCCAGGCTGCCTCAGAGAGAGAATGGCTAGTTTCCCATCTGACATTAGAAAATGAAAGATTTTCATAATTCCCAGGCTCTTTGTAATTCTAGAAGTTTATTTACCTCCCCAAGATGAAAATCTTTTCTGTATGACTGACTATGATTATATTGTATAGGGGGGAAAATGACTCTCTGGTCCACAAATTCATCACAGCTGGATAATCATACGATATGATTTAATTATTGTCAATTTATTTATTGAATTTATTGAATTCTGATTTGTATGGTGCTAGAAAATATCTGGTTCAGTCAAGCCCAGGCGGTTCAGAACATAGAACACCAAAATAATTGGCTTTCATTTGTTTTCACTTATCAAATAAAACAAAAAAAAAGAAACAAAAAAAAACAAATTTAGTTTCATTTTTGTAAAGATTTAGTTTACTTTTTGTTTATTTCATTTTTTATAAATTTTTAAAATTATAAAAATAAAATCAATGATCCAATAATTTTCCAGTTTGTATTTAGAAGCCTCTTCAGAAAACCTTAAAAAACTCACAAAATAATTAGAGGTGGTAACCTTTAATGGGTTAACAGATAGATTAGTATATCCATCAATCTATGTATATATAAATATTTCATGATAGTATAGAATTAGTAAATGTATAAGTATATAACTTATCAATGATTCATGGTTAAAACAGTTAAGAACATATATCTTGCAACTATATCTGAAATGGTACTTGGTACTTGGGTCTGGAAGATTGTGTCCAAAGAAATAAACTTAATGAAGAGAATACTGATCAATTAACATGTAAATAAATATTAACTAGAATAAATTATTGCTATTAGAGAAATTTAGCAAAGAACGACTAATGCCTTTATATAAGGTTTTCGGGCTTATCTGGAGAGTGTTCAACTAAAGAGCAAGCTAAAGAACTGGTAACATATTTCTATGGGGAATATCACAACAAACTAATGGGCTGCAAGTACATAGACTCTATGTGATATGCTTGATTTGTTTGAGAACAAGAATTTCCAGTTCAGCTACATGAAAGTGAAGGTAGGAAATGATGGACAAAATCAGTTATGCATGTTCATGTAGGCTGTGGAAAGGGTTTTAGTTTATTTTTATTTAGAATTGGGTACAGCTATAAATGATAAAAATGCATTTAAAATTTTTAAGACAGATTAAATCACTTCTGTATAGAGACATGAAGGTACAGACATTCTATTTAGCTTTAAACATTTGTTGGGGACATTGCATTTTCTCTTCTATTCAAACATCTTAGAATATGCTGTTAGCCTCCAGGACTGAAATGGCTGGATGAAATTCAGCCATCAACTCTGCATTTTACCCACATGTAAAGTGTAACATGAAAAAGAAAAATATATGTAGATAATATATACTTACATCCTATTGTTTGGAGTTCAACTCATGACCACATGCAGGTTTGAGAGTAACTTATAAGTCCAAGACATTTTTGAAAAGATAAGGCCAAGCTAAGAGTGATTCCTAAGTACAGAGTCAGGACTAAATCCTGAGCACCAATGAGTGTGACCAAAAACCCCAAAATAAATAAATAAAATAAAATAAAATAAAAATTAATGATAACAAAAGAAGAATGGTCAATTGACATTAATGGGAAATTAATAATAGGTTCTGACATAGGAAGATGCTGAGTGTAAACCTAAAACAATTGGATTTACATTATTAGAATATTGTTTTGCTGAGTGGCAAATTGAGGATATAAGATCAAAGCAGGAAGATGAGTTCAAAGTTCCTAGTAGTATTTGAAGTCTATTAAGCTATCTTATAATGTTGTCTAGGATTATAGTTGCAGGGTTCTATTTAATATTAACTAAATGATAGTTGTTGATGCTAAGTTCCTAAGTTTACATTAGTTTATTCACATAATATTTGTTTCAAATAATACAAGGCAACAGACAATCTAGAAGCATTTATCTGCATCTATTCGACTGGGATACATGTTAAATCTCATTTACAGGAATTTATATTTATTAAATATGTAAACTCATGCAAACATCTTTATATTTGATGAGACTTTCAGAAATTAAAGGTACCATTGCAATCAAATCATGTAAGACTTACTCTCAGAACAAAATATTTTGTCATTTTTATTTTATAATATTTAAGTTCATAAGACTTATCTTTGAAATATAATTTTTACTCAATAGGAACATATGTTCAGTCTTAATAAGGTTGGAAAAAGAAAAATGAGAAGAAAGAATAAAAAACAGAAAGAGAAAGAAAGAAAAGTAAGTTATTTATACTGAGGGTCATGACTGGAAACAGCATGAAACATAATATAGAAAAGTTACTTACATTTTTGAATGTTTTCCTGTTTTTATATTACTAATTCCCACCAAATGTTTTTAATAACATGTTTTTTAACCAAGAAGAGAACAATTATGCTTTCTTTCTGAACAAACTTACCTTCCAAGTTGGTTATTAAAAATGTAGTATATTGTGTATGCCTGAAGGCAAGCTAAAGGAAATAATAATATAAGAAAAAGAAGCCAAGAAACAGATTGTTATTTTATTCATAAACTAAAGAGTATTAAATTTGATTTTCAAAATGGCTTAATACGTCTGCTGTCTTTATATTAAGGCTAGTTATCTGTGTAGTGGTCTGACTTGAGGTACATGGAAAATTCCACTAATTATAGATTCTTCTCTCATTCCTTCAGTGAAAACATTCACTTGGAAAGTACTGCTTAGAAAGATGAGGCACAATAAGAGGTGGGTGTCAAGAGCAATTTCTCTAGGTGTGCTATACCTATTTTGCTCCTGATTTTGCTCATATATTATATGAAAGCAATAATATATGCACTAGATAAAATGTATATCTTTTTTTCTTATTGGGGGAGATCACATCCGGTGTCTCTCAGAGGTTACTCCTGGCTATGCTCTCAGAAATTGCTCCTGGCTTGGGGGACCATATGGAACACCAGGGGATTGAACCACAGTCTTTCCTAGGTCAGCCATATGCAAGGCAAAAATCCCTTGTGCCACCACTCTGGCCCCAGGAATGCATATTTCATATCACAATGTAGTCTTTTTTAAGTTTAATCAATTCTGGTTTGTCTTCAATAAGATAATACCATCAAAACCAGAAAAAACTTTATGGAATATTAAAGAAATACTGTCTCCTTTTATAAAAATCATCAATGATTTAAGATATTTGGAGTGGGCATTTAAGTTTCTAGTTTGGTGTCATGTTGTATATAAAGAAAAATATAAGGGGCCAGAACAATAGCACAGCAGTAGGAAATTTGCCTTGCATGCAGCCAACCCAAGAAGCAGCTGGGTTTAATCCCCAGCATCCCATTTGGTCCTTCAAGTCTGCCAGGAGCAAATTCTGAGTGCAGAGCCAGAGGTAGCCCAAGAACGCTGATGAGTGTGGCCCCTAAACCAATAAATAAATAAATAAATAAATAAATAAATAAATAAATAAATAAATAAAAGAATGTAGCATGTTGTGAAAAGAAAGTAGTATCTCTGGACCAGAGTGATTATATTTAAGTATAATTGGGTAATACATGCAATTACCTGTATTCGATCTGCAGCACAGCATTCCCCCAAGCACTGTCAGGAGTGACCCCTGAGTACAGAGTCAGGCAGGAGTAGATCCTGAGTGCAGCAGGTGAAATATTAAACTCAATTACAAATGTTTGAGAACATTAATAAGAGATTATAACAAAAATTTGTTTTAAAGAAAATGAAATATTTTATGAACTAGGAATTTATAATCATAAAGTCCATAAAGAAAATGGTGATTGACACCCTATTTTATCAAAGACTAAGAGCTCAATGTTAATTAGCCATAGATGAATGATTTCCTTGAGTTTGTTTGTTGTTTTATTGTAATTAATTACCTTTTCAAAAAGAGAAAAGACATTATTTTGCTTTATGCCTCGTCATCCACCAAGTGGCACTGATTTCAAGAAAGTGAAATAATTCCTGAGCTAATTTCCTTCCATGTAACCAGAGTGTCATTACAAGTAAAGGGAAAGAAATGCATTTATATGTCTTCTCTTCCCTCAGCTGTTGTAATCCCAGAGGTACACATACATGCTGTCTGTAATTCTCACATGACCCCGAGGATCATACACATCACTTATATGTTTGCATACACATGGCTTCAGTGCTTTAGAACTCACTCTCTTGTGAGACACTGGGTGCCCATGATGGTAGGGGGCTGTAGGGACTGCACTAAGGACATTGAGTTGGCCCTGGGAAGCATAATTAGTGCATACAAGGTAAGTGCTTTTGCTAATGAGCTATTTCCAAGGCCCGGAGGTATGTTTTATAGTGACTAATTTTAAACTAGACTATTCATATTTTTGTAAATGCCAAATCATAACATTTTTTAGGTTTTGTAAGTTATACAGAGGGAGACAGCTATTGATGATACATAAACAATTGACATTCCCATGGTCCACTAATATTTTATCTACAAAAATAAAGTAACCCAGGAGTCAGAGCAATATCTGGGGTTATTCACTCATAGCATGTCAGTTTGAGGTTTACTAATCTAAGATAGGTTTGTTTACACTTAGTTTCTAAGGGATTTTACATTTTTATATATAAATTAATGTTTTATTTTAAATGAATGTTCTATGTTTGATCAGGTTATTTAACACCCATAAGAAATTTTTATTTGTTATTTCAATATTTTGCTTAGTAATGAAGATATTTAATCATTATCTATAAAATACAATACTTTCTGACAAAAAGATACTATTTCCTTTCTTAGGATAAAACACACATTCATATTTTATAGACTTGTTTATATTTCATTTTTCTAATGAAATTTTAATCTTTTAGACAATTTTACATTTGTAAATTTGTCTTTCTCATGGAAATTTTAAAATGGATTATCACAGAATTTTCATAATATACTTGTTTAAAAAAAGATGTGGGTTTTGAAAAAAAAAGATAAAATATTTACATTTCAGTAGGATTTTAGAGGTGTCACTCTATTTGTTTAGAAGTGTATAGGTTTCATGATCTCCAAAATAAAATTTTTAAAAATCTCTCAGATGTGGGTGGGATAGAAGAGAAACCTAGAAAGGAAACAACAACTGATCATCTGAACTGGAGACATTTTACTATTGAACTGAACTTGAAAGGGAGAGGTGCTGAGAGGGGTCCTTGAACACTGATGGAGGGAAATTGGCTCTAAGATGATGGGAGTGGTGCTGGAATGATATCTGCATGAAAATTCTGACTAACAGTATTGAAAATTTCAATAGCTCTGGGCCGGATAGATAGCATGGAAGTAAGGCATTTGCTTATATGCAGAAGGTCTGTGATTCGAATCCCGGAATCCCATATAGTCCCCTGAGCCCTACAGGAGCGATTTCTGAACATAGAACCAGGAGTAACACGTGAGAGCCACTGGGTGTGACCCAAAAACAAAACACAAAAAAATTTCAATAGCTCTTTAACCCAAATTGATTAAAGAAAATATTGTTCTGCAATTAAATAATTTTGAAGCAAGATACAAATAATTTCTCTCTCTTACTGCAGGGATAAACATACAATCTAAACTGTCAGACTTCCTGTGTGTGTGTGTGTGTGTGTGTGTGTGTGTGAGAGAGAGAGAGAGAGAGAGAAAAATAAAGCATGTATCTATGACTTGTGTTTTTTTAAAAAATATTAATAGTTCAAAAGAGAAAAAGATTTTAGGCCCCATCATACTGTATAGTTATTACTCATGGGACTAAAAGCAATTATGAACAATAATAACAGTTATACACTTGAATAGATAGAAAATTAAGCAGAGTGAAGTATTCAGGGTTAAAAAAATAGAAATGGTCTTCTAAAGATAATTGCTAAAATATTTTTCTGTAATCATCCATGTTTTTAAGAGAAGAAAAGAAAAAAATAGTTGTATCTATTTCTATTTTTTCTTTGTCTTTTTTTGTTTGTTTTAAAGAAAATGGAAAATTAGAAAAGTGTTCAGTGAACCTTGAACTTTATATTTAAATGCAAATTTTTATTGACTTTAAATGTTAAGATTTATTTTAAGTTGGGTTACAAATTAAAATTGGGTTATAATGGCAATGTTTAGGGTTACTCTTGGTTCTGCACTTAAGAGTGCTCTAAGGTCCTGCGGTATTTAGGACAATATGAAATTCTGGGACTTGAACCTGGGCTACATGTAAGGAAGCCCATTACTTGCTATGCTATTTCTTTAAACTCTCATTTTAATTAAATTTTTATTTTTTTGTTTTTGGGGCCACACCCGGTGGCATTCAGAGGTTACTCCTGGCTCTGCACTCAGGAATTGCTCCTGGCAGACTTGAAGGATACTGGGGATTGAACCCAGGTCCATCCTGGGTCAGCAGGTTGAAAACCAAACACCCTACCACTGTGCTATCTCTCCAGCCCCTCATTTTAACTTTTAGTGATATTTTGTTTTCTTCTTTAGTTTGTGACTTCACAGATGAAACTCAGGGCCTACTTGAAGGAATATAGTTCCTTGCATCTATGGTACTATTTTGTTTCTTTTTGTTTTGTTCAAGTTTGTTTTTGTACCACAATGGAAGTACTCAGGGCTTAGTCCCGGTTCTGTATTAAGGGCTCTCTCTTGGTAATGCTCAGAAAAAATGCTCAGTGTCCTATCTGCTGTATTATCTCTGAAACCACTGATGTTGTGTTTTAATAGATATCCATAGGCTTATCTCATAAGTTTCTACAAATGAAATTGTTATTCTTTGAATTTGTTAATTTTTTGGTGATATTTATTTGTATAATGATAAAAATTAAATATTTTAAGTATATTTGGGTACAATTCCTGTATTTCTAGGTAAACAATTTAAATATAATACCTAGTATTTCTATGCAAAACTTTGAAAATAACTAATCTTAAAGCTAGCACTATTACATTCCCAACAATGAGTCTCATTTTCTATAAGTCTAGCAGTAATAAATATTATTTCAAGAAATATCTTTCCATGTATTATACTTGAAGAAAAAGAGTAAAGAAATATAATGTTTGTTACAACTGCTTTTCTTTTAATAAAATAATTAATTTATAAATGGATATAAATAAATAAAACAAAATAAGAAATAAGCATGTGATGTTTATGCTCAGATTGATTTATTATAAATTTTACCACTAAATAAGTAATTTTTTCCTTTTATGATATATTCACAGTAAAATGTATTAAAATGTATCACTGAGTTGAAGAAACTTGTTAATTGAATAGCATGAAAAATTTTAGCTGTTAGCGATTATCATTGTCTGATTATTAAAATCATCAGTATTAACACCTAAAACTGTCCTTTCTCAAATTAGTTGCTATAGGAGAAAATATTTTAGTGTCCTGTAGGTGTATAGTTATTTACATTTGTTTGATAGAGTCAAATTGCCAGGGATTTGAAACATATCTGAATGACCTCCGTCTATTTTCCTGTTTGTCCCTATTGTTAGGTAATAATCCTATTGGGTATTACATATTTCTCTCAGGAATATCACGTTTACATTAATCACAGGATAACAATGAAAGGTTACCACAATGGAAAGAATCCGGTGTAGAACTGGGACTGTCGTTGTTTTCACAAAGAATCCTTTTCAAGGATTTGGGGCTACCTTAGGACTGAACCACAAATAGTCTTTTCCAAAATTCAGAATTTTTTAGATTTTTGGGGCCAACCAAATCAATAAAATACACATAGGCTCTTTGCATTGTGTATAGTTTATTGAAATTAGCAACATACTAAGAATTTCCATCTTAAAGAGACTATAGTAGCTTCTCATAGTTAGCTTCTTATCTGATTTAGATATTTGATACATTCTCTTAATCAAAGGAACTAGATACTTTCTTAATTCCTATCCTTTCAGTGATTCTATGGTTTCATGATGCAATTGGCTCAATGAGTGCACCTATTTTTTTAATCTAACGTGTTATTTTCATAGAGCCAGTTAGAAATTCTCTGAAAATATTGGGGGAAAAAATCTGTATTTTCAACAGTGAAGACAGTAAATGAAGTGGGTTTTTTTGTTTCCAATTTCTGATAGGATGATTAGTAGTAGACTGGTTTTCTTGCAGCTCAGGAAAAAGACTATGCTCATTCCAGAACTTCTGTTTTTACTCCCTTTCTCTGTAGTGCTTTCTTTTTTCTAACTCCATTTTATAAGGTGCTATCATTTATAAGCTCAGTTACACTCTTCCTACAATTGTTTCCTAATAATTAACTTCAAAATTTACTGCCAGCATCTCCTCCTCTGAATTTCCTTGTGTGTTTTCCATATTTGGAAACGTTTCATTTTAATTAATTTCTCAGCTGAATATGATAAGCAGAAAATGTAGAAATCTTCTTGTTTTATCCATGATAATAGAAATAGAAATCACATACAAAGTTGCCCAATTAGTGAAACACAGAACTAGAATTGAAGTCCAAGTCTAGTTTTTGTTAAGTGCTTTTTTTTGGGGGGGGGGCTTTACCTATTTCCTGTTTAATTACTAAAGGATTTATTCTGAAATTATCTGCAAAAACTATGTGGTTGATATTGAAGAAGGATACAAGTACCTAGCTTTTCATATGCTTTTAATCCAACTTGATAGAATGAAACATAAAATAATCAACAAGTAATGGGAACTCAATGAGCACTGACAAAGAGAAAATAATGTAATTTAGAAGTAGCAAAGGGTAGTTATAAGTTAGGACTCCGAGGATATGATTTTTCTCCTTTAATCTGCAGAAAATGCAAGTGCCACCCACACATGATGATCTTGACTTTCACACATTCACAGGCTGTTTGTCTGGCAGACCAAGAATGTCATAGAGCATAACTTCCCGACAACCACGAGCACACAGTGACTAAGCAATCACTTAGTCATTTCTTGCTACAGAAAAAAGGATAAAAGACAATATAATGAGCTGTTTTAAAAACTGCATGTTTTCAATATGAAGGATTTTTCCTATCTTGGGCTATAATAGGCATCTCTCATATTGAAATAATAATTAGAAATGATAGAATACTAAGCCAAATAGCTGACAACACTAAAGTTGCAAGTTCTGCAGGATGTGGGAATTCTCTTCCACTATTACCCGTCTGGAGAACAGTATGTTTCCTTTGGATGCCTGTGTAGCCGGAGAACCTTCCCAAGGAGGAATGTAAATCAAGAAGTAAATATTTGAAGACAATGGCAGGGTCCAGTCCAGCAGAGGAGGAAGGAATTCCTGAGATAATGGGCAGTAGAGATTTCAGATAAGAGAAAAATCTCCCAGCTTATTTATTTTGTAACTCTAAGAAATAATTACAGAGGAATGGTTATGTAGAGCTATGGAAATGCTATTGTTTTGACAGTATATTATGTAATTGTAAACACAGTGTAAGTATATTCTTCAAAAGGCCAACATGGACTAAGAACAGATTCAGAAAACATACAACTCTGAATTGGAAAGGAAAAAATCTTTCTGTAGACTCTTAAAACTATTCAATTGTGTCCTTGGAGAGGACAAGGATTTCAAGTTGACATCAGAACATTTAGGATGATGCAGGAGACAATTAGTAACCTCGCATAAATGTCTTTTTAGGTCATCTTTATAGACATTTATTAACTCAGTTCTAGTCTGGCCTAGCTAACAGCTACACATCATCCTTTACAATACTGAGTTAGGGTAGGTGATTTATTGAGATAGATTCCAGAACATTAGATTGGGAAAGGATTTGGAGAACTTATAATTCATTGTTCTCACAGTAAGGACAAAATAAATAGAGTTTTAAAAGTTTTGCTTTAAATGTCCTATATCCACAAGTCTGGAAAGAGGCAAAATTTGAACTACTCTAACATGTATTTTTAATTTTGAGCACAACTTCTAAATTTTTCCATAAGGAACTTACAAAGATAGAAACATTTCAATAAGAAATATTGATGATGAATACAAAATTAGAGTAAATGCTGCAGTTGTAGTAAATTTGTCAACTGAATCATCAGATGAGTATGTATACTCTTTTGAGAAGTGCATAATATAGAAGTTATCATTCTTTTTTTATAGATTTAATTACTAATAGTAAAAATATAAAAAAATTCACAGTATAAAAAATTAAAGTACAAAAGGATATAATTTTAAATTTGGAATTTTAATTTAATCTTCACTTATTTTTACTTAATTTTTTTTGTTTGGTTTTATGGTCACACCCGGCGGTGCTCAGGGGTTACTTCTGGCTGTCTGCTCAGAAATAGCTCCTGGCAGGCACAGGGGACCATATGGGACACCGGGATTCGAACCAACCACCTTTGGTCCTGGATTGGCTGCTTGCAAGGCAAACCTTGCTGTGCTATCTCTCTGGACCCGTTTTTACTAAATATTTTAACAATTTTTTCTACAATAATTTTTGGGTGTTGTTTTAGGTTATCATTCTATTTATTACAGCATACAAAATGAACAATTCCTGCTCTCCTGCTGCACTGTGACTTATATTTCAATTACAAAGACAGAAAATAAAATTTAAAAATTATCTGAAATATTAGAAAGTGAGGAGTATTTTGAAAAAGTATGTGATTGATAAAAATGGTGATGTAGAAGTGTGAAGAGCTTTACAATTTTTATTTATTTATTTTGGTTGGGGGGGCCACATTCAGTGGTACTCAGGGATTACTACTGACTCTGAATTTAGCAACTATTCCTGGTGGGTTTGGGAGACCATATGAGACTCCTAGGACTATCTGCTCTGTCCAGAGCTTTAAAATTTTAATTTTAAAATTTTAATTGGGGTGATTACAGAAGCACTAATGAGAAAGAAGCATTTGAATAAAAGTTTGAAGGAGGGAATAGAGTTGTTAAAAAAAAAAAAGCCTATTCAGGCATAGAAAGGAATCAGTACAAGCTTCTCAAGTAGATGTACTGCCCCAAAAGTAAATTTTTCTTTATTATCTCAGTCCTTAATTGTTTATAAAACATTTGCATAAAAATGTCAGGTGCTGGCACTGGAGGAATAGTTCACCAATAAGGTACTTGTCTTGTACACAACTGATTTGTTTTTATCTCTGATACCATATATGCGCGCCTGAGTTCTGTAAGTTGTGATTTCTGAGCTAAGAGCCAGGAATAAACCCTAAGCACCTTACCACTGAGGATACCCTAAATCAAAACAAACAAAAACCAAAAAAAAAAAAAATTTTCAGAAAATAACGAGAACAGACAGAAATGAAAATCAAGAAGTCACTAATAAAGATATTCAAATAATTCATAAAAAGAATTTGAAAGCCTTCTCTTTATAAGGAGAGCTTAAAGAACAAGTTAAATATGAAAGAACTAAAATAAAGATGACAGATTTCTCATAGAAAACAACAAGAATAGTAAATACTTAAAGAAGAAAAATTGCTTGAGTAAATTGGAAAAGAAGAATGAACGATTCTGATTTTATAAGGCAACTCTCACCCTACTATCCAGACCAGACAAGGGTCTACATCAAAAGAACTCTATGACTACTGGTCACTATATCTTTTGAGTATATGTACAAAAATTCCTAACAAAATCAAATCTAATTATATATTAAATAATCATTAGAAAATGTAGTTTACTTATGAATGTAAGTTTTATTAACCTCAAAAAGTTAATCAATAAAATTTTGCCTCAGTAACAAACTTTAAAAAAGAAAAAAGTGCATGACATTTCAACAGATGCAGGGAAAAATATTTGTATATTTTAATTTTAATTTTATTTATTTTAATTTTATTGAAACCATTGAATTTCCAAAGTTCTTCATAGTTGAGTTTCAGACATATAATGAACCAGGTCCAGTCCCATCACCAGTATCTACCTCCCTCGACCAATGTTCCCCAAGTGAATTTCATAATATCCTCTTGCTCCCAGCCTGCTGTAAGGCTCGAGGGTTTCCAAATTCTGTTCCGACGCGGAGAATTGAAGGGACAACGACTCAGGCAAATGCTCAGGTGAATTCTTTTATTCTGGTATACCAGGGTCTACAGCTTACTCCCAACAGAGAAAAGGCAAAAAGATCTGGTGGTTCCGCTGGTCTCTCCTTATATAAGATGGGAAATGGGAGGGGAAGGAAGGAGAATGAAGCCACTTCCTTGTGGGCTGGACTTCCACTACGATAACACGAATCATTGGTGAGGTAGTGGTAAAGGCGGGACTTCAGCCATGATAACACAAATCATTGGTGAGGTAGGGGTAAAGGTGGGACTTCCTTTTCACTAGTAACAAGCTCGTGAACATGTGGTCCTTTCCTAGTTAGAACCTGAGTGAAACCTGGCATGAGGTTTTTTTTTTTATTCCTTTTCACTGCCATTATATCAGGCCCATTTTAAATTTAGATCGTTAAAGAGAAACAAACAATTTTAAACATCTAGCCATGATTCCAAATTAAAATTCTTTTGAAATTAATAGAAATTAGCTTCTTCAGCCTGATAAGGACATTCAAGTAAAAACTACAACAAATAAACTTAATAGTGAAACATTGCAAGTTTTACATGTAATATAGGGAGCAAGGGTTTCTACTTTTGTTGCTGCTATTCTATTTTTTGCCAGTTCAATGAAACTAATAAAAGATACTCAAATTGGGACTTAAAAGATAGCATAATAATTCAGCCACATGCCCTGACCAAGGTCAAACCTAACTTGAACCCAGGCACCAATTCTCCAGAGAATCTTTAAGAATATACTGTGAACACTACTGGTTATAACCTTCAATCAAATCAAAGAAAAACAAAACAAAGTACTCAAATTGAAAAGGAAAAGTAAAGCTATTAGAGGACAGCATGACAGTTCATATAAAAAAATCCATAAACCATAAGTACTCCAAAAAAAATAACAGTAAATGATATTTATGATACCCTTTCAGTAATGGCATTACAAAGCATGGTTCCTAAAGGGAAGAAGGAGAAAATGTGTGTGAGAGAGAGGAAAAGGGAAAGAAAGACAGAGAGAGAGAGAATGAGAGAGAGAGAGAGACAGAGACAGAGACAGAGAGAGAGAGAGAGAGAGAGAGAGAGAGAGAGAGAGAGAGAGAGAGAGAGAGAGAGAGAGAGAGAAGAGAGAGATGTGTCTGCTCTAGGGACAGGCTGGGTAGGGGGACAAGAGGAAAACTGGGGATACTGGTGGCAGGAAATGAACATTGGTAAAGGAATGGATGTTGGAATATTGTATAACTGCAACTCAACCATCAGTAATTTTTTCAAATTCTTTTTCACTATGATTCAATAAGATAAAATTAATGAAAAAGAGACAAAGTGCTGAGGGCTAGCTTTTGGGGTTCGGTTGTCTTAGAGAACTTCCTTGAAATCTCTCGAGGAGAGTGGACGCAGCGGGCAGTAAAATATGAAGAAATGAGAGACAATACAATGTATGTGGGAAAAACAGCATGTTCTAAGCATTCATGTTAGAACGAAGGGTATAAATTGCCAGTTGCAGGTATGAAAAATATGCTTACATTTGCAAAGCACAGATAACTTTTAGTAAACAGAAACAGTAACAGTAAAACAATTACCCTGTCTAGGATGGTACACAGACCTGAATAGATCTAATATTAAGTAAAAGTAAAAGTCCTGATTTAAAAAGGAGAAGATTAAATTTAGCATCTCAGGAGCCCGGGCTATAGCACAGCGGTAGGGTATTTGCCTTACTAGCGGCTGCCCAGGATGGACTTGGGTTCAATCTCCGGAGCCTTATTTGGTTCCCTAAGTCAGGAGCAATCTCGGAGCACATAACCAGGAGTAACCCTGAGTGTCAGCAGGTGTGGCAAAAAAAAAAAAAAAGGCATCTCAAAGTAGTTCCTATCTGACTAGCTTCAGATGTAAATTTGGGGATTAGCAAGGAGCTGAGTTTCTCTATCAAGTTCCAATTTCTAAGGGGAGAGGTTTCATTGTTTAAGAGGCAAAATGAAGGAGACTATGTCTCTAAAAGATGCAGTTCTTTTTCCCTGTAAAAGTTCACAAGAACAAAGCTACATCCTGGCCAAACCTTTTTAAGTTTATTTCTTGAGGTAAAAGTTACTTAACAAGTATTCAAGTTCCTTTAGAGATATCCCAAAAAGCAGAAGATGCAAGGGCATTTTAAAGACAGAAGGGAAAAAATTGTTTCTAAGTGGTTATTTTGGGGGCTGAATTTTTCCAGATAAAAAAATTTAATTGAGATTATATTTGCCTGTAAAAATCCTTATGTTAGGAAGTAAACACTTTTAATATATATACATATACGCAGAAGAAGGGAGAATCATCTATAGGTCAATTACATATTTGTATAAAGAATGTAGAATGTCAGTACCATAACATGAATCTCATTGTGAGATATATCTCAGGAATTTTTGTCCAGCCATCCACCCTGGGGGAAAAACTTCCCAGCTGACCTACTGGTGAAATATTCCTCAGGGGTTTCTAATCAGCTACCAACACTAAGAGAAGACAGTGGATCTTCTGAAGAGCCTCCTCTAGAAATAATGAAATTTCTCTTGTTATGGTGCTACAAGAAAGTATGAGGATTAGGTATATGTTTAGCATATAACTGACCTATTTAATCCCTGGCAGCACATGATACCTGGAACACCCCAGGCACAGCCTTATTAACCATCAAGCACCATGGCTATGGCCTAGGAGACCCATAAGCAATGTTTGAGCTTCACAGAACTCCAACAAAACAACATCTTTGGATCTTTGCATTAAAATTGTGGCCTGTTTGGCCAAGAATCACAAGAAGTGCCCTGTTTCTCCTGAACACAGCTAGGGAGACCCACCCCACCCAAATAAATTAATTAATGCAGCAATTTGCAACATATAAGATTAATATGTACAATTAATTCTATTTCTCTACACCATCAAAAATCAGTAGTAAAACAAGTTCAGTTGAACACATCAGAGAATATACATTATAGGGAGGAACAATGGTGTAATAGAGAGCATTGGAAAGGGCTTGTATCTGATCTGTAGTTAGATGACTGGAGGCAGAAGGGTAAAATTGCTTCCAGGAAGTAGTTACAATTCTATGGCTGGTATTTTAATTAAATGTTAAAGGAGAGCAGAATAGAGCTAGTTAAAACCATAATTGATAAAAGAGCAGCAGATATAATGATTCATAAGATCCCTTCTATTACTTAAAAGAACTTGAAAGTCATACTGTGAGTTTATTGCTCATATTTACATTCATGTGAGTGGCCTCATACGGGCATGCATGTGTGTAGTGTCATCTTTATTATTATTTCTTAATTTAAGGCAGGTATATGTAATTGTTCTCAGCTATTATCTTGCAAAAATAGGTAAATCTGGGAACACCCCCAAATATACAGAAACCCAGTTCTTTATTCTTTTTTTTCTCTACATTTATCAACAATGTTTTTCTGGACACATTGTCATTATAACATTTGACTACAATATCTCTAAAAGTAATTGACTGTGGAGCCTAAGAAAAGGCTTATAAAAAAGTGAATTACAAAGCTGAGGCTGAATCCCTGGTGCTATCCACATGTGCCTTGCATGATACCTGGCAACTTTGTTGTCTGGGACCCTCTGTACTCAAACAGTGGTTGTGATCTCTGGGCCACTGCAAGGAGGTTTGCATGATAACTGTTACCAAAGGTGTGTAAATGTCATGGTCAGGACTTTCACTTCCAGCAAACATATGTGTAAGCACCATAGTGACCCCTGATGAGCACCATAAACAAGAATGTGCATATGCACCACAACTAAAGTGAGACTCCCAGAAAGAGCATGGTGCCTTGCGTAAGGTTTGCAACCAGATATGCAATTAATAGTGATGCCACAACCGAACATGCAAGTATTGTAAGCAAGCTTGTGTGGTCATCATTCATCACATCAATAAAAGCAAAGGCAAGAGAAAAGAAAAATCATTATCCATGCCAAAATTGTATTCTCACAGGTACCAGCTAAGGCACTCCTCTTAGAACCTCAGGAGGTACTTAATATAGTGATTTTGAATATTTACATAAATATATTTTATAGCTATTAAAAAGTAATCACTTGAAATAGTTACCCTTAGTTTATTTCTATGGGAAAATAATTATGTTTTAAATCAACTTAACATAACACTCCTTCTATCTGGAGGACACTTAAAAGGTACCAGCTATTTAAGCCATTACAAATTATGTTTAGTAAATACTTGCAAATTTAAAGACTGTTAAAAGATTATATAATTATTTTCAGTTTGTAATGTTTTATTAATACTACATTTATTTTATAATGCTTTGTTTTAGAAATGCAAATATATATGAAAAAAAAATTTTAATTTTTTATAAATTTTTGTTCAGCCTAGAAGTGGATATATATATATATATGTATTGTGTATTTGTCATTTTGTAATAAACAGATAATTTGAAGTCAGCATGGCTGAAAATGAAGATTACTACACATTCTTTGACATCAAAGACTGAACGTTTGCTTAGTAAATCCAATTTAGGAAATGCCAATATATTTGAATAACCTCATTGGTCCTCATATTAATTGTCTAGACAAGAAAATTTTTCTAATATAAATGATAGCTTTATTTGTGTGTAGAAATAAATTAAGAAAACATAACATGTATGAAATTATTATTTATAGTATTCTATATCATAGTACTTCAATAAAAGTGACAAAGATTAAAAATTGGGAGGGGTGTACACAGTGCTGAGTTCACAGATAACTCTGGCTCTGCACTCAAATCACTTTTGGTGGACTTGCAAGCTAAGTACCCTTGCTTGCACTATTTCTCTGAGGGCAATATTTTTCATTTTATTCTATGTCTTTTTGTTTTTGTTTTTTTTTTTTCGGACCACACCCGTTAGATGCTCAGGGGTTACTCCTGGCTAAGCGCTCAGAAATTGCCCTTGGCTTGGGGGGACCATAAGGGACACCGGGGGATCAAACCGCGGTCCTTCCTTGGCTAGCGCTTGCAAGGCAGACACCTTACCTCTAGAGCCACCTTGCCAGCCCCTATTCTCTGTCTTAAAATAATAAAATTAAATTTGGTAAGATTTTTATAAAACATTATTTTATAAAAATAAACTATATATTTCTTCACTTGATCTTAGACAAAAGGCTGAGAAGTGATACATATTTATTTCTTAACCCAATTTAAAATATTACCATACATGATTTCTAAAATAAAAATTAAAAATTATTGAAGTTTAAATATTTCTTAAAATCTTTGCTTAAGTTAATATTATATGTCAAATAAAAAGAAAATTTTATTTTATAAAAATAGAACCCCCTAATTCCTACCAGTATTATTGCTACTATTTGCTTGCAAAAATATTGAAATTTGGTTTTGTTCTGTAAATTGAAAACATTTCAATAGTAACAATCATGTAATTTTACTGATTACCAGCAGGTGGTAGACTAACACTGTTCTTTGCAATATTATAATTCTATACATATATTAGCCTAGAAGGTTGAAGAATATTGAAAACATATTTCTAGATAAGAACTATTAATACACTGATTATGAAATAACAATATGTGGAGAATTATTTGATACAATTCAGAGTTGAAATAAAAAATTCATTCTACTTGAATTTATGATATACATTTGAAACATTATAATACATAAGTATATAATCATTTCACAAAATTTTAACCAACCCAAACACTGAGTATTGAGTATATGGTATTGAGTTGACATCACACACACAGAATGGTGATATTCTTATGTATATATGTCAAACTTTGAGGGAGGGGCATACATAGCGGTGCTCAAGGGTTACTCCTGGCTCTTCTCTCAGAAATTGCTCCTGGTAGGCTTGAGGGAACATATGGGTTTCTGGGGATCTAACCCAGGTCAATCCAGGGTCGACAATATGCAAAGCAAAAGTTCTATTACTGTGCTGTCTCTCCAGCCCCTTTGTCTGAATTTTTTAATTGTATATATCATAATTTTTAAAAGTGTATTTCAAAGGACACCACATTTTTTGTTTTGTTTTGTTTGTTTTTGGGCCATACTTATCAATGCTCAGGAGTTACTCCTTGCTCTGTATGCAAAAATCACTCCTGGCCACGTCTGGGAAATCATAATTGATACAGGATTCTTAATAGTGATTTTGGGTAGCGATATTGTGCTGAAATGTTTAACATTTTTATTTTTCTCTACTTTTAATATTTTCTATACCTTGTAGCACATAATGCTTTATCACATCTAAATATGAATAAACATTTCTTTAAATAATTTCTGATTAATGTAGACTCTTTTTTTGTACAAGTGATATAAACTAATAAAAACAGGGATAGAGGGAGGACAGCACTGGTGGTAGGAATGCCCCTGATTCAATGTCACTATGTACCTAAAATATTACAGTGAAAGACTTGTAAAAATTTATATAAATATAAATATTCTTCACAATTTGATGGGGAACTGTATATGCTTATAGAGTCAAGCCCGCTTAGTCTACATTTTTGTGCCCTATTTATAGAAATGCTGTATCGATATTAATTCATTATTAAAAATGAGCCATTAAAATTTGTAATGTTTTTATTTGCATCTCTCTGATAATTAGTGATGTGGAATATTTTTTTCATGTGTCTTTTGACTATTTATATTTCTTCTTTGACAAAGTGTTCATTTCTTCTACCCATTTGTTGATGGAATGTAGATGTTTTATTCTTTTAAAGTTCTGTCAGCGCTTTGTATATTTTGGATATTAGCCCCTTATCTTATGGGTATTGAGTGAATTCAATAGTTACTCCCATTCAGTGTGTGGTTCTTGTATCCTAGTCACTATTTCCTTTGAGGTACAGAAGCTTCTGAGCTTAATATGTTGCCATCTGTTTATCTCTGCTTCCACTTGTTTGGACAGTGCTGTTTCCTCCTTGAAGATGCCTTTAGTCTTAAAGTCATGAAGTGTTTTACCTAGGTATTGTTCTATATACCTTAACGTTTCATTACCATATCATGCCACAGAGATTGGCACACATCACAAAGAATGAGTGCTGGTGGGGATGTGGAGAGAAAGGAACTCATTCACTGCTGGTGGGAATGCTGTCTAGTCCAGTATGAAAAACAATATGGAAATTTTTAAAAAAAAACCTGGAATTTGAACCAGTTATAACACTCTGAGTGATATACCCTAGGAACACAAAAATACAATTCAAAAGTCCCTTCCTCACACTTATATTCATTGCAGCACTATTTACAATAGCCAGACTCTGAAAACAACCAAGATGCCCTTCAACTGATGAATAGCTAAAGAAACTGTGGTACATACACATAATGGCATATTATGCAGCTGTTAGGAGAGATAAAGTTATGAAATTTTCCTATACATGGATGTACATGGAATCTATGATGCTGAGGGAAATAAACACAGAATAGTCTCACTCATCTATGGGTTTAAGAAAAAGGTAAAGACATTATTGTAATAATACCAGAGACAATAGAGTTAAGGGCCAAAAGGACAGGCTCACAATATGAAGCTCACCATAAAGAGTGGTGAGTGCAGTTAGGGAAATAACTACACTAACAGCTACCATGACAATGTTAATGAAGTAGAGAAGTAGAATGCCTGTCTTAAATGCAGGCAGGAGTGGGGGAAGGAGAAATGGGAGGCAGGGATGGGGGAAGGAGAAATGGTAGGCTTTGGTGGTGGGAATGCTGCACTGGTGAAGAGGGGTGTTCTGTTTATGACTGAAATCCAACTACAACCATGCTTGTAATTATGGTGCTTAAATAAAGATTTTATAAAAAAAGAAGTTAAATAAAAATAAAATCATTTCTTTTTACAGAAAAAGGTAACTATAATGTAATGGCAATAACAAAATTAAATATTGAGGCTGTTTCACATTTCATGATTTTTAATTTTTTTATTCATTTCTTTGTTGTTTTATATTTGTTAATGGTTTTATTGATCACTAAATGTTATGCTGCTTTCATTATGTATCAAGGCCATGGTGACATCTACCTTCTAAAACACAGTGCTCTTGTACTCTTAACAGGATTTAGCACAAGGCCTCCATGTTAATTGCTTGACAATCTGTTGTATGTCAAGTATACAATAACAAGTATGTTATTGTAGTCAAAGTAATATGCAAAATAACTAGTGTGCTGATTTTACCACTTTTTCCAAATCTTCAATTCTTTCACTATAAAACATCAGAAACCAATTTAATTGTTGTGGGGTTGCAATTTGATCAATATATTCTCTTACCTGTGCTCCAAAATATTTGTTTATTATGAATTTATCCATAGGTTTAATGTCTCAGTTTTTTTCTTTTTGATGCCAAGTGTATTTGTGTTTTATTTCTTGCTTCATCTTGAAACACCTAAAATAAAAACCCTGGAGGAGCACAAAATCAACTTTTTAAATTAAACTGAAACATTTTTTTATTAAATTAGAAAACACAGAAGGCACAGAAAAGATATGTGACTTAAATGGTCAAATTGCAGTGATTTGAAATTAAGTAGTCTGATTCTTTGTTCTTAAAACCCAGAAATGCCATATATTAGATGATGAGATTTAAAATATTTATTTTGTTATTTGTTAGAAAGAGATCTCAGTCCATGTAAGCTAGCTTTAAAGAAATGTAATACTGCAATTTCTCTTTTTTCATATCATGTTAGATTTAGTGGGCTTCTCTTTTTCATTCTAGTGTGCATGGTAATTATTTGTCTTCCAGTTCTATTATTTCAGAGTATTAAAACTCAACACGTGACTTACAGCAATTTTTTCATTGCAAAGAATACAGTTATTTGTTCTCATTCTTTTTTTGGGTTGTGGAGTCAGGGGTAAGAAGGGATGTTAAGAATGTGCAGGGGCCCAGGAAAAACTCGCAGCCATATTTGACCCAGTTTTGTGAACCATATTTCTAGATGAGGGTTCAGTGGGCTCAGTCTTGCATTGTCCTTGGCTATGAAAGGCAATGGTCACGGGATCTCGTGGTGCTGGTTATTGAATTCAGGATTTTTTGGGGGGGGGGTTCCATCCAGTAGTGCTCAGGGGTTACTCCTGGTTCTACACTCAGACATCGCTCATGGCAGGCTCCGGGGACCATATGGGATGCCGGGATTCAAACCACTGGCCTTCTGCATGCAAGGCAAACACTTTACCTCCATGTGCTATCTCTCAGGCCCCTGAATTCAGGATTTTTGCATCCAAGACAATAACTCAACCCTGCCAGTCTTCTCCCCAGATTTATGTTGTCTTTTTTCTTAAAGAAAGTAACTTTTATTCATATCTGTCCTATAAAACATATCAAACAGTCTAAAATTACTTTCACATATATTTATCCTTTCTTTCCTGTAGAACTTCAACGTGGAAAATTCTTGAAGTTAGGACAATACATTTTTACTAATTCAAGTTGATTATTTGCTCAGGTGCAGAGTTTAAAAAGTACACCACATGAAACACATGTTGTCTATTTTTTTTGGACTACACATATAGTGTTCACTCAGGTGATGTTCACACATGATGGTATTCCTAGCTCTGCATTTAGGAATTGGTACATGGGGGGGGGGGTTATGTACTATGCTGATGATTTAACTTGGTCAGATGCCAAGGATCAAACCTAAGGCAAGTGCCCTACCCACTGTATTATTGCTCTGGCCCTTACGTTTTTAATCATTAAACAGCTTTAAATCTTGTGTTCTCAGATCCCACCACTTTATTACTTTATCTGAGATATTGATTCTTTCTAAGCTCTTTCTCTGGGTTGCTGTTTACCTGCTACTTTTTTTTTCAAATATTTTTACTCAATATGTCCATCTTCAAGGAAATTAGCATTTAAAAAAGGAGCAGCTTAAATAAGGCAAATTCCAAAGAGAAGGTATATAAAATAAAAGGAAATAAGGCTAATTTATATTTTCCAAATTTTTGTGAACAATTAAATTATATTTTTAAAAAATGTAAATTCAAATGCATAACTATTATATCATCTCATACTTGTTTTCCAGGTTTCCTTGTACATCATTAATTCAAAGAGAGTTCTGCAATTTCTATAATGGAGATAATTTTATTTGTGTATTTGTGAACAGAAGTCTCAAAAAGATACAATTTTAAATTGATCCTTTTCCCTCTCCTTTATCTTTGTTACTCATGGGAAGGCAGAGAAAGAGAGGAAACAGATGAGTGAAAAATAGTGAGAAAAAGAGAGACAGTAACAGAGAGAAAGATACAGGTAAAGAGAATTGGGTGTGGGTGGAGAGAGAGAGAGAGGAGGGAGAGAAAGAGGAGGGAGAGAGAGAGGAGGGAGAGAGAGAGGAGGGAGAGAGAGAGAGGAGGGAGAGAGAGAGGAGGGAGAGAGAAGGGAGAGAGAGAGAAGGGAGGGAGGGAGAGAGAAGGGAGGGAGAGAGAGAGGAGGGAGAGAGAGAGAGAGAGAGAGAGAGAGAGAGAGAGAGAGAGAGAAAGAGAGAGAGATATATGGGGGGAAATTACTGTATTAAGGAAAATAAATTTCTTCCCTGAAGCTGCTATATCCCTGTTCGCCACTATTAGGAGCCATTGCTTTATACTTCACTGGCTCTCCTCAGTTTTCTTTGATTTTTGTGAGCTTTTATAATAATTACATGTTAACAGTTTCTAAGATACAGTATCCAGGACTTATTAGCTTGCGTCTTTTATTGTCATTATTACCTAGTTATGATCCCTATTCTGACAATAGATAAACTCAGCTTCTATTGATGACCTTGATTTATCTATTTAGTAAGTTTGAGTAGTGCCCTACTGAAACTATGAAGTTGTCTTCTATGAAATCTTGTGTATTCCAAAGCTCTGGAAATAGTTTTAAATTATATATTAAATCACATCACTGAACTCTGCCTGGAAATCAATACACATACAGAAAACCTAGACTTTGTTCTTTGATCTTGCTTGTTATATCTTAAAATATGGACTGACTTGAGTTTGTAACTATAGTTCAAAATGAAAGTATTGTACATTATGATTAATATTTAACTTCATTATTACCTATTGGTATAGTATCTATTGTTACTATCATTGGTAGATATTTATATTAGCTGAGATTGCAATACAAGGTTATTCTAAATATAGCATTTAAAAATAATTATTCCTTATTTCATTGTAAAGAGTCCTCATTTCTAAATAAATTATTTAAAAGGAGAAATGTGAGTAAAGAATGTTTATTCTTCATGCCTTCCAGAACTGTTGGAAAACTGAAAAAATTAGTTACTTAAAATGTATTTAGGATTTGTTTTTCTGACTCTGGAAAAGCCCATGTTTTCTTTTGTTCATTTATCTCTCTTCCTTCTTTTGTTTCCCAAATTAACTTTTTTATTGAAAAATAAAAAGCAGTTAGATATTTTTAATTGTAAAATCATACAGAAAGTTTCTTACTGAATGCTGAATATTACGATTAGGCCATCAGTTGTCCTAAAGCCCTATATTTATAATTTTTAGTCTCTGTCAATGCCTGCAATTCAATGCAACCTCTATAGTAAAAAAAATTCCAAATTCCAAAAATTTTCAAAAGTAAATTTGAATTTATTTTCTATTTTCTTTCAATAGTACTGAGTTTTTAAATTATTTTTTGGCAATTTTTTATTAAGATACATATTTTTAGTCATACAGAAAACTAATTTGAAAGAAAATCAAAAGCATTCTGAATAATTATTTCAAATATTTAAAATTTACCTAAAATTACACCTGTAATAATGTAATATACTAAGGACAGTTTATATATATATGTACATATACAAATTTGGGGGCCACACCTGCTGGTTCTCTGGGCTTATTTCTTGTGGGTATCAGGCAACCATGTCTAGTGCAGTAGATCAAACTCAGACTGGTTGTGTGCAAAGTAGTACCTTATTGTTTTACTGTTTATCTAGTATTTTTTATTTTGTACAGTATTTTTTTATTATAATATAACTTTATTTTGATCATAGTGGCTTACATATTGGTGTCAATAATATTTTAGGTACATATTCACATAAAATCAGGAGGGATTCCCATCCATCACCAAATTGTTCTCCCTACCCGTCCGTTTTTGTCTTCCCTCCCATTTCTTCTTCCCTCACCCCCAGGGTGGCTAGAATATGTGGTCCCCTCTGTATCTAACCTATTACTTAGTAGTCTTGCACCTGTTTGGTTTTGAGGCCTCCCTTATTTCCCCCTCTAACTGGAGGCAAGACCAGCTATTTCAAGTTACGTGGTTTTGCCTGAAAAAGAAAAAAGTAATAAATTGGGGTAAGAGTCTAATACCCCGAAAATGGGCGGAATCCTTCTAGTGGCTCTCATCATCGATTTGGGAGGTGAAAAGAAAGAGAAGGTGAAATACTCCACCAGTATCAAAAGAAGTGTTAAGTATCCATTGAGGACTCCAGCTTTATCGATAAGCACCACAAAAAACAAACAAAAAAACAAAACATCACAAACAAAAAAAACAACAAAAACAAGCACATAAACAAAAAAAACACACCATGGTCTTGAAATAAGAAACATGGCATAGCACATAACGAAAGAAAAGAGAGGAAGAGAAAAAATAAGTATAACTGGGGACAACAATTTCAATAATCACACCCAAAGAGAGAAATCGACCAAAATAGATAGGTAAATGAAAATAATAATAATAATAAATGAAGGTAAAATATATATATATATATATAAATAACCAAGGTTTTGTGCTTTTTGTATTTTTGTTTTTTTCCCTCCTGCCCTGACACAGTAAATATTGGGGTCATTTGAAAAGAAATTCACTTGGCCTAAAAAAATATGGGGTTTCTCCGTCCTTGGAGTATACTGTCATGGGGATCAACTCTAGATTTTGCTCAGGATCATTTACTCTCCCGGTGGCGTTTTTGTGGTTGGTAGACTTCTGCTCTGTCCAGGGTGATACAATCAGAGCTCTGTGTTTAGAGGTCTCAGTATCTGCACAGATCCTGAGATGGGATTTGTGGTGAAGTCAGTCTTCGTGATTCTAGAGGTTCTGTTACCTCAGTGTCATTTTAATCCATCTTCTGTGGTTGGTGGTCTTGGGCTTTGCACTGAGCCTAGGATGGCACCTAGGTTAGCGTCTTTCTTTGTGCTTCCAGAAGCTCCATTCCGTTACAATTGTCTCTGCAGGACCTTTGGGACTGGGGATCATGCTTATTGTGCAGGTCATAGTTCAAACCCTAAACTAGGGCTTTTTTATTGGTCCCAAGATGTGTACAGTCTGGCCGTGGTTCTATCAGCCAGTCATCTGTAAATAGCGATCTTGGCTTTTGGACCTACCAAAGGGTGCCAAGTCTTCTGGTTTTGTCTTGTCGTTAGCTGGTAAGGTAGGCTAATCAGCTCTAAGGTCAAGTTGTTCACATTTTCCTCGTTGTCAGGATATCATGTTAGAGCTGGCCCTTATTGTTGACCCCGCAGTATTAAGGCTGTCCTGGATGGGATTTGTTTCCTGCAGCTGTGTGAAGAGCTGTGCCGTTTCTATGTCTGGGATCCAGGGTTCAAGGCTGGATGAATGGTATCTAATCACCTGAGGTCTAAGTTGATTCCACATGACATATTTTCCAGGTAGGAGATATCCCTGTATTATTAACAACTGTGAGTTCCTATCTCTATTAGATAAGAGCTCTTTTCTCTATGTAAGATTTCCCCTTTATTTAGTGTGCCTTTGCAGGGAGAAATGGTGATACATTATATTGTCGGTGTATTTGGGGGTGGACAGAGGGGATAACAAAAACAGGTCACATCCCCAAAAACGATAAAAAATAAAAAAAAAGAATAAAAAATGAAATAAAATAAAATAAAATAAAATAAAAATAAAATAAATAAAAAAAAAGGGAATGACAATGTATATGCTCACAAATGTATATGTAGGACAGGCATTTGAAAAAATAAATTAAAAAAATAAATAAATAAAAGAAAAAGAAATAAAATGAATTAGCGAAGCTTTTAAAGGACCAAAGTGGTGCAAAAAACTACCTTACATTTGGGGGAAAGCCGGTAAAGATGTGGTGTATTACAGGTCTTATGCCTATGTTGGAAGTACAGTTTTTCCCATTGCCTTTTGGGTTTTTCTTGTGGTGTGTGGATTCCCAGGCATCTTTCTATCCCACCCCCTGGCCTTCTTCAGTTTGGTAAAAATTTGTGGTAGGGAGGTCTTGGAAGAATTCTTGTATTGGGGATACTTTTGGACCTAGGCCCGGTTTCAAGAAACAGTCCACGTTAGGGGGAGTTGGTAGGGAGGGCCGCGCAGCATGAGTCCACAGGGGAGTTGGCTGTCTTTTCTTGCAGGAGACTAGGTGTGGGTTTGACTGGGTGTCCCCTCGCCTGGGTGCTGGGTACTGGTTCGTTGGGTAGGAGGTCGATCTTGATGCCTAATAGATTAAGGACTGAGGGTGAAGAGTTTTAATATGGTGGGAGATCTGGATGGGATTGAGGGGTGAAGGGATAGTTAGATTTCCGGAGGGGAGAAAGGGGAAGGTATATGGGAGGGGTATGAAGGGAGAGAAAAGAAGAAATACCTTATAAAGAAAGGGAGAAGAGAATGGGAAAAAAAGTAAAGAGAAGAATAGAAAAGAGAGAAATGAAGAAAGAAAAAAAAGAAAAGAAAAAAAGAGAAAAAAAAAAGAAGAAAGTAGTGAGAAGAGAAGAGAAAATAGCAAGGGAATGCTGGATTGGTTGATTGTGTTCGATGAATAGAGCCTGTAGTTTAAGTCCGTAAGTCGCAGTTACTGCCTCGGTGATCTGGCTGGTCACGTGCTTCAATTCCTAAAAGAAGGTATAACCTAGAGATAAAGTGTATGTTAAAGATTTTTCTCGTGGCTATCTCGTAGTGCAAACAAGGTATGGTATCTCGTGAAGTATCCTGAGTTGCCACCTTAGTTTGTCCGCCCTTTGTATCCAAGGGTGCCTGTGGACAGAAAAGCTGAGAGGTTATTTAAAATATAGTAAGATAAAGGCATTAAAACATAGTGTTAAGGTATGTTTCCATTGCAGTCAGTGATTTCCCGTGGTGTTCTATACTTGTGTTCTTGTATGCGATCTCTAAGGGATTATTGTGGGCCTTTGTTGTAGAAGTCTGATTACATACCTGTTCTCTCTATGCTGCTGTCTCTGTTGCTGCTGTTTTCTTTGTGGTATACTGTGTAGTCAAGAGTTTGCGTTGTTCCTTTTTCATGTATTTTGGACACTGCTCCCAAGTATATGTTGACTATTACAGTGCTCAGAGTTTCTACCCTGTTAAACCCTGTTGTTTGATTGTTAGGTATTAGTTGTGTATAAAATATATGTTCTAGGTGCTTCAGAATAGTGCTACCATTCTGTGTTTATCTTTTGTCTTCTGACTTACTTCGTTTAACATAACATGATCTAGGTCCATCCACGTTGCTGCAAAGTCTGTGATTGTATCATTTCTGACTGCCATGTAATATTCCATTTTGTATATGTACCACATCTTAATGATCCATTCATCTGTTGTTGGACATCGAGGTTGGTTCCAAGATTTGGCTATTATACTGATTGCTGCGATAAATAGTGGGGTGCATATGTATTTTGGGATGAATATCCTTCCAACTTGGGGGTATATGCCTAGGAGGGCAATTGCTGGGTCAAATGGCAGCTCAATTCTGAGTTCTTTGAGCACCCTCCAGACTTTTCTCCATAGATGTTGGACTAGGGGGCATTCCCACCAGCAGTGGATGAGAGTTCCTTTCATACCGCATCCCCGCCAACAAAGGTTGTTTCCATTATTTTTGATGTGAGCCATCCTCACTGGTGTAAGGTGGTATCTCATTGTTGTCTTGATTTGGATCTCCCTGATGATGAGTGAAGGTGAGCATGTTTTCATGTGTTTGTTGGCCATCCTTCTGTCTTCCTCAGAGAAGTGTCTATTCATTTCATCTTCCCATTTTTTTATGGCTTTATTTGGTTTTGGGGGGCTCAGCTTTCTGAGAGCTTTGTATGTTCTAGATATCAGCCCTTTATCTGATATGTCGAGTGAAAAGATTTTTTCCCATTCTGTTAACTGTCTTCTTGCATTAAGTAGGGTTTCTTTCGCCATGCAGAAGCTTTTTAGCTTGATGTAGTCCCATTTGTTTATATTTGCTGTTAACGTTCTTGCCATTGGTGCTCCCTTCTCAAAGACCTTTTTGATATATAGGTCTTCGAGTGTTCTGCCTATTTTATTCTCGATAAACTTTATAGATTCGGGTCTGATTTCAAGGTCTTTGATCCATTTTGAGTTGCCTTTTGTATAAGGGGTGAGGTATGGGTCAATCTTCATTTTCGTACATGTGGTTTTCCAATTGTAGCAACACCATTTGTTGAATAGACTTCCTTTGTTCCATTTCAGGTTCTTGCCTCTTTTATCAAATATTAGTTGGCTGTATATCTTGGGGTTTATGTCTGGGAATTCTGTTCTGACCCACTGGTCTGAGGTCCTGTCTCTGTTCCAGTACCATGCTGTTTTGATTACTATGGCTCTATAGTATAGTTTCAAGTTAGGTAAGGAGATGCCTCCCAGCTTTTTGTTTTTCAGTATGTGTTTGGCTATCCTGGGTCTTTTGTGCTTCCAGATAAATTTTGTGATTGATTGTTCTATTTCATTAAAGAATGGTGTCTGGATTTGGATAGGGATTGCATTAAATCTATATAGTAGTTTGGGTAGGATAGTCATTTTGACTATGTTAATTCTACCTATCCATGAGCATGGGATGTTCTTCCATTTCTTTAGGTCGTCTTCAATTTCTTTCTGAAGCGTTTTGAAGTTTCCCTGGTATAGGTCTTTCACTTCCCTCGTAAGGTTGATTCCTAGGTACCTGATATTTTTTGATACTATTTTAAATGGTATTGTATTTTTAATCTCTCTCTCCTCAACTTCGTTGTTTGTATATAGAAACGCTACTGTCTTTTGTGTATTGACTTTGTATCCAGCCACTTTGCTATAGTGGTTAATTGTTTCTAGGAGTTTTACTGTGGACTCTTTAGGATTTTCGATGTATATCATCATATCATCTGCAAATAGAGATAGTTTGTGTTCCTCTTTCCCAATTTGGATTCCTTTGATTCCCTTCTCTTGTCGAATTGCTCTTGCTAGGACTTCTAAGGTTATATTGAATAATAGTGGAGAGAGTGGACAGCCTTGCCTAGTTCCTGACCTTAGTGGGAATGCTTCTAGTTTCTCGCCATTAAGTATAAAGTTGGCTGTAGGCTTTTCATAGATAGCTGTAACTATCTTGAGGAAGGTTCCTTCTAACTCTATTTTGCTGAGTGTCTTTAACATGAAAGGGTGTTGGATTTTGTCAAACGCCTTCTCTGCATCGATTGATATGATCATGTGGTTTTTGTTTTTCTTGTTGTTGATGTGATGTATAATGTTGATTGATTTGCGTATGTTGAACCAACCTTGCATTCCTGGTATAAAACCCACTTGGTCATGATGTATGATCTTTTTGATGAAGTGCTGGATTCTGTTTGCTAAGATTTTGTTGAGTATCTTTGCATCTATGTTCATTAGTGAGATTGGTCTGTAGTTTTCTTTCTTGGTGGTGTCTTTGCCTTCTTTGGGAATGAGTGTGATATTTGCCTCATAGAAGGAGTTAGGGAGGATTCCTGTTTTTTCTATGGTTTGGAAGAGCCTATGGAAAAGTGGCAGTAAGTCTTCTCGGAATGTTTGGTAGAATTCACCTGTAAATCCATCTGGTCCTGGGCTTTTGTTCTTAGGGAGTTTTTTAATTACATCTTCAATTTCCTCTGAGGTGATTGGTCTGTTTAGGCTTTCTAGGTCTTCCTTGTCCAGTCTCGGAAGAGGGTTTTTCTCCAAGAATCTGTCGATTTCTCCTGGGTTCTCTATCCTAGCTGAGTATAGTTGTTCATAATATGATCTTATGATATGTTGTATTTCTTGGGGTTCTGTTGTAATATCTCCCCTTTCATTTGTGATCCCATTGATTTGGGTGTTTTCCCTCTTTTTTTTTGATGAGTTTTGCTAGGGGTTTGTCTATCTTGTTTATTTTTTCAAAAAACCAACTCCTGGTCTCATTGATTTTTTGTATTGTTTTCTTGGTTTCTATGTTGTTTATTTCTGCTCTGGTTTTCATTATTTCTTGCCTTCTGGTTGTGGTTGGGTTTCTCTGTTGCTGTTGTTCCAATTCTTTGAGGTGATCTTTTAAACTGTTGGTTTTGTTATTTTCCTGTTTCTTGATATAGGCCTGTATTGCTATGAGTTTCCCCCTAATTACTGCTTTTGCTGTGTCCCACAAATTTTGACATGTTGTCTCTTCATTATCATTTATCTCAAGGAATCTTTTTATTTCTTCCTTGAGTTGTTCTTTGATCCAGCTGTTGTTGAGCAGCATGTTGTTTAATCTCCAGGTATTAGTTTTTCTCCATTGCTTCTTCTTGATGTCAATTTTGATCTCTGTTGCATAGTGATCTGAAAGGGTACTTCTAATGATCCTTACCTTTGTGGTCTTATATAGGTTGGCTTTGTATCCTAGGACATGGTCTATTCTGGAGAAGGTTCCATGTGGGCTTGAGAAGAATGTGTATTCTGCTTTTTGGGGATAGAGGGCTCTATATAAGTCTATTATCCCCAAATCTTCTAATTTTTCATTTAGAGCTCTTATTTCTTTGCTATTTTTCTGTTTGGTGGATCTGTCCAATGGTGAAAGTGGTGTATTGAGGTCCCCTACTATTATCACATTTCCCTTCATGTGTTTCTCCAGGTTTACGAGCAGTTGCCTCACATATTTTGCTGACTCTAGATTAGGTGCATAGATATTGACCAGGGTTAGTGTTTCTTGGTCCAATGTTCCCCTGATCAGTAAGTAGTGTCCCTCTTTGTCTCTGATCACTTTCTTGAGGTTGAATGCAATTTGGTCTGATATAAGAATGGCTGTCCCTGCTCTTTTTTGTTTTCCATTGGCCTGAATAATTACTTTCCATCCTTTTATTCTAAGCCTATGCTTATCCTGTAGCTGTAGGTGTGTTTCTTGCAGACAGCAGAAGTCCGGTTTATTTTTCCTAATCCAGTTCTCTACTATGCGTCTTTTAATTGGAGAGTTTAGGCCATTAACATTTAGGGAGATTATTGAGAGAGAGGACTGTTGTGCAGTTGTGTTGTGTAGGGTGGCTTTTGTTACAATCGGGGGTTTGGATTTTGTAATTCATCTCTGAGTAGGTCGTTTAGGATCGGTTTTGTTTGCACAAATAGCTCTAGTTCGGTCTTGTTTGAAAATGTTTTTAGTCTGCCCTCCCATATGAATGATAGTTTTGCTGGATATTGGACTCTAGGTTGGAAGTTTCTTTCATTCAGTCGTTTAAATATGTCATTCCACTGTCTTCTAGCTTGAATTATTTCGACTGGCAGATCTGGTTTGATTCTTATGTCCCTACCTTTGTACTTGAGGTATTTTTTCTCTCTTATTGCCTTAAGAAGTTCCTCTTTCTCTTTATTTTTAGCCATTTGGATTACTATATGTCTTGGTGTTGGTTTATTGGGGTCTATTTTATTAGGGACCCTCTTGATTTCCTGGATTTGCCCTGAAGTTTCATTCCAGAGGGTGGGAAAGTTCTCTGCTATTATCTCTCTGACTACTTGTTCTTCCCCTTTCCCTATTTCCTCCCCTTCTGGTATACCCACGATTCTTAGATTATTTCTTTTGTCCTTGTTCATTAGGTACTGGACTTTTCCTTCCAGTGCTTTGCCTTTTATTTCTTTGTTGGTTTCTTGGTCATTTTTTGTTTGCAGTTTTCCTTCGAGTTCTTCAATGTGTTTCTCCAACTCTGTGTTTCTGCTAGTAAGGCTTGTTATTTTGTCTGTTAATTCCTTCACTTCTTTTTCTATGGACTCTCTCATACTCTTTAATATTTCTTCTTTAATTTGGCTAATTTGTTCCTCGATAGATATCTTATACTCGGTAGCTAAGGTTTCTCTCATTGCTTTTATTGATTCTTGCATTTCCTTCCTCATTGCTGCTTTTAGATCATCTTCCCACGAATCTGTGTGTTTTGGCGGGCTTGGAAACTTTTTAGGGTTTGTCTCCGTATCTTCAGAACTTAGGGTTCTCTTTGATTTACCCATATTTCTTTGTGTTTAATGGTGTGCTTTGGAGTACTGTTCCTTCCAATTTCAGCCTGTTTTGATCCCCTGTGGTGTGGGAATGGGTCCCCTCCCTGAGGGTGGATCTAGGGGTACTGTTGGGTGGGTTTGCTACGGTTTGGCTCCTCCTGTGCTCTTTCTGTGGCCTAACCCGACGGGGGATGGGGCGTGGAGGGTGTTCGGCGCAGTCGGCGTGTATGGGCGGGGCTTCCCTACCTTTCCTGGGGCAAGTGAAACCCAGCCGGACTGGCTGCGGTTCGCGCGGCCCTTCCCGGAGCAAGAGAGACCCAGCTGGAGCCGGTGGCCGTTCGCGCGCTCAGCGTGGGTGGGCGGGGCTTCCCTACCTTTCCTGGGGGCAAGTGAAACCCAGCCGGACTGGCTGCGGTTCGCGCGGCCCTTCCTGGAGCAAGAGAGCTTTTGTACAGTATTTTATAAAACATTTCTGAACATCAATAAATAGCTTTACATGAAAGTTTTAATAATGGTTTTTAATTAAAAATATAAAATAAAACCATAAATGCACAAACAAAAATAAACAAGCTGACAGTTGAAAATTGGCCTTCACTACTGTGAAGGGAGGGAGACAAAATAAAAGAGAAATAGTAATTTATGAAGAATAAAGAATTTGTCAAAACAGTGTTTTAATTTTTATCAATAATCGGAGAAAGAAAATGCACATATAAAAAGCATTAAAATCACTTTTATAAAAAATGTTTATGTGACAACAAGCCAAGGCTGTTTATTTTATTAAATTAGGTTCAATTCAATGAAGATTTTGATAAAATTAATTTTTTTCTTCTGGTAGCTTTTTTTTTTTCTTTGGTTTTTGGGTCACACCCGGTGGACCATATGAGACGCCTGGGGATCAAACCACGGTTTGTCCAAGGCTAGCGCAGGCAAGGTAGGCACCTTACCTACAGCGCCACTGCCCGGCCCCTGGTACCTTTTTTATAGATTCTTTTAAGAGACTATATTTTAGGGGCCAGAGAGATAGTATGGAAGTAAGGCACAACAATAAGGACTGTGATTGGAATCCCATATGGTACCCTGGCCTGCCAGGAGCGATTTCTGAGAGTGGAGCCAGGAGTAACCCCTGAGCGCTGCCAGGTGTGACCCAAAAAACAAAAAAACAAAAACAAACAAAAAAAGAGAGTTTATATTTTAGATATTGGTTCTAAAAATAGCTCTTTTTCTTTTGGTAATACTAGTGGCAGGAATTATATTTTAGGAAAAAAACTACCAAAAAACCCAAGACTTGCAAAATGCAATGGAAAAAGAAAGGGAGAGTAAATCTACCAATGGACCAATAGGTGCATAAGAAGATGCTAAACTTATCATGAGGTTTAGATTAGTTGCCACCAGGTAAATACAAATCAAAAGGATAATGATAACGTCTTTTATCTTTAAAATGATAACTATTAAAAGTACAGCAATAGGGGCTGGAGAGATAGTCCAGTGGGTAAGGCACTTGCATGTATTGGTCCAGTATTCAATACCCAAGGTCCCATATGGTTTAGGCCCCACAAGGAGTGATCCATAAGCCCAGAACCAAAAGTAAGACCTGAGCATTGTAGAATATGACCTTAACTACAAAAGTAAGCCAAAACAAAGACAAATAATAAGTGTTAGCAAGGATGTGGAGAAGTGGAAAACCTTGTGAATGTTGGTGAATATAAAATGAATCACATGTGAAATCATCCACATGCTGTATTTCTACTCCCAGAAGGACTGATCTGAAGCAAGTAGGGTAGTAATGAAGAACTAATAAACCAGGCCAATCAGAAGAGTCATGGACTCACTTTGCTTCTTGCCTTGTGGTATTTCAGAGCTCCAGAACCAGACTGCCTTTTTTTTATTCTTCCACTACTTCCTGGGACAGAAGGGGAGGATGGAGTAAGATCCAAGTGGACTTTTACATATTAAAGGGCTAGGTTCAAAGGAAATAGGAAATTGGGGAAATGCCTTTGTTTTGGGTTAATAGCTGAGTGTCATCTTAAGGTGAGTAATTGTTACATCAACCATAAAGGACAGTGTAGTGATTCCTGCTCATTTTCTAGTAAGGCCATTTTATTGATTTTTGTTTTAGCAGCACTTTTTTTTATTGTTTTTCTTCATTTACCAAATAAAAACCAAGTGTTTTGCAGAAAGTACCATCACCAAAATGTGTCTGAATAATTTTGAACACGAGAAAATAAAATAATGATGTGTGTCATTCATAGTGCTATAACTGACATATAAAATTAAATTAGTTTCAAATGTGTAGCTTCTTAACTGGCATTTGTGAGCATGTAAAATGTTGATCACAATAAGTCAGGTGTCTGTTCCCATAGTTACAATCCTTTTCTTTTGCTTAGGACAGTTAAGATGTACTTGCTTAGCTATGTCTAATTATAAATTACCTAAGTCTTAAATATAGTTACCCTACTATGTACATTCTATTTTTGTGCATTTTATTTTTATAATCAGAAGTTTATCCCTTGACCACCTTTACTACTTTCTCCACTTCTTATCTATTAACTCTGGAAACCATCAATATAATCTACATATCTGTGAATTTAAAAAATTTCACTATTTTTCATATGTAAGTGAAAAGCATGTTATTTTTCTTTCTCTGTCTAATTCATTTACATAATCCCTCTGAATTTTAAGCATGTTGTCACAAATAAAAGATTCTTTGTCACAGCTAAATAATATCATTCTCTGTGTGAATCTCAATTTACTTATTAATGAACACCAAGGCTCTTTCTATATTTCTGCTATTATGAGTACATTTTCAAAACCTGTTGGTGGTGGTTTTTTTTTTTTGTGGATTTGGTGGTTTTGTTTTCTTTGTAAAATAGCTAGACATAAATTTTTGGATTATTTGGAACTCTTAGTCTAACTATTTTGAGCGTTCTCTATGAGGTTTTTAACAGTGTCTGCACCAAGTTATATTCTATTTCATAATGCACAAGCATTCTTATTTCTCTACATTACATCTACATTCACAATAGCCAGGCTCTGGAAACAACCAAGTTGTCCTTCAACAGACGAATGGCTAAAGAAACTGTGGTACAATACACAGTGGAATATTATGCAGCCATCAGGAGAGATGAAGTCATGAAATTTTCCTATACATGGATATACATGGAATCTATCATGCTGAGTGAAATAAGTTAGAGGGAGAGAGAGAGATGCAGAATAGTCTCACTCATCTATAGGTTTTAAGGAAAATAAAAGTCACTTTTGCAACATCCTCAGAGACAATGAGAGGAGGGCTGGAACTTCCAGCTCACTTCATGAACTCACCACAAAGAGTGGTGAGTGCAGTTATAGAAATAACTACACAGAGAACTACCATAATCATGTGAATGAAAGAGGGAACTGGAAAGCCTGTCTGGAGTACAGGTGGGGGTGGGGTGGAATGGAGGGAGATTTGGGACATTGGTGGTGGGAATGTTGCACTGGTGAAGGGGGGTGTTCTTTACATGACTAAAATCTAATCACAATTATATTTGTAATCAAGATGTTTAAATAAAGAAAAAATAAAAAAATTGTTCTAACTACTTAAGACAATTTCCTTAAGTTCTTTGAATTTGTGTCAAATTTTGTCTTTCTTTCTCTTCATATTCTCTAACACTTTTCAATGTAGCTATCATTACTCAAGTTATTATTATGCAATAGATTGGATTTTGAACCATGAGATAATATAAGTTGATAGAAATATGCTTTCATTTCTATTTGAAATGATTCTTCTATAGATTAATTTCTGAGTCTGATTAAAATCTAAGCACTTTAATAAATGGTTGAATGAATTACAACATAAATATTCTGGAGAAGGAACAAAAGAAGCTAATTGGTCCACAAGGGAAATGAACTTGTAACCTTACCTTCATTAGTGTAAGTCTCTATATCCAAATACAATGGTCTGAATAATGTCTGAATATTACATATTTCATAGGAAAGTCTTAACAGCAACAAGTCGAATGAGCTATTTCCAATATCACTTTTAAAAACTACTAATAAATCAATACGTGAGAATATTTAAAAAAAAATGGAGCTCAGAAAAGTGACCTAACCATGCTTGTCAAGTTTCTGAGTCAAGTCTGTGCATGAAGTCTGACAGAACTAGTGCTCTCTTGGGCCCTACAGTTGTCAAAGGACATGAATTTCAGCTTGAACCTGCTGCCTTCTGGGGAGAAATCATGTCACACCTAGCATATCCCTTGTCCTTAGGAAAGGTATTACAATATAATAAAATGGTGAAAACCTGTTTATTTGTTCCTAATTTTAAAATCAGTCATTCCTACTGCCTTGTAGGGATATCACATTCAAAGACCCCTTTTACACAGAGCATCAAAAGTTAAAAATTTGCTGTATAAAATATAAAAGTTTTTTTTGTACTTGGATTTATAATGGTATTGAAGAGAAAGAAATCACATATAGCTCTTTGTGGTATAAATATCATGTTTCTGAATAACCTCTCTCTCCCTGGAAAGCAGTAATGCTGAAAATAGAGATATTAGGATATCAGTGACTTATTTATTATTTATTGCATACAGAAAAAGTAAATTATCACATGCATATTTTGAGAAGCTTGAGGTTGCTTTCATCTAATGCTTTGCTATTTTAAGAATAGAAGCGTATTCTTTAATGGTTGAAATATTGTGTCACAAATACTTATTGGACATTTTTCGAGTGTCAGATACTATCAGTAAGACAACTTATTTCATTCTAGAGTAAGGCAGTGCCTTTGAAGGTGAAAAGTGAGGTTTGATAAGGTTGAGACTTTTACTCAAGTTCACCGAGGGAAGCACTGAGCTGCTTGCACTGGCAGATTGATTTGATTCCACAGCTTTTCAATATTCTTACTATGACTAAAAGGTTGGAAGCTCTTGTTTATTTCTGTAAGATTTTATTCAAGATAATTTTATTAAGTGTGAAATTCAATAGAGATTCTAAAGATAGTATTTCTAGGTCTAGAAGAAAGATTATAAATTCTTCATATACCAAATAGGGTAAATAGAATAACTCAATCAAAAATCACAAGAGAAAAGTAAAGCTCAAAATTGCAGAGAAAGGAATACACTTTTTAGAAGAATAGAAAAAGCATAGCCTTTTTTATTCCTCACTTGAATCTCAGAAGAGAATTTCCACTAATTCTCTTAATTTTAGAGGTTAAAAAAGATGTTTATTCTCTCCCCTAAAACTTCTGAAGAATAGTTTTCCCTACTAGTAGAATTGAAGGAAGAGGAACTAATAGACCTTTCAAACTGATGCTCTCATGCTACATTCTAAATTAGGAAATTGATAGAAAGTATTTATTTCTCCCTTAGGAATAACTTACCCTTCCTCTCTATCCTGACTTTAATTTTGTAGTACAGCAGTGGCAGATAAAATGCACAGAACAAGTAATCATAGTTTTTCTCAAATTCAAGTTTAAATGTTTTATGTTTATTTGTGACAGGATATACAGCCAAATATAAATTCAAATCAACAACACCATTTTGAAATTACTATACAATAAGTATTTCAGGGAATATACTTGCAGCAAAAATATTGCTTAATGTAAAATTGAGATTCTTTAGGAAGTAAAATTGTTTATAGAAATATTAAAGTTCAGTTTTCAGTTTTATATTTTCTTTCTTAAATTAAATTGAAAAATGGAATATTTTTATTTTTAAAAACTATTCTTTTTCTTGATATCATTTTTTTTATTGTGGATTTTTGTTTTGTTTTTCTGTACGTAGTGTCCAGGGTTTAATCATCTGGCTTTGGCTCAGGGTTCTGATTCATACAAGATAAGCACACAATTGACTCTACTGCTGTTTTGATTCTTATTTTGATTAAATTTTAATAAGGATATCCTTGGATCTATTGTGCATCTTCTTATTGATTTACCTGCCAGTCTATCACGTATATTTCATTTTTGATTGTTTTTAGGCTATGTATGTTGGTGCTTAGTGCTTATTCTTTCTTCTGCACTCAGGAATCACTCCTAGAAGGCTTAGAGAATCTTAAGGGATACTGGAAATCAAATTTTGGTCTGTTTTGTACATGGCAAACACCCTACCCTACCTATTATTAATCTGACCCCAGTCATATACATTTAAGTTTCCATCTCTATGTATTAAAACATATTAGGATCATAGTTACTAACAATAGTGAATAATTTTTCAATTATTGTTTAATGGTGATTTTTAGATTTTTTTTTGCCTTGACTTTCTAGAATAAGTATGTATAATTCTCAGAGACCAAAGAATAAATAAAAAAAGATATTTATAATGCAAAAAAAAAAAAAGATTTTTAGTAGGCAACTCTGAGTGTAACTTTTTCTTTTATTGTTTTATATATTTTATACTGAGAAATTTTTAAGTAAATATATCATCTTTAGTAACACCTGTAACTAAAAAGTCAAAAAAATGCAAAATAGATATAAAATTATATGTCATTTTTTTTTCAACAAGAAATGAGTTGCCTACTTTTAAGGAGATGAGAGTGTTGAGGTTAGAAACACTAAGGAAAGAGGGCCTGAGAAATAGCTAAGCTATAGGGCATTTACCTTGCAAGCAGCAGACCCAGGACCAACGCTGGTTTGAACCTGGCATTCCATATGGTCCCCCATGCCTGCCAGGAGCAGTTTCTGAGCAGAGAGCCAAGAGTAACCCCTGAACGCCCCTGGATGTGGCCCAAAACCAAAAACACTAAGTAAAGAAAAGAAAATTAAGGGCCAAGTAGTAGCCCAGCTGTAGGGCTCTTTCTTGCCTTGCACGTGGCTGGCCCAGGATGGACCTGGGTTTGATCTTAGGCATCCCATATGGTCCCCCAGGCCAGAAGCAATTTCTGAGTACATAGCCAGGAGTAGTCCCTGAGCATCACCGGGGTGGCTCCAAAACAAACAAGCAACATCAACAAAAAATTAAAAAAGGAAATAAAATTAAAAATAAGAGAAAAGATATTTTAAAAAAGATATGTAAAAGATATATAAAAATAACATGCCTAAAGGTAATTCTACACATTGAGAGAAAAATCAGAGTATTTAATGAAACAATCTTAATTTGCTGCCCTGATTTTTATCACCAGAGACGAGTCTAAAATTTCCATTGCTCATAGGATTTGTTTGCTGATTATAGCGAAGCAGGAAGACTTAGAACTTTCCCATCCCCAATTTCCACTTTCCTTAACATCTGGTGACTTCTACACAGAGCATGAGGCAACAGACTTGTTCCCAGGGGAATGACAGATGATTGAGGATTTGCTATTTCAGACAGCCTTTTCTTAATCTGAGGATAGTTCTCTTAACTCTTTCCTACACCTGGAGTTGAATTCTGATCTCACTTTTAAGTATTGATTATGTATCTCAAATGATTTAGTTAGATTATTAAATTAAAACCTACATAGGTAAGAAAGGGATTTTCTTTCTTTTTCATATTTTGGATATAAAAATTTTCTATCCAAAGTTTTGTTGTGTTTCTCTTTCTGCAACTGCTTCCGTGCTTCAACCCTGAAACATCAAAATGTAGTGGTAGTCTTATGCCAGAAAACTTCAGGGGTAAGGTCTCCTTGTATTTATGCCAAGGTTTTTCCTCTCCATGCCCCCCATATTTCGCTGGGCCTATGAGAACAATTGCCACTCTAACATTGTTCTTGCTGTGCTCCTTTGACTCTTATCCTTAAAAAAAAGAGAGAGAAATAAAAAAATAAAATAATAACTTTGCATTTGCTCTTCCTGAAACAAATGTATTATGATCAATTGTGTCAACCTTGTGATATACTTCCTTTAAATAAATTAAAAAAGAAAAATCAAAAAAATATAGTAGTAGTGATAAGAAATACATAGAAACAGGAAAACAGTGCTGATGGATGATAGATTAAATGATAGTTCTTTCCATGTTTACTTTATATAGATATTTGATTTAAGTAATCCTTAAAATTCTTAGGAAATTTAAGTTACATGCTACTGGAAAACTGGCCCTGATAGTGAGGATCCTATCAGTGGTGTTTACAGAGAGGCAGGGAAGGGAGCAACTGATCATTTTTGAGAATAGAATTACAGTTACATCTACTGGGGAGTCTAGGATGTTTCAGGATGCTCCAGACTTGCATCAGGATATAGGCTTATTTCTATTTGACTGTATTAATGTCTTGAAAGGTCTGGCCACATCAACCCTAATTCATGGTTTTATTATTCTCAAGAGCAGTGCACTCTGCATCTCTGGCATTCAGAATTAGTCGCAGGAGGAGATGGATGATTATACCTAAAGAATAGAACAAGGTATCACTTACTTTCTGATCCATACCAACTGCTAGCACTTGGTGGTGGTGGTGATGGTGGGGGCAGCTGCATTAGCTTGTTCCTTCTAGCAGGCCCTTTACTCAAGAAATGTTCTCTTGACTTCATTTTTCCTAACAGCTGTGTAATATCCCCCTGTGTAGATGTACGACAGTTTCTTTTATGTTAGCCACACATCTGTTGTTGGGCATCTGGGTTATTTACAGATTCTGGCTATTGTGGTGAGCACAGTTATAGAAATAACAACTATATAGAACCAAGATTATCATGACAATGATAATGATGATGTCCCTATAGGTATGGGGTGGGAGAGAAGGGGAATGGGGGACATTGGTGGCTGGAAAAAGTTATACTGATGAAAGGTGGTGTACATTCCATGACTGAAACCCTACATTTTTGTAACCATAGTGCTTAACTAAGGAATTATTATTGAAAGGAAGGAAGGAAGGAAGCAAGGAAGGAAGGAAGGAAGGAAGGAAGGAAGGAAGAAGAGAGAAGAAAGAAAGAATTGAAGAAAGAAAGAAAGAAAGAAAGGAAAGAAAGAAGGAAGAAGAGAGAAGAAAGAAAGAATTGAAGAAAGAAAGAAAGAAAGAAAGAAAGAAAGAAAGAAAGAAAGAAAGAAAGATAGAAAAAATAAAAAGAAAGAAAATAAAAGAAAGAAATGTTCTCTTTGGAACACCAAGAAGGCATGTAGCAGTGACAGTGAAATTTCAGTAGTCTGGGAAAGGTACTGGTCCTTGGGACAGAGAAAATGAGCAAGGAGCTATTTACTAATTTTGGGCAATCTCAAAACAGGGTTAGACTAGTCTAAGTGCAGTTGAGCCAGACACTTCCCAGGGAAGCCTAATCTCTATCTCCTCATATCCCTGGAGATCTTTATAGTCTGCGAGGAGTGTTCTGGCATCACAAACTTTATAGCTCGAAAGTTCTGGGTCCTTTAGAATGTTGCAGCAGTCATCACTCCACCTCCCTAAATTCTCCTTAAGGAGTTAAACTCTGCCAGTCTCTCATCACTTCTAGAGGATCTTTCCCTTCCCTGATCAGTGCAACCTTTGTGTGTGTTTTTTTTTTAGTCTTAATAAAAAAATTTTTTTTACAGTTGTATTCTATTTTATTTTTATTTAAATCTTTATTTAAACACCATGATTACAAATATGACTGTAGTTGGGTTTCAGTCATAAAAAGAACAACCCCCCTTCACCGGTGCAGCATTCCCATCACCAATATCCCCCACCTCCCTCTTCATCCTTTGTGTATTAAAGAGAGAAACTGCTCAGGTCCAAAGTCCGTGCATTGGAGCGGCAAGGGAGGAAAAGAATTTGTCTAGGGAGCAGGCAGGCTGGAACCAAGTGCCGGAGGCCCATCTCTGCCTACGTGTGAGGCTTCAGGTTTGCATTTACCGCTGGTTTAATGGTTCAATCTGGCAGCTGCCGAGTGTCTAATAGTTTTTCCTAGGAGACTCACTGTTAGCGGGAACAAAGTTCTTGCTCTGTAGTGCAAAAAAGAATTCTGTGACTTATTGAAAGTCGGTTGATTTGCCCAAGCCTAGGGGAACAAAAACACTGGTGTGCAGAGCACCAGTGCCTTTTTGTGACTGGTTTCAAGCTTCTCCAAGCGGCATTTTCTGCAGCAGCTTTTATTGCTTCCTATGTGTGGAGTATCCTGGTTGGGACCTGGTTCTCAATTTAGCTTCTTGTCCTTTTTAGGCAAATTGGGGGACTGGGATTACTGTTAGGATTTGAAAGTCTTTTCTTGGCCACCGAGGTGGGAGAAGGGGAAGTAACCAGCATCTGAAAAATTCTTGGTTCATTTTCAACCTCGGGGCTCTACCTGGCACTTGCAATCCAGAATGGGGTAGGAGAGGAGTTGAAGTCAAGCCTTCACCAGAAAAAGGATTTTTATTTACTTCCCATTAATGACAAATGGTGTAAAAACAAGTAACACACGCAAAACATACATAACAGAAACACATACTGTACTTGCATTGATATCTGCAGGTGAAATAAGACGAAAGATTGACACACAACTCCTATTATAATAATAGAGAGACTGGACAGATAGGGGCTCTCAAGTAGCTATTATTTTAAAAGTCTTCTTTTTATGAGTCTACAAAGTGCTACCAATATTTTTAAATGTTCTTTTAAAACAGTATTATATTGAGACATTTATCATTCTTTATTTCAATATCGTTGCCTAGATATATGCAAAATAAATAAGTGAAAAGAAATTTCATTTATAATAATGTCAAAGGAAGGCAAATGCTCTGTGTTGTATTTTGTATTTTGTGAGCTCTTTCTCTTGAAAGAGAAAATTTGAGTTAAATGAGGGTATTATTCTGAGAAGCACAAGTTGCTATTTCTTTTGCGGTTTTCACTAGCAAGCTGTACCATTCTGAATGAGTTCCAGCTACATTAAGCAATTACAATTTTTTCCTCATAAAAGATGCTGATCTAGGTAGAGAGATACCCAGCTTTTATTGACCCAATGGGAGTTCATACATTAACTTACTCATTTTGGCAAATCTGACCAAAGATCCACCCAAAAGAGAAAGGCCACTTTTGACAAGGAAATCTGGGATTATTTTACCGGAAGGAGGAATATTTTCTTGGAAGTAAAGAAAACATTTTCTCACTTACATAGGTAGTCATTTGTTAGTGTTGTAACAAGATACTGTCTCAACATCCTAAAACTATTTTTTTTAATTTCACTGATACATCAATAGAGCACAACTCCAAAGTTGTTAGAAACAGGTCAAGTTCAAATCTCTCATTGTAGAGAAATATAATTGAATTCAGTTTTCCACATTGTACACCATATTTTGTACTTGTAATGAATTTTTTATTTTCTTCTTATAACTGAGTTACATTGAAAATTTCCAGAATTTGAGCAAACATCAGTTTGCATCAAGTGATGGTAAACCAGAACTGGATAGGGAAAATTTGCTGACAGGATTAAGGGAAAATTCTTTTATAGAACATATTTGTTCGTTTGTTTGTTTTGGGGGACACACATGGTGAAGCTCAGGGATTACTTCTGGCTGTGTGCTCAGAAATCACTCTTAGCTTGGGGGACCATAAGGAATTCTGGGAGATCGAACCGAGATCTGTCCTAGGTCATCTGCATGCAAGGTAAACTCCTTACCGCTGTGCCACCGCTCCACCCCATAGAGCATATTTGAAACCAAAGCAAGGATATAGGCTGTAACAAAAAAACATTATGTTATTTTGGAAAATTAAATTGGCTCTTGAGATTGGTTTTTTTATATATTTTATATCTCAAATGCAACTATATTTGCAGAAACTGAATATAATCAGCTATTGTTATAAGCAAGAGTCACACACACACACTCAGTTATATTCAGGACTTACTCTTGGCTTTGCACTTAGGGTTCTTCCCTGGTGGGGCTCAGGGATATATATATATACACCAGGGAATGAAACCTAGATCCGCAGTCTGCAAGGAAAGCATTCTACTTGCTGTATGATCTGGCCCTAATCAAATTTTTTTATATGCTTACTCTGTCTAGCAGCATATTTCTCATACATTGAATAATTTACAGAAGTGGAGAAGATACAGCATATTACAACATAAATGTGCTGTTATAATAGTATGAATAAATTGGCTAACAATCTTAGGAAGCATGTACTATGAGAAAGGAGTACTACTGAAGGACAAGCATATACTTGCATTCTGATAAACTATGTCAGTTTAGACTGATTATACAATTTCTCTTAAACCACCCTTTTTTAAATGAACAGAAAAATATTCATGGGACATATGGAAGCATGCAATGAAATTATTTATGTGTATATTGTATGCATATTATTACTTAAGATTGATATGCAATTATTACATTTTATTTGTTAGGATTGTTGCAATTTTTATGATGATAGATTTACAAATTTATAATAAAGGATAAAAGATAGAACAATAGATTACAAACATTTAGGAACAACTTTGGTCTGTCACTAATACTGCTTTAAGCACTCTTATTTAATTCATAAAATAATTCTTTGAGGGGAGTTTTCCTTACAGATAAAGGCATTTAATCACACACCTAATTTCCTCAGGATCCTATACTTAATAAGTAATGAAGCCTGGTTTGAAGTCAGGGACTAGTTAATTTAGGGGTTTAGATGTGCTTTACTATTTTTTTGTTAATATCTTTATTTAAACACCTTGATTACAAATATGATTGTAGTTGGGTTTCAGTCATGTAAAGAACACCCCCCTTCACCAGTGCAATATTTCCACCACCAATGTCCCAAATCTCCCTCCTCCCCACTCCATCCCTGACAGTACTCTAGACAGGTTTTCTACTTCCCTTAGTCATTCACATTGTTATGATAGTTCTCAGTGTAGTTATTTCTCTAACTGTACTCACATCTTTTTTTGGTTAGATATGGTTTTCAACATGTCTTGTTTTTGAACATCAATGGGTCACTTGTACCTGGTTCCTTTATTTTTTATTTTTAGTTTCATATCACCCTTGTTTAAGATTGAATAGCTGACTTATATAAGAAGAAAATTCATTATAAACTGTGGTGTTAATTTATCTTTCTTCTCCACTATAGTTCTATAAAATGGAAGGATCCCAAGTTATCAAATAATTCTGTAGAGCTGACCTGTATTGGACTCTTCTGTGTGCAAGGTCTGTTTCTGTGATGTGCCCTTAACAACATATAGGAGTGTTCTGTGATGACCAAATAGAAAGAGATAAATTTATTCCCTCTGATGGCTAAATGTAGATTGCTCACCACTCATAATAGGAATTAAGAACTAAAAGAAAAAAAGGAAGGCCGTGATAATATCAGATTAATATTATTCCTTGAAAGGGCACAATTTCTTTCCTTGCTGGCAGCTGACCCAGGATCGATCAGCAGCACTACATGTGGTTCCAAGCAGCCAGAAATGATCCCAGAGCACAGCCAGGTTTGGAAGTGGCTAAACAAACAACAACAACAAAACTCAAAAACAACAAAGAAAGAACTTAATTTGATTGATGGGTAAGTTATAAAAAGTCAGTAGATAAATTTATACTGGCTGTAAATAAGTTATAATTAAAAAAGAAGGTTTCAGTGAAGACAACATGTAAGAAAGACTCTGTCTTTCAAACCAATGAGGTATTTCTTCCACCTCTTCAAGCAGAAGTTAAGGTTAAAATTTGTGAAAACAGTTGCAGGTAAAAATAAAAACTAATTGATTTGTGGAAGTTTACATATGATTGATGCTATTTTCTTGAGAAAACAACATTAAATCAATCTCCTAATCTTGAAGGAAGCTGCTGGGGATTTTCTCTTAGAATGTAGTGAATTCCACATTCAAGTAAATTATTGGACTTATGAATCACAGAATCAGAAAAATAATATAACGTTAAAAATATTTTGCAAACAAAACCATATCTGTCACACTGCAATGGATTTTCTGAAGTACCACTGCTTGGATAGATCTATTCATTGAATGCATTTGTCAGTAAAATTGTGCTTCTTTGGGTGTGTGCATATGAGGAATCATTTACATTCTATTAATAAAATATTCAACTAAATGCCAGAAATTAGAGAGGAATAAGGATGCTAATATTTTAATACGTTGTCTCCTTTTATAATATAGATAGGTAATAAGCAAAACCACACAATTATGTGAACCTTTTCTTTATAGGTGGCCATCCTTGGAGAAATTTGTCAATTGAAAAGAACTGGTGAGTCAATAAAAATTGATCAGAGTAATTACTTCATTATTTCTCTAAGGGGAGAGTGACACAAATCAGATGTTATATCTGTCTTTTATATCTAGTATAGTGTGCAGATCAGTGGCTTATATTTGATTTATTTATATGCTGTCCAGTAGAACTAAAATAAAAAAAAAAAACATGTTCTCTCTTGCACACGAATGTCTCTCTTCTCTCCCCTAACATTTTTGTAAATTTTTTTTCAATAAAAATGGTGTCAAAGAGATGGTTCACTGTGTATAGTGCTTGACTTGCATAAAGCCAATGCAGGTTATATTTCTGACATTTCATATGGTCCACAAAACTCTCCTATGAGTGACCCCTGAGCCAGGAGTTAACCCTGAGCACTGCTGAGTGTGTTTCAAGAAAACACACAAACCAAACACAGAAACTGTTCAGTTTCACTAAAACAAAAAATATTAGGTTTAGCAATATCACATCAAATAGACCTAAAAGTCTGAATTTTATTTGTGTTTCTGAGTTCTATAAAAGCTAAACCTCTGGCAGGCACTTATCCGAATGCTTGATATTTTTCTTTGATACCATCTTGGACTAAAATAAAGCTTTCTTTTGGTTTTGCATATTCCAAGGGAAACCACAAAATGTAAGGATGTGCCAGACGCAAAGATCAGCAAGACTATAAAAGGCTAAGCAACCCAAGGTACCAAATGTTTCTCTTGTGGAGCATAAGAGATGAAAATAAGACAGGAATGAGTAAGGATGTTTTTTACAAACAGCAACAACAAAACCATAGCAGTTTTATAAATAAAATGGATATGTGAGAATAGATTTTCACATCATCTCTGCTTTTTTCTTCTAGGTTTCCTTTGTGGCAATATTGTAGTCATTAACCAAATGTTATTGGTACTCAAATATTTTTGAATTTTATTCATTTTAATTAACATTTTAATTTTATTTATTTTTTGTATGTTTATTTAGGTTTTTGGGACACACCCAACTGAGCTCAAGGGTTACTCCTGGCTCTGCTCTCAGAAATCACTCCTTGCAAGATAAGGAGACCATATTGTATGCTGGGGATCAAGCCTGGGGTCGGTCTTATGTAAGGAAAATGCCCTACCTGCTGTGCTATTACTCCAGCCCTTAATTTTGTTTATTTAAAAAATTATTTATAGTTGAATTTTAGATATGCAGTTTTCCATCACCAATCATATCACCAGTGTCAACTTTCTCCACCAACTCCCGCTTCTACTTCTACTGTCCCTCACTGTCCCACTATGCCCAACCAAGCTTGCCATCATGAAAGGAACCATTTTAAGTTCAGTTGCTAGAGTTTGTATCTCATTATTTTAATGTAGTTCACTAAATAATATAGATAATTATTTTTATCATTCCTTAACACCACTGCTTAATCCCCTTACCTCTTACTTCTGTTGCTTTTCATCTGTCTCTTATTACCATCCCCTACACTCTCTTTCCTTCTCCTCCCTAAATTGTGGAGCCAAGTGTGATCCAAAACCCTCACCATTAATGTATTGCATTCTCTCATCCAGTTATTGTAAATGCCGCACGACATTTTCCAGTTCTATCCATGTTGCTGTGAATTGCTTGGTTTCATCGTTCCTTACCACATCTTTATAATTCATTAATCTGTCCTTGGACATCTAGATTGATTCCAAACTTAGCTATTATACTGACTGCTACAATGAATAAAAGATACTCCTTGCTTAACGATCCGTTTAGCGACCACTCACACTTACGACCGTCTCTTCACCATTATTTCATTTTATTTTAAATACCTTTTACCATCTTGTATACTCTACAGTAGAGTACTGTGGTTTCTGGTGCTTTACTGTACCTACTTTACTAACTTTATGTTCTGTACATTGCAGTACTTGTGGTAAATTACACAACCTATGCAAATTAAAACAAGTGGAAGTTTTCAGTTTGATCTTTCTCATTATTTTACTTATTCAGAATACTGTATTGTCAAGTACTATGCCTATTCTGTATACAGTATACAGTACATGCCTATACTGTATACAGTACATGCAGTTCCTCACTTAACAACCAATTCGCTTAACAACCAAGTGGTTGAAGCGAAACTTGGTTGTTAAGCGAGGAGTATCTGTAATAGTATGTATCTATTCTTTTGAATGGATCTTTTTCTTTATTGGGGATAGATATCCAAAAGTGGAATTGCTGGGTCATATGGCCCCTCAAGTCCTGGTTTATAAGAACTTTTCATTTTGTTTTTCACAAGTTTTGGGCCAGTAAACATCCTTGTCAGCAGTGAATTAGATTTCCTTTTTCACCCCATCTGTGCCAACATCTTTCTTTTTTTTGTCTGATGACACTCAAGTATTTTAAAGAAAATGTTCCTTTTTAAAGAATACTGAGGAAAAAAATTTAGAAAAGCTTTGAGTGTAGAAAAAAAGAGATTTGAGTGTAGAAAGACAACATTTGTCAACTCATATTTCAGTCAGATACTTTATTTCCATTTTCAAAGCTGTAGTTCCTCCACATGCATATTTATAAATACTATCCCCATGTATTTTTAAAAGCTTTTGATGTGAAATAAATTAAAGCGTATCTAAAATGCATTTTCTGTGTATCAGTGTAGAATATTACAAATGTTGTAATAGGGATTTTAAATGATTATTTTAATTAGTGAAATAAATATATTTTAAAGGATCTTTTAAAAATTTCTTATAATCCACAGATGTATCATATAATAAATTGTTAGCCTCATATACCTCCTGTTTTGTTCTTGCATTATTTCTTTAGTTCACTTAGTCATCTGTGTTTTTTTCGAGACCTAAAATGATTATTCTAAATTCTTTGACAGTTCATATATTTTAATTTCATTAGAACCAGTTACTGAAACTTTATTAATCTTTCTTTAGTGGTGTCATACTGTATTTTTATTTGATTACTTGACTACTAAAGTTGACATCTATGCATTTGAATAAGCAAACTCCTTTTCTAAGCTTAACAAAATTGCTTTGGTAGAAATTAATCATGAGGGGACGGAGTGGAAGCATAGAGGTAGGGTGTTTGTTTTGCACTTGGTTAACCCAGGACAAAAGCAGATTCAATCCCCAACATCTCATATGGTCCCCAAGCCAGGGGCAATTTCTGAGTGCAGAGCTAGGAGTAACCCCTGAGCATGCTGCTGGGTGTGGCCCCCAAAACAAAACAAACAAAAAGAAATTTATCATTCAGTCAGTTATGTTGAGGTTTCTGGTCATTTCCACTGGTAATTTCTTTGGTGGTGTGATATGGTACAACATGCTGCACTAATCTAATTTGGTTAAAGTACCTAGAATATCCTTTGAATAATTTTATTTTCATTGAATCTATTAAGATTTGCTTAATAATTCAGCATTATATTTTTGTTTTACAATCATTAAAAATAATAGGTAGTATGTCTTTTTAAATAATATATCAAATTTAATTATAATTATGGATTAATATTCTTTAGATTTGTATATACTATCTATATATTTTAATTTTTTCATTGATGAATAAGACAATAATGTCTAAGTTTTTAACTATGTTAGCAAAATGCCTATTTCTTATTTCAGCTTTGTTTTTACCACATTTACCGGAGTAGTGGCAGAGCGGTAGGACATTTGCCTTGCACGGGGCTGACCTAGGACAGACCTAAGGCAGTTGAGGGTTTGAGAGATAATCCAGGGTTTAAGGTGCACATGCACCTTATGTGTGAATGTGGCCAAACACATTTTGATCCTTAGCACCACATGTTCCATTGAGCATATTTGGATGTAATCTGGAGAAATCCCAGCCTCCTGTCCTGCCGGTGGCTTGGATTATCCCTTGCACTGCAGGATCTAGCAGCATATCACCCCCAAATTCTCACTTTTAACCACTTGCTTTATTGTTGAAGAATATGGGGAAGGGACCCCTAAGCAGCCTAAGCACTGTTTTGGTGGTGCCCTCTCACATCTTGCTAAATTGATTATTTTATTATCTTGTATTACTCTCTTTACTCTTAATGATTTTGTTTGATCTGGTCTACTTTGTTGTTGTTGTTGTTGTTGTTGTTTTTTGGTAGTTCAACTTTCCCAGGAGGGGAAATCTTTGGGTTATATAAAATCAATCAATCAATCAATCAATCAATCTTTCTTTCTTTCTTTTCTTTCTTTCTTTCTTTCTTTCTTTCTTTCTTTCTTTCTTTCTTTCTTTCTTTCTTTCTTTCTTTCTTTCTTTCTTTCTTTCTTTCTTTCTTTCTTTCTTTCTTTCTTTCTTTCTTTCTTTCTTTCTTTCTTTCTTTCTTCTTTCTTTCTTTCTTTCTTTCTTTCTTTCTTTCTTTCTTTCTTTCTTTCTTTCTTTCTTTCTTTCTTTCTTTCTTTCTTTCCTTCTTTCTTTCTTTCTTTTTCTTTCTCTCTTTCCTTCCTTCCTTCCTTCCTTCCTTCCTTCCTTCCTTCCTTCCTTCCTTCCTTCCTTCCTTCCTTCCTTCCTTCCTTCCTTCCTTCCTTCCTTCCTTCCTTCCTTCCTTCCTTCCTTCCTTCCTTCCTTCCTTCCTTCCTTCCTTCCTTCCTTCCTTCTTCCTTCCTTTCTTTCTTTCTTTCCTTTTTTGGGTCATACTGGGCAGTGCTCAGAGGTTACTCCTGGCTCTACGCTCAGAAATCGCTCCTGGTATGGAATGCCATAATTGAAACCATTGTCCTCCTGCATTCTAGGCAAACTCCCTACTCCATGCTATCTCTTCGGCCCTGAATTTTTATTCTTAATTAAAAATAATCACTTAAATTACATGTTTTTCATAAATGGTTTTTATGTACACAGTGTTCTTACATCAATCCTCAGTTTCCCTCCCCTCCCATCAGTCACCTCTGTGACAAGGCACTTAATTAAAAAAAAAAGGTACTGTATTTTACAGTACTATTACTGATAGGATTTTATGCATTACAATATACCACCTTTAAGAGCCTACTCCTCTTTCCAAATGATCCTTGATTTTGCCATTGTGGTAGTTTTAACTACCCTGTCCTATTTCTTTATGCTATCACACGTCCCCCTACCCCCAGTGCAAATTGCCTACTGAAGATTTCTCAGGTTTTTTTCTATTGCCTTTGTATTCCCTGACTATGTTTCTTTATATTCTACATTTGAGAGATCATTCTATATATGTTCTTTTCTTTCTAACTTCACTCAGCATGATACGATATTCTCTAGATTCATTCATTTATTAAAAAATTGAATGATTTCATCTTTGTTTGTTTTTGGGCCACATCTGGTCTTGTTCAGGGGTTACTCCTAACTCTGTGCTCAGAAATTGCTCCTGGCAGGCTTGGAAGACCATATGGAATGCTGAAGATCGAACCCATTTTGATTCACATGCACATGCAAGGCAAATGCTCAACCCGCTGTGCTATCACTCTGGCTAAATTTCATCTTTTTTAATTTTTTATTTGCTATAGTCACATACTATGTATCACTATTTCTTTCTCAGCCATCTGTTCTTGGGTTAGTTTTAACTTTTTTTTTTTTTGGGTCACACCCGATGACACTCAGGGGTTACTTCAGGCTATGCTCAGAAATTGTTCCTGGCTTGGTGGACCATATGGAACGTCCACCTGGGTTACCTGTATGCAAGGCAAATGCCCTACCGCTGCACTATCTATTTGACCCTGAATTTAAACTTTTTTGTGAACACACCCCCATATTTTTCAGGTAATAATCTCAAGAACACTTTCCTATTTTTGAAGGATATACTTTTAACACTGGTTGCTTTTTTGTTAAGCAAATTTTGCACCTCTGTTAATTTTATTTGTAATCTGTTGGATATCATTTTTATGTAAGATAGAATTTTTCAGATTTTTCTCATGCGAGGTAATTTGGCATGATGTATCCTGCACATTTGCAGAATTTATAGAATATGGAGTCCTTTAAAATTTTATGGGGAGTGTTATCATTTTACTTTTAATATATTTATGTTTAGTAGACTCAGTGATGTGCAAAACTTAAGGCTATATAGTTTTTTGTTGACTGCAGTTAAAATGTTAGTTTTGTTTTTAAATTACTTTTTTTTTTGTCTTTTTGGATGTGCCCCATATATGATTCCATAGTGATCAAATGAAACCAGGACAGTACTATATAATTTACGATAAAAATCACACGAATAAACCTCAGTGGTGAGCTCAACATTTTATAAGCTAATAATTATTGATCTTTCCCAAGCTTTATTATCTTTTCAATGTCTTTCTGATTTTTTAGAAATTCTCTCTCTGGATATAAAGGTTTCTATTTAACTTGCTTTTTAATTAATATTTCTTGAATGTACTTATTACAGGCAGCCATAGAATAGACTCAAAAGAACTTTAGGATTACTATCCACATTCAAGGTCATTGTTCCATTTATCAAAATGGCTGGCTGCTTCCTTTCTCCCAGAATTTTCAACATCTGTGCACCATCATGTACTTGTGCTACAAACTACAATGAAAAACATGAGAAGATTTCCTATTTTTCTCTCTGAGCATTATGAGATGCATTTCTAATCTTTCAGCTAGTTTTGAAAGTTTCATTATCTTCTTGTTTGAGCATATGCCACTTGCTAATATTGTAGTTCTCTTGAAACTAGGTTACTGAACTTTAGAGGAAAATAAAAATTATTGACATTATACCCATTCAGAGTATTTTATTCCTATCATTTTTTTCTTTATTTCTTTCTGCACATTTTAGACTCCTCAAAAAGTTGATGTGAACTGTATATATGAGATCTATAAATGCTGTGGCTAGACAATAGTACAGCAAGAAAAGTACTTACCTTGCATGTTGTCAACATAGGCTCTATTCCCAGCATCCCATATGATCCTCCAAGCCAGGAGTAACTCCTGAGTGCAGAACCAGGGGTTAAAAAACATACCTGAGCATCACTGCATGTGGCCTCCTCCAAAACAAACCAAAAGGTGTATATTCAGTAAGTGAAGCAAGATGGTGGTTGCTCCTTCTGAAAACTATAATTTAATCTCATATTTTTATAATTACTTGACTAGTATTTACCATGTATATGGAATTCTGATAAAATTATTCTTGTTTCATATAGTTTCTTCCTTCCTTCCTTCCTTCCTTCCTTCCTTCCTTCCTTCCTTCCTTCCTTCCTTCCTTCCTTCCTTCCTTCCCTCCCTCCCTCCCTCCCTCCCTCCCTCTCCTTCCTTCCTTCCTTCCTTCCTTCCTTCCTTCCTTCCTTCCTTCCTTCCTTCCTTCCTTCCTTCCTTCCTTCCTTCCTTCCTTCCTTCCTTCCTTTCTTCCTTTCTTCCTTTCTTTCTTTCTTTCTTTCTTTCTTTCTTTCTTTCTTTCTTTCTTTCTTTCTTTCTTTCTTTCTTTCTTTCTTTCTTTCTTTCTTTCTTTCTTTCTTTCTTTCTTTCTTTCTTTCTTTCTTTCTTTCTTTCTTTCTCTTTCTTCTTTCTTTCTTTCTTTCTTTCTTTCTTTCTTTCTTTCTTTCTTTCTTTCTTTCTTTCTTTCTTTCTTTCTTTCTTTCTTTCTGTCTGTCTGTCTGTCTGTCTGTCTGTCTGTCTGTCTGTCTTTCTTTCTTTCTTTCTTTCTTTCTTTCTTTTTTTCTTTCTTTCTTTCTTTCTTTCTTTCTTTCTTTCTTTCTTTCTTTCTTTCTTTCTTTCTTTCTTTCTTTCTTTCTTTCTTTCTTTCTTTCTTTCTTATTTTTTTTGGTGTTTGGGCCTCACCCTGATGCTCAGGGATAACTCCTAGCCATGTGCTCAGAAATCACTCCTGGCTTGGGGGACCATATGGGATGCCTGGGGATCGAACCGTGGTCTGTCCTAGGTTAGCGCAGGCAAGGCAGACGCCCTACCACTGGCGCCACCACTCTGGCCTTCATATAATTTGCTTTTTATTAATTAATTAATTAATTTATTTATTGGTTTGGGGACAAACCTGGACAAGCTCTAGTGTCACTCCTGCTCTGTGTTCAGGAATCACCCTGCAGACTCAGGATCATATAGAATGCGGAGACCAAACCCGTGTTGAGACTGCATGCAAAGCAAGTTTCCTACCCATTGTGCTATTGCTTAGGCCTTTATTTTAGTTACTTTAAAGCATATGAGTGAGAATATATAACATGGGTAAATTGGAATTTGAACAATTTAATACCCCATAGTATATCATCTGAATCTGGCATTTATTCTTTTAGTTATTTAATGTTAATTTACCTTAATTTATGCTAATTTGTAACATTTTAAAGCTACTACATTGAGATGTTTTCTTCTGAGTAGTACACTTTTGACTAACTAAATATACTAAATAGTTTGTTTTCTTTCAGTGACAAACGTATCTGAGTGTTTCTGTTACAAATTGTCATTACACTCTACATATGGGATATGTCTGTTAATGCTTTTATACAATGAGTTTTGCCATTCTTTTTTCTATCTCTAGTTTAATTTTTTTGTTATTATATTAATACATTTTAGTACCATAATTTACAATACTGCTTATTACACTTTTCATGCACTTATCATTCCAGTACCACAAGTATCACCAAAGAACTCACTCCTTTCAACAACTGTCCCAACAACCACTAGCCTCTAATATATTTGCTTAGTCTATGAACAACATACTCAGTTCCAATAACTATGACCATTTGTCATTCATGAATGATGTTTCCTTTTAATTCCACATAGGGAGAGAGATGTGTGTATGTAGGTGTGGAGCTGGTAACACACAAGTGCAGATAAATAATTTGAAATTCAAAAATATTGTAACTAATGATGAATTTATAAAGCAATTTTTCCAAAAGCTATTCTGTTTTAGAGATATAAAAATAAAAATTAATGTTATGCATTATTTCTACTCATATATTATAAGAGTCACAAGAAATAAGTACATTCCACAAATATAAAATTGTAGTAAGATTTTAAATGGAAAAACCTGAATAGGCCTATAAAAATACAAAAGTGCAAAGCATTTACCTTTATAGTTAGGAGGAAGAAATGACAAACTTATTTAAAGAATATTAAGTTCGGTGACACATTTTATTCTGAGATTTCAAAGACTTGTCAGATTTTTGTCCTCTGATGAAACTCCTCAGAAAAGTAAACCTATGAGTAATTCAGCATCTTATATCAAGAAAATAAATGAATAATTTGTAACTGGAAAACTTAGGGTATCCTATCATCATTGTATTTGGGCTTATTGATTATCTAGAGATGCAATGCTTCAACAGAAACTTTGTACCAACGTATATTATATTGCTTAAGTTATTTAGTTTTAATGGAAATGCAATTTTATAGTTCATTCTATTGCTCTCAACATTTTAGGAATACAGATGGTCTCTGTGTTCTTATTTCTACAAGATCTCAGAACCGTTTTTAATATTGTGTCTTTGATCCTTTGTAGGATCTTATTTATTTCCTATTTTTAATGAAAGTAGATCTTTATCACTTACTTTTCCATTGCTACACTTGTAGGGAGGTCAACAGTATCAAATTCTATTTTTGTCATTTCTTGTTGGTGATCTCAGTTAGAAATTAATAAACTGTGTGGTGTTAATGTAGTGACCTTGCAAAGAAATTTTTCCTAAACCTGAAACAATTGTCATTGATTGTTTTGAGTGATTCATTAAATATATCCGGTGGATTGGGATGGTATGGACATAAGTTACATTCCTGAAGACCACCTGTCTCCTCTGGCTTAACCAAATGACCTCATTTTGCTTTCTTCCAGTCACATTAGTCCTAAATTGCTTTCTAATTCTTTCTTGTTCCAGAAGAGTCTTTCCAAGTGACCTGAATCATGACTAATAACAATTATGTCTAAGGTTTCTGTCTAGTCTGGTAAATTTTAAAGATGATTTATATTTTATGATCTATATTCAAAGTTACTTGGAGGAAATCACCAAGTCTCATAGATGAAGATATCTATTGCTTTATGTACTTCAGATTGCTTATTTGCTTTTAAAAGGAATTATCTCTGTTTTAAGAAGAAATCCAATTAATAAGACTCGCTTTTTTTACAGCTATCCAACATACTGAAAATAAGTTCACTGAAATACACTAATTTTAAGTAATGCGACAATGTATTATGTTAGTTGTGTAATAGCTTTTATTAAATAGTGACATTAATATGTGTGATGGATTTTAAGCAACACTGCCAAAGGTAACATGCTAATTAGGTTTTATGATTAACTGATTTTGCAAAGTGAAGGTAGCTGGTTTTTTTTCTGTCTTGAAAAAAATCATCACTAAAAAATTAAAAATCCATGCATAAATTTCTTAAATTGGAGAAAATTTATTCATGATAAAAGCAAATCAAAGGGTACATGAATAAATATATCACTATTATTCATATTTCTATTGACCTGGCATTGATTTTATTGATTAAAAGTATATAGTTTATAGAAATTATTATTTAATGAGAATTTATTATATTTTATTTATTTATTTATGGGCCACATCTGGTGGTAGTCCGGACTGATTTCCGCTCTGTACTCAAGAGTCACTTCTGGCAGTGCTCAGTGGACCATATAGAAAGCTGGGGATTGAAACACCCCACCCCACCCCACACCCTGTCTCCTTCCCTTAAGCTACTTTCGAGGTAAATGCATTACCCACTGTACATCTCTCCAGACACACTTCCCAAACAGGGGCTTATATAGTCAAGTTGAGAATACAAAGTCAGTTTCAGGAAGTGTCTATGGAGATCCATAAGTTGAGTAATTAAAGTAATGCCAAGGGTTCCTCTGAGGGAGCAAAGACTTAGATACAAACCAGAAGGGTGATGAAGAGGTTAGTGCCTCATCTGTGAATACCCAGTATTTCTGTTCCATACTAGTAGATGGTAATATTACATTTTACATAATATGCAGTAAATAATATCCAGTACGTTTTTCAGCATTTTACAATAATACCCTGTATTTCTTTTCAGCACTAGTCTTCAGCTAATAATGCTTTTTTTTTTCTTGCTAGTTCTACTGGACTTTATTTCTTGTCACTTTAATTTATTTTTTTTTTTGCATAATTTTTTTTTATTTAAACACCTTGATTACATACATGATTGTGTTTGGGTTTCAGTCATAAAAGGAACACCACCCATCACCAGTGCAACATTCCCATCACCCAAGTCCCAAATCTCCCTCCTCCCCACCCAACCCCCGCCTGTACCCTAAACAGGCTCTACATTTCCCTCATACATTCTCAATATTAGGACAGTTCAAAATGTAGTTATTTCTCTAACTAAACTCATCACTCTTTGTGGTGAGCTTCCTGAGGTGAGCTGGAACTTCCAGCTCTTTTCTCTTTTGTGTCTGAAAATTATTATTACAAGGGTGTCTTTCATTTTTCTTAAAACCCATAGATGAGTGAGACCATTCTGCGTTTTTCTCTCTCTCTCTGACTTATTTCACTCAGCATAATAGATTCCATGTACATCCATGTATAGGAAAATTTCATGACTTCATCTCTCCTGACAGCTGCATAATATTCCATTGTGTATATGTACCACGGTTTCTTTAGCCATTCGTCTGTTGAAGGGCATCTTGGTTGTTTCCAGAGTCTTGCTATGGTAAATAGAGCTGCAATGAATATAGGTGTAAGGAAGGGGTTTTTGTATTGTATTTTTGTGTTCCTAGGGTATATTCCTAGGAGTGGTATAGCTGGATCGTATGGGAGCTCGATTTCCAGTTTTTGGAGGAATCTCCATATCGCTTTCCATAAAGGTTGAACTAGACAGCATTCCCACTAGCAGTGGATAAGAGTTCCTTTCTCTCCACATCCCCGCCAACACTGTTTATTCTCATTCTTTGTGATGTGTGCCATTCTCTGGGGTGTGAGGTGGTATCTCATCGTTGTTTTGATTTGCATCTCCCTGATGATTAGTGATGTGGAACATTTTTTCATGTGTCTTTTGGCCATGCGTATTTCTTCTTTGTCAAAGTGTCTGTTCATTTCTTCTCCCCATTTTTTGATGGGGTTAGATGTTTTTTTCTTGTAAAGTTCTGTCAGTGCCTTGTATATTTTGGAGATTAGCCCCTTATCTGATGGGTATTGGGTGAATAGTTTCTCCCACTCAGTGGGTGGCTCTTGTATCCTGGGCACTATTTCCTTTGAGGTGCAGAAGCTTCTCAGCTTAATATATTCCCATCTGTTAATCTCTGCTTTCACTTGCTTGGAGAGTGCAGTTTCCTCCTTGAAGATGCCTGTAATGTCCTGTAGTGTTTTGCCTATGTGCTGTTCTATATATCTTATGGTTTTGGGGCTGATATCGAGGTCTTTAATCCATTTGGATTTTACCTTTGTACATGATGTTAGCTGGGGGTCTAAGTTTAATTTTTTGCAAGTGGCTATCCAATTGTGCCAACACCACTTGTTGAAGAGGCTTTCCCTGCTCCATTTAGGATTTCCTGCTCCTTTATCAAAAATTAGATGGTTGTATCTCTGGGGAACATTTTCTGAGTATTCAAGCCTATTCCACTGATCTGAGGACCTATCCTTATTCCAATACCATGCTGTTTTGATAACTGTTGCTTTGTAGTACAGTTTAAAGTTGGGAAAAGTAATTCCTCCCATATTCTTTTTCCCAATGATTGCTTTAGCTATTCGAGGGTGTTTATTGTTCCAAATGAATTTCAAGAGTGTCTGATCCACTTCTTTGAAGAATGTCATGGGTATCTTTAGAGGGATGGCATTAAATCTGTATAATGCCTTGGGGAGTATTGACATTTTGATGATGTTAATCCTGCCAATCCATGAGCAGGGTATGTGTTTCCATTTCCGTGTGTCCTCTCTTATTTCTTGGAGCAGAGTTTTATAGTTTTCTTTGTATAGGTCCTTCACATATTTAGTCAAGTTGATTCCAAGATATTTGAGTTTGTGTGGTACTATTGTGAATGGGGTTGTTTTCTTAATGTCCATTTCATCCTTATTACTATTGGTATATAGAAAGGCCATTGATTTTTGTGTGTTAATTTTGTAGCCTGCCACCTTGCTATATGAGTCTATTGTTTCTAGAAGCTTTTTGATAGAGTTTTTAGGGTTTTCTAAGTAGAATAACATGTCATCTGCAAACAGTGAGAGCTTAACTTCTTCCTTTCCTATCTGGATTCCCTTGATATCCTTTTCTTGCCTAATCGCTATAGCAAGTACTTCCAGTGCTATGTTGAATAGGAGTGGTGAGAGAGGACAGCCTTGTCTTGTGCCAGAATTTAAAGGGAAGGCTTTTAGTTTTTCTCCATTGAGGATAATATTTGCCACTGGCTTGTGGTAGATGGCCTTCACTATATTGAGAAAGGTTCCCTCCATTCCCATCTTGCTGAGAGTTTTGATCAAGAATGGGTGTTGGACCTTATCAAATGCTTTCTCTGCATCTATTGATATGATCATGTGGTTTTTATTTTTCTTGTTATTGATGTTGTGTATTATGTTGATAGATTTACGGATGTTAAACCAGCCTTGCATTCCTGGGATGAAACCTACTTGATCGTAGTGGATGATCTTCTTAACGAGGCATTGAATCCTATTTGCCAGGATTTTGTTGAGGATCTTTGCATCTGCATTCATCAGTGATATTGGTCTGTAATTTTCTTTTTTGGTAGCGTCTCTGTCTGGTTTAGGTATCAAGGTGATGTTGGCTTCATAAAAGCTATTTGGAAGTGTTTCTGTTTGTTCAATTTCATGAAAGAGTCTTGCCAAGATTGGCAGTAGTTCCTCTTGGAAAGTTTGATAGAATTCATTAGTGAATCCATCTGGACCTGGGCTTTTGTTTTTCGGCAGACATTTGATTACTGTTTTAATTTCATCAATGGTGAGGGGGGTGTTTAGATATGCTACATCCTCTTCCTTCAACCGTGGAAGATTATAAGAGTCCAAGAATTTATCCATTTCTTCCAGGTTCTCATTTTTAGTGGCGTAGAGTTTTTCAAAGTAGTTTCTGATTACCCTTTGAATCTCTGTCATATCAGTAGTGATCTCTCCTTTTTCATTCCTGATACGAGTTATCAAGTTTCTCTCTCTCTCTTTCTTTGTTAGGTTTGCCAGTGGTCTATCAATCTTGTTTATTTTTTCAAAGAACCAACTTCTGCTTTCGTTGATCTTTCGGATTGTTTTTTGAGTTTCCACTTCGTTGATTTCTGCTCTCAGCTTTGTTATTTCCTTCTGTCTTCCTATTCTTGGGTCCTTTTGTTGAGCATTTTCTAGTTCTATTAGCTGTGTCATTAAGCTACTCAGGTAAGCTCCTTCTTCCTTCCTGATGTGTGCTTGCAAAGCTATAAATTTTCCTCTCAGTACTGCTTTTGCTGTGTCCCATAAGTTCTGAGAGTTTGTGTCTTCATTGTCATTTGTTTCCAGGAACCTTTTTATTTCCTCCTTGATTTCATCTCGGACCCACTGGTTATTGAGCATGAGGCTGTTTAACTTCCAGGTGTTAAAGTGTTTCTTCTGAGTCCCTTTGGAGTTCACAAATAATTTCAGAGCCTTGTGGTCAGCGAAGGTAGTCTGCAAAATTTCTATCCTCTTGATCTTATGGAGGTATGTTTTATGTGCCAGCATGTAGTCTATCCTGGAGAATGTCCCATGTACATTGGAGAAGAATGTGTATCCAGGTTTCTGGGGATGGAGTGTCCTATATATATCCACTAGGCCTCTTTCTTCCATTTCTCTCTTCAGGTCTAGTATATTCTTGTTGGGTTTCAGTCTGGTTGACCTGTCCAGTGTTGACAAAGCCGTGTTAAGGTCCCCCACAATTATTGTGTTGTTGTTGATATTATTTTTCAGATTTGTTAACAGTTGTATTAAATATTTTGCTGGCCCCTCATTCGGTGCATATATGTTTAGGAGAGTGAATTCTTCCTGCTCTACGTACCCCTTGATTAATATAAAATGTCCGTCTTTGTCCCTTACAACCTTCCTGAGTATAAAGTTTGCATTATCTGATATTAGTATGGCCACTCCAGCTTTTTTATGGGTGTTGTTTGCTTGGATAACTTTTCTCCAGCCTTTTATTTTGAGTCTATGTTTGTTCTGACTATTCAGGTGCGTTTCTTGTAGGCAGCAGAAGGTTGGATTGAGTTTTTTCATCCATTTAGCCACTCTGTGTCTCTTAACTGGTGCATTTAGTCCATTGACGTTGAGAGAAAGAATTGTCCTGGGATTTAACGCCATCTTTATTTCAAAATTTGGTGTGTCTTTTGGGTAGTCTTGTCTTAGATTAGGTCTTTCAGTTTTTCTCTTAAGACTGGTTTTGTGTCTGTGAAGTTTCTGAGCTGTTTTTTGTCTGTGAAACCATGTATTCTTCCATCAAACCGGAAAGTGAGTTTTGCTGGGTATAGTATTCTGGGTGAAGCATTCATTTCATTCAGTCTTGTCACAATATCCCACCACTGCTTTCTGGCATTGAGCGTTTCTGGTGACAGGTCTGCTGTAAATCTCAGGGAAGCTTGCTTGAACATGATTTCCCCTTTTGATCTTGCTGTTTTCAGAATTCTGTCTCTATCTGTGGGATTTGTCATTGTGACTAGGATGTGTCTTGGGGTGGTTTTTCTGGGGTCTCTTTTGGTTGGTACTCTTCGGGCATGCAGGATTTGATCACATATATTCTTTAGCTCTGGAAGTTTCTCTTTAATGATGTTCTTGACCATTGATTCTTCCTGGAAATTTTCTTCCTGGGTCTCTGGGACTCCAATGATTCTTAAGTTGTTTCTGTTGATCTTATCATAGACTTCTATTTTCGTCTGTTCCCATTCTTTGACTAATTTTTCCATTGTCTGCTCATTTGCTTTAAGTTTTTTGTCCAATCTCTCCTGCTGTATGGAATTGTTATGTATCTCATCTTCCACAGCACCAAGTCTATTCTCAGCTTCTGATACCCTGTCCCAGAGCTTATCCATTTTGTCATTCACTTCGTTTACTGACTTTTTCAGTCCTGTTAGTTGACATGTTATTTCAGTTTGGAGTTTTGTCATTTCTGCCTTCATATTTTCTTGGTTCTTATTAGTGTTCTGTTCAACTCGATCCATGGTTTCTTGGAGTCTGTTGAGCACCTTCCATATTGCTAGTCTAAAGTCCTTATCTGAGAGATTGATTAGTTGTTCAGTCATTATCTGGTCCTCAGAATTGTCATCTTCATTCTCTATCTCTGATGCTGGCCTGTGTTGTTTCCCCATTGTCACACTTGTATTGTGGGTTTTTCTACGTGTTGTAGTGGTATTCATTGTCTATATGATGTAGGCAGCACACTCCTCTGGCTCCTCCCTTTCTGGATGGGCTGACTTGCCTCTAAGGGAGGGGAGTCCTCCGTGGATGAAGCCTCACACTGGGTCAAATCTTAGGCCCGAGCATGCAACAGAGAAGACAGTCCAGAGAGAAATGTTTGCTTCTGTGATATAGCGCCGTTCTTAGTGTGCTTTTTCCTTCTTGTTGCAATGGAGTTCTTTCCTTAGAAAGAGTGCACGGCCGTGTAGCGAAGCGGAGCGGCCGTGCTCCTCTGAGCCTCTTTTTGCCCCACTCGCAAGAGTTTCACGCAAGAGGACAGTAGACAGACATAGACAGGTCACACTCACAGTCTTTCACAGCTGAGCCCCACTGGGCCGGTGTACTTTCGCGGATTTTCCCCGCCTGGTGTCACCCACAGGGAGCCAGCTTTTGCAAAGGTTAGCCGGTTTTTCGCTAATAATGCTTTTTATACTAAGGGAGATCATTCTAATTCACATTAGCCAGAAAGTTCTGCTTTACATTTCCAACTTCATTGCTTCACTTATGTCACCTCTCTACTAGGAGTTCCCAAAATTCATAGGTGATGCAATTATAGCATTATTGTTCAGGTTGAATGTTTTAAATCTATATTGTGAAGCCTAGAGCAAAAGGGACTCCATTTTGTCAAACCAATGCTGTTTCCATTTAAGAGTAGTAAGGCTAAGTTTCTATTTAAAGACTAACTTTCTATCCCAACAATGATGACACAGACCTCCAGACCACTATAAACCACAGTATACTGCCTAGACATGTAGCCATAAAAGGACACGATGAAACACTCTAGAAACACCCAGAAAACAGCCAATCAATTTAATGCTCAAGACTTCCTGCTTTTAGCCCTATATAACTGGCTTATGTGTCCCTCCCCCCCCCTCCCAGGGATCACCTTTCTGGAAGGTGACCCTGGCCTGTCAGTTTGTAGCTTGTTGGTAAAAGGAATAAAGTTTTGCTTTGCTTTATTTCAATTGTGTGGTCTTACCCTTCGACTCTAGACTCTAGAACCTAGACCCTATCTAAGATGATATGACCTCAAAACATTAACCGTGTTTCTCTTGATGTTATTTATTGGAGGGATGGGGTTGGGGTCATATCCCACTGTGCTCAGGGCTTACTCCTGGCTCTGTGCTGAGGAATCACTCCTGTTGCAACTCCTATTACTCTATGTGGTGCCAGTGAGCATACCTGGGTCAGCAATCTGGAAGGCAAGCACTTTATTCCCTGTAATATCTCTCCCATTTGGTACTATTTCTTGGGTCTACCCTTGACAATTTTTGCTTGTTTTGTTTAGCTTAGTTGAAGACCTGTTCTCTTATCTTAAGGCATGCTTAGTATACCTCTGTCACGGGTTTCCCCAATTCAAGAAGAAAATATAGAACTTTTTTTTCATATTTTAGAGACACACCTAGTGATGCTCAGGGTTACTCCTGACTTTGACTCAGGCATAATTTCTATGGGTACACAGGGGTGACATATGGATACCAGTGAGAGTACTCAGGTTGGTCTCATGCAAGGAAAACTACTCTGCTGTTCTATCTCTCAGGTCTTGAAATTAGAAAATCTTAAAATAGCACTCACTAACTGGATTCAGGGTGGTCAGCCCTTCTTCTTGGGAATCTAGAGGTCTCAAATCGTCCTTGAGCATGCTCTCTTTACAGAAAAACTTTAACCTTTTCAGTGTGTCTCAGTCATACTGATTAATCTGCATTCCTGTCAATATAGGAGGCACATTAGAGATGTGCTTAGCAGATATAATTGAAAATAAACATCACTGTCTTTGAGAGAATTACTACCATTTAAAGCTTATGAAAGGGCTAACAATTTAACATGTAGGTAGCCAAAACAAATTTATGTTAAAGAAATAGTAGTATGTTAAAGAGTAGGATACAAACTTTGTAAGCACATAAAATGTTTTACTGACACTTTAATTATTTCACATTTTAGGAGGTATCTTTAGGCTGTCTTTAACCTCCCTGAAAGATGTATTAAACTTCCTGTGCTAAAAACCCAATGGAAAAGTTTAAGAGGATTATCCTAGGTGCTTCCAGATTAAAAATAATTATCTGGGTCCATGTAACTTCCCTTCCAAATCCTTATTGTAAGTAATTAAAAACTTTCATGCTTTTTTAAAATTTATTTTTCTTCATTGGTGGTATGACCAGAGGATAGTTCAGGAGATATGAATATCTAAATAGTTACAATGGGCCACAGACACAAGTTTAGGAATTTTCCATTTGTCATTGGTACCTGGGAACTTCTAGTTAGTAAAAGCCCATTCAATGTTCTAATACCTCCCAAGAGCTCCATGCAAAAGTGCTTGCTGAAGACTTTACAATTTACACTTTGCAGTTTTTTGTTGTTCTTTCTTAATATTCTTTTCCAATAATTTATAAAATAAACTACATTTAAACATATTTACTTGATTTTAAGATTTCCAAAGATGTCTCCCAAGTAGTAAAATAGACACATTTAATGTTAGTTTATACTGGATCTTTGCTATATTATGATAAGCCATTCCCTTTTTTTTATAAATGAGAGAAAAAAACACAGACAAAAGTGGAAATCAGAAAAGTTAAGATAAAATATTTTATGATACTAGGAAAATAAAGTGTGTACAAAGAATAGGACAAAAATAAAGTCATTTAAAATATATATGTATATATATACATATATATATATATATATATTAGTATTTTTGGACCACACTCAGTAATGCTCATGGTTTATTTCTGGCTCTCTGTTTAGCAATCCTTCCTGGAAATACATCAGGGATCAAGCCCCAGTTAGTTACCTGAAAAGCCTGTAAAACCTGTAGAGCCTTACCCACTACACTATTGTGCAAGACCCAAAACATACATATTTTTACTATGCACTAGCTCTAGTCTTTTATTTAATTTAATTTAATTTAAAGTTATTTTACTGAGATAGTACAAAATTACGTTATTCACATTATAGTGTGATAAAACTGACTTATGATAAGTTTTAGGAAGCTGAGTCTGGTGTGGTTAAAACAAAATCATACAGTATAAGTGTATCTCCATTTCTATAACAGATGGATGTAAAAATTATAATGGTCATGTTTTAAAGATGAAATATATATACCTTATATATCATATCTTCTTTTGCCTTTGTTGTGCAGAATCACATAAATTTTATCAATTTAGACAGTTTGTTCATTGATTTGTAGAGAATAGTTATTGTCTTTGAAGAAATTAATTCAGTGTTTTCAGTTATATTAACACACTCGGGTCAAGTATTTCAAATTTAATGATGAATAATGTGAACAATATTTCTTAAACTATAAGTTTCCATATTATTATTATTATTACTATTATTTAGGAAACTGTAATTGTGTTAAAATTTATGTTGTTAATTACAAAATCACTACACCTTAATACTACCAAAGTGCCCAAGCCTTCCTGGCTGTCCCTAACTTCTAGTTCCCTTTCTCTCTACCCCTCACCCTGCTGTTTAGTAATTGGTTCTGTCTTCCAATTCCAGGGCTTGTCATTGTGCAGTACTGTCCTTTCTATTATTTTGACACCCCTAAATACATCTCTAAGATTGATATTTTCCAATTGTCAATAAATTTGATAATTTTTAATTCTTTCTATGAAGATTTGGGGTTTTGGTAGGGATTTGGTAGGGATTCTGCCAATCTGCATATTGCTCTTGGCATTTCAGTTATGTTGTTTTAATTATGCTGTTTTAATTCATACTTATGATCTCTGAACAAGTAATCTATTTCCATCTTTTTGTGTCTTCCATGGCTTAGTGATTTCTTTGAACAAGTCTTTCATTTTGGCCAGATTTATCCGAAGGTAATAATTTTAATTTACTGTCAGTTTATTACTTAAATATGTATTACTTACTTACACATTTATTATTTTTTACATATGTACATAACAAATAAACATTACATATTTATTACTTACACAGAGAAGTGTAAACTTTCTTGTTCATTAACTTAGTCTGAGCTCATATTTCCATGCCAAGTGTTCTTGAATAATATGTGTCTGTTTATATATTGTTTCCTATCATTACCAGCATTCACTGTATAATATCTTGTGACAGTGTATGGCATGCTTTTTCTGAGCCCAATTGATTAGACTTCGCTCATTAAAGAGGAAAATCAGCTGTGATTTTCTTCAGATTCAATGCTGGGAAATTTTAAGCTCTATTTATATTTTGGCCCAGATACTCGAGTTACTACTGAGTTGGGAATGAACAGATCAGTAAATACTCTTTTGCCTTTCTTACCAATTTTTTAAATGAATTTGCACTACATCTAATAGAAATTCCTTTGTTCTCATCAGTTTTCCTTTCATCTCATTTCCTTTTTCATCTCATTTTCCTTTTCTTTAAATTTTATATTGAGTAACCCACTTATCTTTAGTGAACAGTTTCTTGCTTCTTTTATTTAAGCATCTGAACAATGTTCATCACTACTCATCTGCCTACATGCTTCCTAGATTGTGGAGCATTTTTTGAGCCCCTATAACACATCAATTTTTTGTGGAGCCATTGATATATCTGTAGGTATATAATTTTTTTTCTTCTCTGTGCTCTCAAGTATCATGCTGCATACCGCTATTGCTGAATTCACTTCCAATTATGATAATTATATACACTTCATTCTTTTTTTTTTTTTTTTTGCTTTTTGAGCCACACTGCCCATACCACTTGTGCCATTGCTCCAGCCCCTATATTTTATTCTTTTAATTAGACTACTGAACTCAGGAATTACAGACTTTGTTTTGTTCATTTTTGTAAACTTGGTGCCTCTGTCTTTGATAGGTTTCACAGGGTTAAATTCTTTACTAACCATTTTTTTGGAATGCAAATGTTCAGAAAGCTGCAAAATTGATATAATAGTATATATGTTTATAATCTGCTGACATGGTGGGCAGAACTTAGGGGGCACTCCCCGTAATTCTCAATCAATCAATCAATAGGGGTCTCATGATTTAGTGTATGAGAGCACTGTGGTTCCCAGGATTACTGGGATTCTTGGAACTCAGGGATTGCAGGTTCACTTCTGGAAATGCTCAAGGGATCTCCAGAGCTACACCTTCTGATTCTTGGAGGGACATGTGGTAGGAGACCTGAAAGCCAGATCAGCCACATGTAAGGCTGGACTCAACTTCTAAATCATCTCTTCAGTCCCACAATTTATTTTAATAATTTATATACTTTTGAAGAATTTATCACTTTAACTTTTGTTTCTCTGCTTTTATATAAATGTACAAAATATGTATGGTTTTTTGTTTTGTTTTGTTTTGTTTTGGGGCCAAACTGGTGATGCTTAGGGGTTACTCCTGGCTATGTGCTCAGAAATTGCTCCTGGCTTTGGGGGACAATATGGGACACCGGGTATCAAACCTAGGTCCGTCCTGGGCAGCCGTGTACAAGGCAAACGCTCTACTGCTGTGCTAATGCTCTAGCCCCTGTATGTTTGTTTAGTGATTGGACCCATTAACATGTAAAATGTAAAATATTTGATCATTTAACCTTTCAGGTCTTTTGGTATTTTCCGGAACTACTTTTTAAAACGTTGTCATTAAAACTAACACACAACATAGTTTCCTAATATCATCTAATACCCTTTCCATAGTTAAAATTTACCCATACCTAACTCTTCCAAAATGATCTTATTAAATGTGTTTAAAATTAACTAAATCATGTGGACCCAATATTGACATAGTTTAATTCTTCGGAGGGGTAGAAAAATTAGAATGCATATATAATGTTTGAAATTATATTTTCTTCAGTGTCATAGTAAAATTTATTGTTATGGTAATTGACATGAAACATTACAATTTAACTCATAAATGAAATAGCTTAATTAATGCTAAGCAGCATCGCTATATTGGAAATAATTACGGCCATTAAAAAAAACTTTTGAAAGCAGCAGAAATCATATAGAATGTCACGAGTCAATTCTATTAGTTATAAAGACATTGCTACTATAGCGACTGCATGAGGGCAGAGCAAGGTCACTGCTTAGAGACATTATCTAGCTTAGCCATTCTTATTTAATGCTGCACTGTAAAATTTCTTAGCTGCATATAAATTGTGGCAGCACAGGAAAACTCTCAGGTCATTTTCTACCATTACCTCACCTAAAATTGCTTACTGCAGTCTTACATTCTAGATCATTGCCATCTACTGATGACTGAAGAAAAATTGTTAAAAGAGCCATGGGTAAAGTGCTATGTAGCTTTTAAAGAAAACTTCAGTCTTTTTCCCAGAATTTTCCATTCCAGCCCCTCATAGCCTTTGCTATCATCAGCAGATGCCCTCTGTGATTCTTCCTTTGTTATTTTTCCTACTGCTCTGACTCAAGGTGTAAATTACCATCACATGGTTACCCTGCTAGAGAAAGTACCTCATTAGCAATATTTTCCTTAGGTACAAGATAAAGGGAAATCAGAACAAATGCATGGGTTTGTAGCTGAACTGAAGACTGAAAGCTTCTTCACATGTGGAAGCATTGATGTTTAGGTGATAACTTTGAGAAATCATTTCATTCTCTTACAGACCTTCAGTTTCCTTATCTGTACAATGGAAACAAAAGCTTCTATCTCTTAGAAAGTTTATAGGAGAAAAATCGAGTGTTTCTTCTATGACACTTTGTGAGCTAGTTTCTAATATATCTAAATAACTTATTTATTCCAATGAACTTGAAGAATGTTTTTGCATGTCATTTATTACTTTATTATCTTGAGGAATGATAAAAAGCCTAGAATGTTTCCTTTAAAAATATTTATATAAAATATTATTTATTTATTTTAGAAACTCTTTAGAAGATTAAACAAGTGATGACATTTCTTCATAATTTAATAGATCAAGACCTTTAGTATTGCAAAGTATTTGAAAGATTTGACAGTTTTAGATTTATAAATATTGCCCTCAATATTGGTAGAAACTGTCGGGTTCTCAAGTATAGCCAAGTGTAGCTCCCAAGCTCAGACAGGATGATCCGGGCAGTGGTCCTAGTTGTTCCTAGCACCAATGGGCTCTAACCAATGGGCTCCAACCCTAATTTTGAATCTTTTGACTAATTGACTACATATTGATGGGGTGATCCATAACCCCTATGCACTACTTGGGACTCCCCTCCCCAAGACAATGTTACAAAATAAAATTGAGTTTGTTCAATGTAAGCATTTCTATATCAAATACATGAGCTTTCAGAGAAAAGGACTACAGGACTTTTAGGTTTAGTCTCACTAGTCATAGAACCATTAAGAAGATATCAGGTTCCTTGAATACTTTAATAGTGTGGAGGGATATTTACTCCCTCTGATAATAGATTGACTGTTCAATATCCTTTGCTAAGAACAGCATAGGTTCCAGACAGAGAACTATTAGGTGACATTCTTCATCCTAGAACTGAATGAAATTGAGAGTTTCTCAAATTATCTTATTTCTATTGAAATCCTCTTTAGTTCTCTCCATCCTCTTTTATTGAATTTGTAATGTACTGAAGGACTGTGCTAGACAGAACACGCCAGTTTTCTTCCCTCTAACTGGACATTAAAATCTCTTGGGTATGATTAGTTAGTTTAGAACAGAGCTAACTCCTCTAAATAACAGCTGCTTTGAGGGAGGGTGTAATGCATTTACTTTGTTGTATATTGAATTGCCATTTAATGCCTGATACTAAGTTGTCTTGCTTGGGTAGAAGAAAAATAAATTAATACTTATACAACACTATGAGTATTTCCTTAAAGGTGTCAGTATTACTTAACTTTATACTCGGAGACTCACAGAGACTCATAGTACCTTCCCAATATCACACAATTACAAATTGGCACAAATTATTTTGAACCATACTTAGGTTCCACTGTTTCTACTATGTCAATCTTATTGACAGGCAACTGAAAATATGAATAAATGAGGTGAAAAGGGTATAATATTAAAATTTCTTGATTTTTCTGAACCATCTGTGGAAAGTTCAAAGCCACAATTTGGAAAATACAGCTATTTAAATAAATAAAATCAATGGTACCTTGAACCCAATAGTACTGGTTAACTAGAACACTGATTTATAGTGTACTGTAAAATAAAACTGTACTTTGAGTCATTAATATTTTAGGTTAAACAAGGATTTCTATGTTCTTTTACAATGTCACTATTTATAAACATTGAACAGCCAAAACTATGTAGAGTATTTAAGTCTAAGGTATTTTTTAATCTCAAGGTCACAGAAAATGTCATCCTCAGTGTGATGGTAAAATTTATGTCTATTTTACCAGGCTTGGGAATATCCTGATAGCTGGTAAAACTTGTTTTAGACTAAGATGATGTTTGTTGATAAAACTTAACATTTGAATTGATAGATGGAGTAAACCAGCTGACCAGCCCCATTCCGGTTGGCATCATGCAACCCACTGATATCTGAATAGAACCAAAAATGCAGAGGAAGGCCATGTTGTCTCTGTTTGAACTGTGATATCTATTTTCTCATATATTGGTGTGCTTGGTTTTCAAGGCTTCCATCTCAGACAGTACATAATAATCAATTCCTTCCATTCTCAGCCTTTGGACACAGATCGAATTATATTACATTTTCCTGTACTTTCAGGTGGCAGACAGTAGATTTGACTTCTGAAGCCATGTGAGTCAATTCTTATATATGAAACTTCCCATTTATTTTACATATTTCTACATGTATCTTTCTGCTTTAAAAAAAAAAAACTAAAGAACCTGGTATCCTTAATTGATTTGCTTTTAGACAATTAAGTTTTATTGTTTGTGTGTGGAGGTAGTGGGCCATTCCCAGCTATGCTCAGGGTTTATCAATGACTCTGCTCAAGTCTTAATCCTGGTGATGCTTGGTGCTTGAGGGATCATATACAGTGCTAGGGTTTGAACTGCTCTTTGTTATCTCTCTGGCTCAGTTAGACATTCTTGATGTGCATCTTGTCACATATCTTTTCTTTATTAGTTTCTATGAAATGAGTAAATTTCCAAAACTAGTGATTTATTAAATTCATGTCATGATTAAATGAAGAAGAAAGAGTAAAATGCATTTCATACAAAAATGACCCACTTGAATTTGCTTGTATTATATTTTGTTGAATACATATTAAATGCATCTATCTTTAGGTGAGGGAGATGGCAAGTATATCTATTTTTTCATCATTACTAAGTTTATTGACAGCTTTAAAATTATCTTATTTATTTATTTATTTGTTTTTCTTGGGAGAGGGAAAGTTTGGAATCTAACTAAGGATGTGGGTCCTTTTCAGACTGTATTTCTTCCTAACTTTTTTGGGAATGCATACCATCTCATTAACACATCATTACCTGTCTTCATAGCATTGTTATATTCAGCTTTTGACTCTAAATACCTGAATCTCCTTTATGTTTTTATTTAGTTTTTGGTTTGCTTTTGGTCTATACTTGGTGGTGCTCAGGGCTTACTCCTGGTTCTGTGCTCAGGAATAACTCTTAGCAAGGCTTAGGTAAAAGGTATTTGAGCATTTGTGGTGCAAGGTATTGAGCAGGTTGGCTGTGTGTAAGGCAAATACCCTATCCCTATTCTAATGCTCCAGCTTTTGCTTTCTTTTCTTCTTGTGCCATAACCATGTTGTTGCTCACAAGCATAGTCTTTAGGTTGCCAACTATTAGAACACTTTATAAAGAAATGCCTTCAAAATATAACTATTAACTAATTTTCCTTCACTTAAATCTTGTTATAAAACTCCAGAAACATCTTCCAGATGTTTCAATGTCATCACAGGTTGAATTTCTTACCCTTTCCCTGAAATGTATTTTCCCTTCCATTGCAGATTCAATTTTAAAATTTTAACTTAGCAATGCTGGATTTTTTAAATGAGAGAGATCATTTGAGTGGCCTTAGTTTTTGCAAATATAAGGCAAATAGACACCTGGTGGAAGATTATAAATCATAATTTTTTTATTTGCTTGTGCTTTGATACTTGAAGGCTTAGCTCAGTGTTTCTCAAATTGTAGTGGCTAGCCCAGCAATAATAGCATTACTTGGGAATTCAATACTCTTAAATTCTATTAAGACTTATTGGATCAGAAATAAAGATCTGCCTTTTATGAGTCTTCCAGATTTTAATGAATAACATATACTAAATAAGGGTTGAAAGAATTACTTCATATCCTATACAGAAATGGTTGCCACAGTAAGTTGCATTAACAACCTTAAGAGAGTGAAATTCTAAGATTCATATTTCACTTTTTCTCAGGTGATCACATGAATGTTCCAGACTTAAATCATTTAGTATAATGTTGGGCTATATTTTATGTTTAATATAAATGTTGTTGTTTGAGTAACAGCTTCATAATTATTCACATAGTAGAAAAGCCTCTTAGAATCCATGATTTTTAAGCATATATACAATTATGTAACCACTAATTTTAGTAAAATGATTTCAGGAAGTTTCATTTGAAGTACATAAGTGTAGGTGGAATTCTAGATAAGTCAGAATTTCTAACCTTCAGGGATTTTAGAAGGTGGTGACTGCCCATGCCAGGTACCTATTAACTAGGTGTGCTGTGAATATAGATCAGGGTAGGTGACTTTTAACAAGTACTGGCATGAAAAGTGCCTCACAACGAAAGCTGCTAAAAACTGACCTTTACAGAACTCCCTTATGGGAGCAAAGAGAAAGGTCACAGAAGAATTGTATCTTTTGCAGAGATGTTTTGTTTTGTAACCACACCCAGTGATATTCAAAGGCTACACATGATTCAAGGCTCAGGAGTTGTTGCTCCTGGTTTTGCAAAGGGCTTCATGCAATGATGTGCTCCAACCTTTTGAATCATCCCCCTGACCCTAGGATAATCGCGAATAGCACACACTTTCATTTTCCCAAAGTATTCTGGTTTAGATGGTTTGACATTTAAGCACTTAGATGGATTTCCCTATTTTACTCTCCAGGGGATTATTTCACTTTGGTCATTTTCCAGGCCTCCATTGCAGCCTCAAATTCAATATTTTTGGTCTTGTGTGTCTCCCCAGCAGTACTCAGAGACCTGGGGGCCACTCCTGACCATACTGGTTTCATGATACTGTTTCCAGGGATAGTCCAGGTATATTTGAAGGTCATATGGTTTATGGGATTAGCTTTGGGCCTTGTGTATGCCAGCTATGTGATTCAACCCTTTTAAGTATCTCCTTGGCCTCTGGATCGAAATATCTCTGATGCTCACTTGATGACACTCTCTGTTTGCAATGTTGTCCATCACCAGTTATGGATCACTTTAGATGTTCACTTCATTTTCCCTTGCTCATGAATCACTATACTTAGTTGCCTGTTATCCATCGTCTGAAAAATTGTGTCAAATACTCTCAGTTTTAGTCTCTTGCCAGTTAATCTACAATAACATCGTAGAGTTTCTCCATGTAATTTGTTTTAAAGGTAGCTTCTCATTTCTCTTTGTGGTTTAGAATTGCTTTTGTGAGTAGGAAACAATAAATTTATTCATTTTTGATGAATATTTTTGTTATTCTAATTTTTGAATATTATAAGTTTAATTATAAGTTTAATATTATAAGTGTAATGTTATAAATTAAATACTATAAGTTTAAGTTGCATATATTATTAGGTTGACATATATACTTATTTTCATTCGGCATGTATACTTTTGAGAAATATATTTTATGCATTTAATTTTCTGAAGTGTTTTTATTACTTTTCCTTCTTCTATTTAATTTATTAACAAACTAGCTACCATGTTCTTATATTCTGCTTTCCATTTCAGCCATTTTGAAATGTGAACCTAGAGTCCACAATTCTGAATGTTTTATTATTACTTCACAATATTTTCAAACTACAATAATATTTATGTACATTTACATAAAAATAAAACCTAAATTTTTAGATAATTTATTTAAATTTAAACACAAGTTTGAAAATAAAAATGAATACTGTGTGTTGCATGTGGTGGCAGTAAACAATAAAATTTCTAAAATACAATATTTTAGTGTGTTGATCCTACCTGATATAGTTAACTAATATATAAATATGCTGTACTTTAAAGTTACATATGTTATTTTTTATTCTTGGTCTTTCTAGACAATGCATGATAAAATTGCTAAGTATAATGTCTACTCAATTGTTCAAATTCTGAGCAGAATTCACTGATAGGTGCTTTTCACTAAATTATCTAAATCATATATATATATATATATATATATATGGTACTGGGCTAGTTAAAAACCTCCACACATCCATGAGTAAGTTATGACACATTTTAAAAAATCAATATTTTCAAAGCAGTTATTGATTGAGCACACCAGTTCAGCATATTCCAAAGAATGTATTATTTAAGCTATTAACTTAAAATATCAATGCCTTAAAGGAAAGAGTTCTCTTAGCAAATAATTGGAGAATGCAATCCTATAAAATTGGAAACTGTAATGAGAAATTTTAGTTACTATGGATTTTAGAAAGAGGAAGGTTAGGGGAGGGGTAAAAAAAAAGTTTCCTTTTGCAAGGCTAATTAAGAAAAGATTCCTTCTGTAAGGGTAGAGTCTCTTAGTTAGATCAGCATTCAAATAATCTGGTTTAATGAATGGAAATTGATCCTTGTTGTAGTTTTAGGATGGGGTTTACAAGCTCAATTAGAATTAAAGTTCTCTGGTGGGAATTTGGACTTTGGACTATTTGCCTTCTGCCACAAGGTCTTCTGTAGTGTTTATTAGGTCTACCAAGCTAGTATTTGTTACTTTCATATGCTATCGATCTGTTAGTTTATTTTTCTGTTTGTTAGAAGCCTTTCTTTTGCTATCATTTGGCTTAAAGACCCATTGGGGACTAACTCATAGGAAACCTCTTTTCCCAATGCACACATTTTTTGAAAGCAAATTCAAAAGCTCACTGTACTAAAATGTGCTTATTTTCCAGTCTGCTTTTATTTAATCAGCACTATAGTTTTTAATTACATTTCAGAATTTTGCTTCTTACTATTGCAATCACAAGATCATTTAATAAGAAAAAGACAAAAATATGGATTTCTCAAAGCAGATATGAATAACAATCTATTTAATTTAACTTTATACTCTGGCCTTAACACCTATTATTGGAGTAACGCTGTTATCTACATTTCAAAAGTTTTGGTAAATAATTTTCAGTAAAAAAGGGGTCCTGTTAGGGGACTACCTCTTGTCAATACTGTCTGTGATCTTTTATGCTAGTTACTCTAACTTCTTTTTTTGTTTGTTTGTTTTGTTTATTTTTTTTGCTTTTTGGCCACACCCAGTGATGCTCAGGGGTTACTCTTGGCTATGCACTCAGAAATTCCTCCTGGCTTAGGGGATCATATGAGATGCAGGGGGATCGAACCATTGTCCGTCCTAGCTAGCGCATACAAGGCAGATGCCTTACCGCTTGTGCACTGCTCTGGCATCATTTTTTATTTTTTAAATTACTTTATTTAAACAATGTAGCTTACAGGGTTGTTTATAACAGTTATTATTTTTTATTTTGTTCATGATTGATTTTCAGTTATATAGTAGAGAACAAGACCTTATACCAGTGCATATTTCCCTCCACCATGCCACCAGATTCACCCAGGGGCAGACACTGGAGGAAGGTGGACCACTAACCACATGGGTATTTTTCATGGAGTAGTTCTAATGAACCAACCTCAAGCACCTGTTGAATATTTTGCAAAGAATTTAGCTCCAGATGGAGAATCTCCTCCACAGTTCTGCCTTTCAACACACATTTGTTCTTCTTTCTGCGTTTTAATATAACCTCTTTGACTTATTTTGACTGCAGGCCTGCAAAGGATTTCTTTCATCTTCTCTTGTCAGCTCCTCAAACTTTTCCCTCTTAGAGTACAAGACCCTTGTACTAACTTCCATTATTTTAAAACCTAGAGAGATGCCAGTTTGCAAGCTGCCAGACAAAGCATTCCATTTAAGAACTCAATGCTAATATCATGGATAACTTTGTTTTTGTCATTTTTATCCTGTATTTTCTGTAATAGTATTTTTCTAATGTTTGACAGTTCCTTACACAGTAATACACAGCTAATATAATTTCAGGCATGTTTTTCAAATGTCTCCTGAACATCATTTTATATATTTCCTAAGTCTCCAAATCAATATCTAAAATTCATTCAAGTAAAAACTAACCCAATTAAAATGATTTTCTAGTAATAAAAACATAGTTATTCAATAAATGAAATGAATGGATAAATATGTCTCTTTCCACCATTGAACAATGATTTAATTATGGGTATTTATGGGTATTTATTTGTATTCATAAAGATTTCAAAGTAAGGTTTAAGAATTTTAAGAACATGTATTAGTTGTGCAGATCAGACATGAATTTGCATTTTTCAAGAATTTAATAAAAATTTTTATTACTTTAGGCCAATATAGGAGAGATCAATATTATACAGAATCATAGCTTAACCTGCTATTAGTAGCAGTCCTTAAAGTTTCACTAATTCCAAAAAATAGTTTTTATTCCATACCAATTTTTTAAAATAAGCATTTAAAATTTATAGTATCTTTAAAAGTTAATCATTATTTATTTGTGGGCTTTCCTGTGAGCATACTTTTTCTACAAAAAGGTATAGGACTTCTGAATTAAGATGATTAAAACAGCAATAAAAATGACCTCATTGTATAGTTTAAATTAAGAAAACATCGAGTACTGTATATTTGCCAAGCACTTAGTTTGATTGTGCCACTGGAAGAAGTTATGTGTACATGAGCCAACACTCAGTTATTAAATACTCATTTTTGAAAATAAGTTTAATAAATCATAAATCAAAGAATGCATGTTAATCATCATCATCATCATCCTCTTATCATGATGTAATCATCATAAATAACATTAGTAAAAAAAAATTAGAATTTTTTTTGTGTTCAGAAATTTTCCTCCCTTATTCTCACTTTTCCTTTTGCCCTTCCTTACTATGTTATTTATGTTATTTATTCTTTCACATTTAATTTGAAGTTCATATTACAAGTAATTTCTACTTTACTGGAAAGAAGCCATATCTTAGAGAAATTAAACTGCCTGTCTACAGCATACAACTTAAAACAGTAGTCTCAAGTTAACAAATTAAATCAAAACTCTGTGATTTAACTACTGCACTATGCAATAGGACATTTTCTAAAATAATAAGGTGACTCAGAGTCATAGATTAATTTCTCAGACTGGTCATGGCTTAGCTCTACTTGATAAATCATTATTAAAAGTGTTGTTGATTGGGCTTGGAGAGATAGCACAGTGGTGTTTGCCTTGCACGCAGCCGATCCAGGACCTAAGGTGGTTGGTTCGAATTCCGATGTCCCATTTGGTCCCCCGTGCCTGCCAGGAGCTATTTCTGAGCAGACAGCCAGGAGTAACCCCTGAGCACCACCGGGTGTGGTCCAACCCCCCCCCATATGTTGTTGATCAACACAATTGAAACATGTTGAAGGTAGTTCAGATTGTTTAGGGTAGCCATGATAAAAAATAACTATAGTTTTGGGTATTTCTTTATCACTAATTGTCAAAATACAGAACGATTTCTGATCATAAATCAAGACTATTCATGGTATACTAAAAAAAGTTAATACTAGAGAAAAAGTATTTAAGGAACAATGTATTTATCTTGAACACAATTGACATAGATGAAAATAGACCATTTAATTAAAATGGAATTATATAAATTCTATAGTTATTTATTATTTTTCTTCTCTTAGATATATATCAATTATAAACTGAAGAAATTACCTACTCCACATATAACTGTGAACTAGTTGCCAAGGAACTCAAATAACAAGAATGAAGGTCCACTGAAGTTGTTTAAATAATCTCAGTGATTTTATCTTCTTATTTCTTTTCTTAATTTTAGGAAAAAATATATATTTATTAAATGTATGATTAAATGCATCAGTAGTTTAGATGAAGAAAAGCCTTTATCTGTAGTCATTACTCTCTTAGTTCCTTTGATTCTAGTGGTACTCTGAATTCTATTCACTACTGTTCTCTTTTAGTTTATCCAACCTGTTTGTTCATTTCTTCCTTTTTTTTTTTTTTTTTTTTTTTTTTGCTCTCTGGTGTCAACTACCAGTTACATATTATTTCTTAGTAATCTCTTTGGCTTTAGCATCATCTCTTTACCCATCCAGCTTGCAGGTATCACTTTGACAGATTATCTTTTACTAATTTGAAAACAAAACTCCTATTTTTTCCCAGAGCCTACTCTAATTAACTTTCCAGTTCAGTTCATGATGACAATATTAGAAAAAAATATATATCCTTAGCTAAAAACATTCACCTTGCACCTTTTTTCAACGAACTATAATTATTTCACAGACCTTTTTATTAATGTTAATATGAGTTGGCGTCGGCCTCTTTTTAACTTCATTGTCCCATTCTACCCCATACCAAACTATTCATCTCTACCTTTGTTTTTCCTGTGATCTTCTGTGATTCCCAGATACTAGAGCATGCCACACTATTTCATGTCCTTCTTGCTTTTCATATCTGAGTGTCCTTACCCACTGTTCTGAAAGACTCAAAATTGTCATTAGGATTAATTAAACTTATTCAGATCATAAAGAAAATTTTATAGCATCTTCCTTTCAATTAAATTGTTTTGGGGACCAAGTATTATAGTTATTGTTTTACATGATAAATAAATAAGATACAGATACAATAACACTCATAGTTATTAGAATAAAATATTTTATACAGAACTGATATCTAATTTTTGTTTTAATCTTTTCCTCACACATCATTAAGGCAGATGCTTATTTGATAATAACTGTATTTGATTTTGGCTCACATCTGGGTGTCCCTACAGTATTAACGACCATTTTGTGCTCAGGATCATTCCTGGGCTGTGTTCTGGATACCTTTGTGGTGTCAGAATTGAACCAGGGGTTGCCAGGTGGAAAATAAATGACTTAATTCCCTATACCATCTCTCTAGTCTGTAAATTTAAAATAGTTTATTCTAACAAACAAATTGCCCTCTATGCAGTGCACTTTTCCCACCACTAATGTCTCCAGTTTCACCCATGGGAAGGCACTGGAGGAAGGTGGAACACAATAACCATGTGGGCATTTCTCATGGACGTAGTTCTAATGAACCAACCTTAAGCACCTTGTTGAATATTCTGCAAAGAATTTAGCTCCAGATGATGAGTCTCCTCCACAATTCTGCCTTTCAACACAGATTTGAACTACTTTATGGGTTCTTTTATTACCTCTGAATTATTTTTGGCTGTAGGCCTACAAGGGATTTCTTGAGTTTGTTAACCTTTTGATTGTCGTATCTTCTCTTGTCAGTTTCTCAAACTTGCCATCATCTGTATATATTTCTTATATTAAAGGACCAGAGGATCCTAGGTAGTTCTAATACAAAAACACAATAATGAATATCATAAAAAGACAACAAAAGAGTTAAACAATTTAAATGTTCAGTTAATAGTTTTATAGTATTGTGAAGGAAACTTTTATTTTCTACTTTTTGACCAAACGTTTTTAGATATTTTTTCTTAATAAATCCAGAGAAATTTTCTTCTGAAAGATTGAAATAAGTCCTGAGTTGACTAGATGACAAATCAGCTGACCTCTGCCCTATTTTGAGCAGGGTCAAATTTTGTGCTTTAGTCAGTAGGAGTAGAACTTTATGTCTCTTTCATTCCATATTTAAATGAGTAAATGAACTTTGTGTGACTGAGGATTGTGTGACGTTTTTCATTATACCTGTGTATGCACTCATGAATAATATTTGGAGGCACATTTGTAAGTTTACAAAAATACATTTTGTTAATATTACCTTTGTAAACTTTTTATATGTGATGTGAACTGTCTTTTAAGAAAACTAGTTTCCCAGTGTGGGTTTGTAAAACTTTGCAATTATTCTCGTACTTGCATTGTCCTTGTAAAGAAAAAAAAGTTCGGTAATAACTTTTTCTGGATACACAAATGTAGGTGGCATTTTCTGTTTTCTATGGATCCCATTATAAAATAGCTTTATGGATATTAGCATTTGAATATGTACTTAAAATGCTATACAATGCTTTTCTCTCTTGAAACGTGCTCTGACTCATTTTATTGCATTACTGATTCAAAATACTAAAATGAAATTAGGATTTATACACATAAAAGAATTTAGAAAAATATATGCTACACATATTTGAAAAAAGTATGCTTTCTTATTGGTTTAAATGTTGCATACTTTGTCTATGTATTTACATTTACTTTTCAATATATGTGTTGGTGAATAATAAAAGTAGTAAGGCATTTTCCACTCCAGAAAAGCCTGTATTCTCTTTTGAACATGGGTTTCTCTCTTTCTTTCCACTTATATCTCTTTAAATTTCTTTCATTCCAAACTATCTTGTCTCAAAAGATGAATAAAAGAACTAAAATTAGGAATGTTAAATTTTAAAATTATTTTTGCTTATGATTTCAAATACTATTCCCAATACAAGGCGTTTTTTCAACTGTAGCTCCATAATATATGATAACACCATTCAAATAAGTTATCTCAATTGAAATAAAATAACAAGAAACTGAAAGAGGTTAATGCTATTTTTAGTATTTTCAATTATATCTTTGCCATATGTTAATTAAACCCAGAGCTTCAATTAAAATGAAAAATATAACTTGACAAAAACAAAAAAAGATTTATGTGAAGTACCTATTTGTTTTTAGAAAACAAAGTTAGTTTGTGTGTGTGTGTGTGTGTGTGTGTGTGTGTGTGTGTGTGTGTGTGTTAGGGTCACAGATTAGTCAGGGTTTATTATTGGTGTGTGCCCAAGGATCACTTCTGTTGATCTTCAGAGAACCAAATTCGGTAGCAGGGACATGTGGTGCATGCTTATCCACTGTACATTCTTTCTGTATTAAAAATAATAAAGTTTTTCTTAATATATTAAAGTTTAGTATATATGTCTGTTACAATCTCACTACCTATAACTAAAATTTATTTAATTACTTCTTTCTATTAAAAATGTGTTAAAACATTAGAGGACTCTAATAAGCACTTTTGATATCATTTTTTCTAGGGAGGTAGTCATCAATTCACACATTTATTAGAATAGTATGCATTAATTCCAGTAATCAATGGTAAAATTATTTTCCACTCATCTTTTTTTTTTTTTTTTGGTTTTTGGGCCACACCCGGCATTGCTCAGGGGTTACTCCTGGCTATCTGCTCAGAAATAGCTCCTGGCAGGCACGGGGGACCATATGGGACACCGGGATTTGAACCAACCACCTTTGGTCCTGGATCGGCTGCTTGCAAGGCAAACGCCACTGTGCTATCTCTCCGGGCCCTTTTCCACTCATCTTTATCTTGATAATTCTATTCCATAAAAAGACTAATTTTTCTTCATTAGTTGGAATATATTTATCTGGATTTTAATACACATAACAATTGTGTTGTGCAGGTAGTAGTTTAGTATTATATTCTATTTTGTATACTGATTATTATCTATGACCTTTGAGTAGCTAAAACTTATGCTAGGTAAACTATAAATATGTATATTAGTTATTACACATACTCTACTATCAGAGAGCAATATTTTCTTTTAGGTTTATATCTACATCTTTATTTAATAATCTTCCTTTGATTTATTTTTATTTGTTCACTTTAAAATTAAATAATCAATGATTGGATTTTTTGGGACATATAATGTTTTAGTAATTTGTTTATAGGTTCTTGGGGTATATATATGAAATGAGTTGCTGGGTTAAATGAAAACTGAATTCCTAAAGTTTTTTGTTTTTTAATAATTTTTATTGTAACCAAAATGAATAACAAATTTTTCACAGTAATATTTAAGGTACATAGTGACAATGAATCAGGGCCATTCCCACCACCAGGGTTGTCTTCCCTCCACCACTTTAACCCAGCATGTGTCCCATATCTCCTTTTTTTGCCCTATCCCTCCGGAGTGCTAGTGTAACTGTTCCCTTCTGTCTATAGCTTGTTGTAGAGTATCAATTCTGTTGTTGGTGACTTTAGGTTTGGTGTTTAAGTCTGATCATTTTTTATTTCCACTTAATGTTCATACAGCTGTTTGGTCCTGGTACTTCCATATTATTTTCAAGAATGGCTGAACAAGTTAACATTCCCACCAGCAGTGAAAAAGAGAGTTCCTTTCCCCCTGCATACAGGCCAGCACTGTTATTATCCATTTTGAAGTCTGCTAGTTTTTGTGGTGCGAGATATATCAATGTTTGAATTTGCCTCTCACTGATGATTAGTGATGCAGAATAATTTGTTATTTACCTTTAAAACATTTGTATTTCTCCTTCAAGGAACTTATGGTTTATTTCTTCTCTATTTCTTAATAGAGTTAGATATTTTTTTCCTTATAAAGTTTTACTCATGCATGATATATGTTTGATACTAACCCCTTACCAGATAAATGTTGGATAAACAAATTCTCTCATTCTATAGACTATCTTTATTTCTTGTTCATCCATTCCTTTGAAGTAAAGAAACCAGATTTGGGACATTGGTGATGGGAATGTTGCACTGGTGAAGGGGGTTTTCTTTACATGACAGAAACCCAACTACAATCATGTTTGTAATCAAGGTGTTTAAATAAAGATATTAATTAAAAAAAACTGGTGCATGTTGGAAAAAAAAAGAAACGTCTTAGTTAAACGTAGTCCAATTTGTTTGCTTTTGCTTTCACTTGCTTGGCCAGTGGTATTTTCTCCTCAAATGTGCTTTATCTTTAGTGTCATGGAAACTTTTGCTGTTTTCCTCCCTATACTTAAACTCAAATCTGATATCTAGGTTTTTAGTCCATTTTTGACTGGACTTTTGGGCATGACATAAGAAAGAAGACTGAGTTCATTTTATTGCACATACCTGACTAGTTTTCCTAAAACCACTGGTTGAAGAGGTTGTCCTTGTTCCACTTTATATCTTTATTACTATATCTTATATATGATAGCCTAGTAACTGATTCTGGAGTAATTGATTTTCTATATCTACTTATATGATCACAGGATTTTTTTTTGTTTTATTTTTTGGCTACACAGTCATGCTCCGGGGTTGCTCCTGACTATGCACTCAAAAATTGCTCCTGGCTTGGGGGACCAAATGGGACATTGGGGGATTGAACCGCAGTCCATCCTAGGCTAGCTTGAACAAGACGCCTTACCACTTGTACCATCACTCCGGCGCCTGATCATAGGATTTTTAGTTTTTCTTTTATTGATATGGTATATTTACTTTGATTGACCTGTGTCCTTGTATATTCAGGATAAATCCACTTGATCATGATATATAATATTTTTGACTAGTTGCTGTTTTCTATTTGCTAGTGTTTTGTTAGGGATTTTTGCATCTGTATTTATTTGGGTTATAGGCCTGTAGTTTTATTTTTGTGGCATCTCTGCTTTTCACTTCAGGGTGATGTTTTCATCATAAAAACTCTGTGGGAGTGGTTATGATTTTTTTTCAGTTTCCTGGAAGAGCCTGAAAATAATTGGTGGGAGATTTTCTTAAAGGTTAAAAGAAATCACTCGTTAGTCCATCTGGGCCTGGGCTTTTGTTTTTGGGTTGACTTTGATTACTATTTTGATCCCAGAACTTTATTTATTTTATAATAGGAAGTGTGTGTTCCATAACTATTTTTTATTTAATCTCCTGCCTCTGGCAGTCACCATTTGATTTTTCTAGCTTGACAGTAAAAATATTCCATAGTTTATCTTTTATTCTCTATTATTTTTCATTTAGCACAAAATCCTTCAGGCTTATCCAGAATGTAAATGCCAAGATTTTATTTTTAAATGGAATATAATACATTCCAAATAATATTTCATTGCATGTATATTCATGTGCATGGAGATATATATTTCCATATTTTAATTCAGCATTGACAAGCATTTATGTTATGACTGTTTTGTGATTGTAGTGTTATACATGTGGTAGAGATACAAAATATTAATCTTTTTGTGACTATATATCATACAGGAAAATCAATGCCATTTGTAATGAAGTTCTATAAGTCTAATATTTGTAACCCATTAGGCCAGAAATCAATCCATTAAGAGATATTTTGTTGGGTCGGAGCAGTGGTGCTTTGCCCGCCCTAGCCTAGGGTCGACCATGGTTGGATCCCTTGGCATCCCATATGGTCCCCCAAACCAGGGGCGATTACTGAGCGCATAGCCAGAAGTAACCCCTGAGTGTCACCTGGTGTGGCACAAATAAAACCATAAAAAAGAGAGATATTTTGTTGAAACAAATAAAAAAATCTTCAAAGTTTTAGTGTGACAGTATATATTCTAAATAGTGATTTATGTAATTCATTAAGTTTTAATCTTAAACAATTTCAGTTTCCACCAGATAACTATGAACAAATGACTACTTTTCTAAAATTTAATCTTTATTTTTAAACATGTGAGTTGTATCATAAGAATGAACATAACATGTTCTTGTCTTTCTCCAGGGGTCTTCAAACTACGGACCACGGGCCACATATTGTATTTATTCCCATTTTGTTTCTTCACTTCTAAATAAGATATATGCAGTGTGCATAGAAATTTGTTCATAATTTTTGTTTTTACTATAATTTGTCCCTCCAACAGTCTGAAGGACAGTAAACTGGCCCCCTGTTTAAAATGTTTGAGGACCCCAAGGACAGTTGTAATTGTCTAAGAGAGTAAACATTCTTGGAGTTGTTAACACTCAAGTTTTGTGGCCTGATTTAACAGAGACTTAAATATCTAGTTGATCAAGTTCAGTGGATAAATGCTAGATTTGTGCTTCACTTTGCACTTTTAGACAGACCAAGAGACAGGACCAAAATAGAGTGCAGAAGGCCTATCTCCTATGATTTGTCTACCTACCTTAGATAACTTATGATTTTTCCCTGAAGTTTTAAAAATAAATCATTGCCTTTAAAATATATTTGTATATTTCATTTAAAGAGACATATTAAAAGGCCACAGGGAACTTTAGGCATGTTCTTTAGGCTTGTGATACCTCAGTGGCACTTGTGGTCCTTAGGGATTGGATTTTCACAATAGTAAGTCCAAAAATTCAATCCCATCATTAAACACCAACTCCATCTGACTCAGGGGAACTGACTCATAGTAATGAAACTCATGAGAGACTCATGATAAGCCAGAAGGCTAGTTCATTAATTCATAATTAGAAATAGATCTGCCAGGAGGAAGGAAATACAGCTGGTCAGCACATTCTCTCTCAGAAAATTTACAAGCAAGTGCAAAATTGGAGTTTGGTGGTTATGGAACCAGAGGAAAGAGAACTAGATAATACCAATGTAGAATTTTATCTAGTTTCTCTAGTGTTAGGTTCTCTTTTCTTCAAAAGCTTCTGTTTAGAAAAAAAACTGAAATTCTTTTCACAGGATAGATACCTTTCTGAATTGAAGAGACAGAGACCAAAGCTTGCATTTGGATCATCTTTAAATATATTATATTACAATAGAAATCAGCTGGTAATATTATTTAATATTATTATGTATAGATATGTTGCATTTTGAAAATGGTGTTTGATCTTCTTAATAGAGAGCCAAGCAAACTTTATTCCTATCAGCAGCATAATTCCTATTAATGGCCTGTTTACAAGCCATAATCAATAACAATTTTTTTTCATGTGGCATAATTGGACACACCTGGTTGGTGGTTAGGGCTGACAGTCTTGGGGACCCTATAGGGTGCTAAGGATCTAGCCTGGGTCTCTCCTATGCAAGGCAAATACCCTATCTGCTCTACTATCGCTTTAACCCCAAGGATTAATTGTTATGGAAGTGGAGAGTTAATTATTTTAGAGTGATCTTTGAGAATGACCTCATAATTTAGATCCCTCTATCACAAAGGAAACCCATTTACTTCTATGGAGTCATGTTGGCATGGGTATTCCATGTCAATAATAAGTTAGCTGCATTTAAAATAAATGTCACTGTTCATTCTCTGGGATACTTAAAGATTTGGGGTTTTGTTTTTGGACCTTATCCTACTGTGTGGGACTTATGCTGGCTCTCTGCTTGGGGCTTGTTCCAACAGCACTGGCAGAGCATGCAATGTCACAAACTGATTTGCCATTAAAGGTAACCAATATAAATACATTTTGGTGACTCAGTCATTTAATGCAAGAGAATACTGACAATTGATGGGATAGTTTTGATAAGGTGATTATGCAAAGGAAAGTAAATCTTAATTTCTACTAACAGGAGAGGACAAAAAATATAAAAGAGCATTTTTATGTTCTATATATACAACAAATCAATACACTGAGATGACTAAAAACTGGACTTGGAATGATAACACTGTGGGTAAGGGCTTGTCCTACATGTAATCAATCAGGGTTTGATCCATGAAACCACAACTTTTGTTCCGAGCCAGGCTAAGAGTAATTCTGAGCAGAGACAGGATAAGTGTGAGTACTCCTGATTATGGCCCCAAACTACCTATTTATTTGTATTTAGTCAAAATATAATTTCCTATCTCTTAGGTAATATAGATTGAATTTTAAGGTCAGTGTCATGAATATTCCGTCATGAATCTCACCCTAGGCAGTAGAATTCTAAGAGATCTTGTATAGTCAGCTATATTTAAAAAGGTACCATAGAGATATAAAATAGAAGAGTGCTAAAAAGATTATTGTGAGTAGATAGCTTAATGGCAAGTTTTAACACATTCACTGATGTATAGATTAAAATGGATTGTGAAAAAATGAATAATTTCAAAGACAATTAGTTCTAACTCAGCAGTGTGCTTTTATACACATTTTTTAAGATGGCAAGGCTTTTTTTGGTGGATTTGATATATTTTGAGAAAATAAGATGTTTAAAATACACGTGGCTCCACTGTTGACTAGAAGTTCCTTAAAGTTTGGTTGGCATCTGAATTTCATTTCATTATCTTATTTATATTGTGGCTGAATTTCATTTATTTTATTTATATAGTTAGACATGGCAATGCTCATGTCTAACTCCTGGCTCTCTGTTCAGTGATCACTTCCAGTGGGACTTGAAGGACCATCTGGGCTGCCAAAAGTCGAACTTGGGTGCAAGGCAAGCACCTATTTGCTATACTATTTCTCTAGTTCCATAAAATTTGTATTTAAGAAATGGAACTTTGGGAATAATTTGTTTGATAATTTTCTCTTTCAGGGAAAAGTGCCAAAACACCAGTTTGGGGACTTTATCGAGCTCTGCAATGCATTTGCCACCCACACTGTATGTGAATCTAGAGATTTTAAAACATGTAGCTGAGCATTCTAGCAGACAACTTGATTTCATATTCAATTTGAAATAATTTCTCAATATGTGTCCCTTTATGTCTGTTCTCTGGGTTTGCTTAGTCATTGAGAGACATCCCACCTTCTCTAGTAAAAAAGAATAATCAAAAAAGACTATAAAAGTTGTGCCTGACAGAGTTTACACTCAATATTCATCTGGGGCCTGCTAGGAATTGCTTCTACATCTGGGCCTCCTTCTTCTGCTATTTTGGCAACAAATAACAGAGCTTTTCCAGGCACATATGAGGGGAAAGTTTTACTATATTAGAACTGGAGTGTTGAAAGGATGGTTTTTTTCAAGTTGGTACTTTGGAGTCCATTTCAGGTAGTTTTCAGACTTCCAATTCACAGAAGAATTAGCAAGATGTCCCTGAGAAAGCCCGAGGTTGATTTTATATTTATTATTGTTTTTGCTATATTCTATTTTGAAAACTCTGAGTAAAGATGCAGAGTGGTCTTACTCATCTATGGTTTTTAAGAAAAATGAAAGACATTCTTGCAATAATTTCCAGAGACAAAAGAGAGGAGGGCCGGAAGTTACAGCCCACTTCATGAACCTCACCACAAAGAGTGATGAGTTTAGTTAGAGAAATAACTACATTGTGAACTATCCTAACAATGACAATGTATGAGGGAAGTAGAAAGCCTGTCTAGAGTACAGGTGGGGGCGGGGTGGGGAAAAGGGATATTTGGGACATTGGTGGTGGGAATGTTGCACTAGTGATGGGGGGTGTCCTCATAATATGATTGAACCCCAACCACAATCATGTTTGTAAACAAGGTGATTAAATAAAAATATTATTTAAAAGTTTTTTTCAAGAAACATTTTAATTTATGCATCAAAATCAATAATAACTCAATACATTCTTTTGGTAAGGAGTTTATAACCATCATTATATGTTTTTAAGATATAAATTTAAATTTAAATTGAGTTATCACATATTGTGCAACTTTATCCAGGTTAAATAGACTTTTAAATAGAATAATGCTTTCTTATTTCTAGTACTTGGATACAATTCTGCACTAGCCGAAAAAGCCATTCTGAAACTAATTAAGTGTGTTTTTCTTTTTCAATCCAATTAAAAAAGGAGAGTGCAACATATCAGGTCTTGGTTTTGTCTGAGTAAAATTGTTTTGTAAATTTATAAGCATCATCATAACTAACTCTGGATGTAGAGACAACTTTTTCCAATGTTACCATTTTTTCATTTATTTTCTTAATCTCATAATTATGCAGAAAATACAGTGTATCTTGCGATGTACTACTGGTTCCACTCAGAAATTACTCATAGATTTGTTCTCAGTGACCACTCTTGACAGTATGCAGTTGGAATCCTATGCAGTACTAGAGATTGAACCAGGATCTGTTGCATGCAAAGCAACCAGCTTAGATTGTTTTCTATTTCTCTGGCCCTGAAACACAACACTTTTATGGGCAAAAATTTTTATAGCGCCTTTCTTCAATATATTATTGTGTTATTATGATGATGTAGTTAATAGAGAAAAGAACAGGAAATTGATAAGAACTGTGCTAAGGTGGTGAGATTTGTTGTCAGATGATTATTGGGAAAGCTGATACACTTACAGTTTTGTAACAGACAGACAGAACCTAGAACACCTTGGTAAATTTATCCAGTGCTTCTAATTTTATTACTTTATTTTTTTATTACTGGGGCTCAAACCACCCATTTCTCAATGCTTATTTTGGCTCTCTGCCCCAGTGAACCATATGGGGTGTTTGGCATTAAAATAAAATTAGCCATATGCAAGGCAAGTACCCTACCTAATTGCTGCATTATTTTGCTGGCCCTGGAGTCCACTTCTTAAGATGTAAAATAATATTTTTGTTTGATACTTTCCTTTGCTTTTAATTTGTGTTTCATATTGCATTTGACCTTGTATACGCTAGGTTAGTAGTGTCCATAAATACTGACATCTTTAATTTATTCAGTTCAAAATATTTAAAAGTATCCCTGAATTTTTGGGAGAAGTGGTTATTTCAGAAAGGATATTTGAATGATCAGACGAGAATTTTGGTAAGTGTAGGTATTAGGAATTTGGTTATTAAATTGTCACATATTTATGATTCTTTATAATTATGTCTTGTGGATTGCTAATTTAGTTCTTTCTTTTCCATTTTTAAAATAAAACTTTTAATTGAATCACCATGAGATACATAGTTACAAAGACGTTAATGACTGAGTTTTCATCATACAATATCCAATACCATCCCTTCACCAGTGCACATTTCCCTCCATCAATATTCCTCTTGGCTTTTCCTACACCTTTATAGCAGATGATCCTTTTCTCCTCCTCCTCTTCTTCTTTCTCTTCCCTTTTTCTTCTTTCTTCTACCTTCTTCCTCTTTCTGTCTTCTTTCATCTTTTTTCTCTCTCTTCTACTTTTCTCTTCTTTCTTCTTTCTTCCTCTTCTTTCATTCTCTTCTTCCTCCACTCTCTTGTTCTCTCTACTGTTTTCTACCGTGGTTTTGCAATATTGTTACAGAAGGAATATAATGAATATCACTTTATCTCCTTTCAGAACTAATTCTTATCCACAGTGATCATTCCCAACTATCATTTTCATAACAGTCCCTGCTCTGTCCTAACTTCACTCCCCTGTTGTTAAGTTCTGTGTGCACTTAACTCTATTTTCTTTGACTATTATTGCCATAATAATTTATTTTATCAGAAATTTACTTTATGATATGTAAGAACTTTAAATTTATTTAGCTTTGTAGTCCCAACTAAAACTGTACATCTGTAAAAATGTTTTGTATGTATCAATATATAATTTCTGTTCTATAGTCATGAGTGGATAATTCTGTGGGTATCTCTGGTTAATGTTTCATTTTGGGTAGTATAATAGTTAGAATAGGCTTTATAAGAAATATGTTTGCTGTTCCTGGAACCACCTGTAGGTCAAGCAATGGTGGGTATGGGACTAAAAGCTTTGACTTAAAAACATGCTACATATATGGTTTATTACTTGCACTATCGTCCTTGAGATAACTTCAAAATAATTTATTTAGAATTAAATTTTAAATTATAATTTAGGTAAGATTTAGTGTAGTGTTAATGTTTACGATATTCATATACAGACTTACTGCACCCTAGCATAATCAAAGTGCCTAAAATTCTCCACCAGGGTGGCAACTTTAGACCTCTTCATTAATGCTTGGTAATCTGAGATTATTAATCTAAGGTCAAGGGTTATCATCAGTCAGTAATATCTGTTCTCTTGTTTTATCTCTCTCTGTAATACAAATGAGAGGCCTCATCTAGTTCTCTCCTCAATTTGAGTTATTTGACTTTACATACAATATATCAACTGCATCCATATCTCATGTTTTCTTTTAGTTGAGTAGTATTTCATTATATATATATACATATATATGTACCACATTTCTTTTTCTTTTCATTTATTATTAGATATTTAGGGGGCTTTGTTGTTGTTTTTGGGTCACACCTGGTGGTGCTCAGGGGTTACTGCTGGCTCTGCACTCAAAAATAGCTCCTAGTTTGGGGGACCATATAGGCTGTCCTGGGTCAGCTGCTTAAAAACAAATGCCCTACCACTGTTCTACTACTTGTGACTCTTATAATAAGCTTTTTAATGTATATAGACCCTTTTACTCTTTATTATTTTATTCTTTTTTTAACTTTAAACACCATGGTTACAAGATGTTCATAATGCAGTTTTTCCACAGATAAAATTGTTCATGATTGAGTTATAGTCACATAATATATAACAACCTTCACCAATGTGCATTTCCTACCACGAATGTCAACTGTTTCCCTCTCTCTCCCTGATACACTTTTCCCTTCCATACATCTGCCTCTCTTTTTCTTCTTTTACTTCTACTCTTTCTCACTCATTTGCTCTCTGACTTTTGCTCCCCCCTTCTCTTGTGGTTTTGAAGGGGTGACATGAATGGATGTCCTTTCCACATTAAACCTTTTCTACTCTAGTAGAACTCTCTGCTTTTGTGGCAAATTACCTACCAAGAAATGGTCCTCCTGATTTTCATCTCTATTATCTCTAGATATCATCCCCACACTGTCTTTTATTTTCCTTATATCCCAGTGATTAGTGAGATTATTCTATGTTTATCTTTACATTTTTTCTTATATTCCAGTGATTAGTGAGATTATTCTCTCTCTCTCTCTCTCTCTCTCTCTCTCTCTCTCTCTCTCTCTCTCTCTATATATATATATATATATATATATATATATATATATATATATATTTCTTCCTTCAGAGCCAGTATATCTTTGTTGAGTTTCAGGCTAGTTGATCTATCAAGGGATAACAGGGCAGTATTGAAGTCTCCCACTATTATTGTGTTTTTATTATTTTACTTCAAATCTAAGCAGTTGTTTTAAATATTTTGCTGGCCCTCATTGAGTTCATGTTTTTAGAGTGTGATTTCTTGTTTTATATATACCTTAAATATTAAGAAATGTCCATGTGTATCTCATAACCTTTTTAAGCTTAAAGTCTGTGTTGTATGCTATTAGTATGTAGTGTTTGCTTGAATGATTGTCCTCCAACCTTCAACTCTGAGTCAATGTTTCTCTGATTATTCAAATGTGTGTCTTGCAGGTAACAAAATTTTGAGTGCTGATTCCTCATTGACATTTTCTTCCTGGAACTCTGGGACCCCACTAATTCTTGTGATGTTTCTACTGAGATTATCCAAGTGTTCTATTGTAATCAATTTGCTTTCTTTGAGGACTGTTTTAGCCTCTTACGTTGTATGGAGATGTTATGCAGCTTATCTTCTACATCATAATCACAAGAAGCAGATTTTTCCAGGAGAATTCATGCCATAGGTGTTGGGTTATAAAACAGCATTCTGGATAATAATACTTTGCTATTACATGGCTCTTACGTGGCTCATACATGGCTTCCTTGAGAGTTTCCTGACATTTTCCATTAGTTGTTCCTTAGAAAATCTAGTCTCAGGGCTGGAGCAGTGGCACAAGCAGTAGGGTGTTTGATTGCATGCACTAATCTAGGAGGAACCATGGTGCGATCCCCTCATCCCCCAAGCCAGGAGTAATTTCTGAGCACATAGCCAGCAGTAACCCCAGAACAGCACTGGGTGTAGCCCCCCAAAAAAATAGAAAAAAAAAGGAAATTAGAGTATCTCATATTGACTATGTATCTCAATTGAAGCAAACTTGCTGAGATAATGAACTCTTAGTTTAATAGGGTCAGAAGACTTGCCATATACTGAAAGAATTTTTGACATTTCTTCTCCCATTCATCTGTAAAAGTGGTTCAAACTTAGTAGAAGCTGCTTCTTAGATGCACTTGTAGTGCCAACACAAAAAGGTTAATTAGTTACAGCTATTCAGATTTATGAATTTCTGAACACTATGGGAAATACTGCTGTTTTAAGCCTAGATAATCTCAAAATAGGAATATGTACATTGAGGTTACATTTTCCCTTAAGTCCTCATAATTATCACTGGATCCTAGTTATGTGTTTTATTATTTAGTTATTATTATTATTTTTTGCTTTGGCACTACACCTGTCAATTTTCAAGGGTCACGTCGGCTCTATGCTCAAAGGTCATTCTGGTAGTATAGGAATCAAACCTGGGTCAGCTGTGCACAGCTATTCACTTCATCTTTCTGCCCATGATTATTTTATTAATCCAGTTTTCTTCTTTCATATAAACACTTTACAGTTTTTTTTCAGATTAAATTAGATTTTTTCTTATATAATGCTAAAGTAGAGTTACTATCTATTTTTACGTATCTTTGGTCAAATTTTATATCTGTTCTTGTGAAAAAACAATCCTTTTTTCTCATTAGCTGGATTTCTTTATCTTTCAAATTTTTAATTTGATTTTTCTTTTTTTTTTTTTTTTTTAGTTTTTGGGCCATGCCTGGTGATGCTCAGGGTTTACTCCTGGCTATGTGCTCAGAAATTGCCCCTGGCTTGGGGGACCATGTGAAACCCTGGGACATTGAACCACAGTCTGTCCTAGGTAAACACGTGCATGGCAAATGCCCTACTGCTTGCACAACTGCTCTGGCCCCTCATTTGATTTTTAATAAACAGACATATATTTGAGCAGTTGTAGTTTCATAGCAGAAGTCAGCAGAAATGACAGAGTTGCCTTATATCCCTTGTCCATACAGGCAAGACCTCATTTGACTATCAAGGCTTTCATAAGAATAATAAATTTGTGGGGCCAGAGAGAAAGCACAGTTGTAGGGAGTTTGCCTTGCATGCAGTCTACCCAGGATGGATGGTGGTTTGAATCTCGGCATCCCATATGGTCTCCCGAGCCTGCCAGGAGCAACTTCTGAGCTTAGAGCCAGGAGTAACCCTTGAGCATTGCCAGATGTGACCTAAAAACAAAAAACAAACAAACAAAAAAGAACAGTACATTTGTGATAATTGATGTTATTTACCAATACATCATTATCAACTAATGTCAATAGTTTTTCTTTGGGCTCACTCTTGTGTACCTTCTGTAGGTTTTGAACAATGAGTAATAATATGGTTTCACCATAGTAATGTCATACAGAATAGCCTTAGGACCCTAATTATACTCTGTGTTCTGTTTAGTCTTCCCATGCCATTAACTTCTGCTAGAGTGATTATTTTATATCTCCACAGTTTTGCCTTTCTGCATCACCATTATAATGGCATCATGTAGTTTATTTCCATTGGCTTCTTTCATTTTGTAGTATGAATTTAAATTTCCTCCATTTCTTTCATGTTACACAGTTTAGTTATACTTTTATCTACTCAAAGATATCATTGTTTCCAAGTTTTAGCAATTATGCATAACACTGTTTATAAACATCTGTGTGCAGGTTTTTTTGGTGTGTGCATAGACATAAGTTTTCAGCTCATTTGTTTATATAAATAGACATAAGTTTTCAGCTCATTTGTTTATATAACAGGAATTGAGATTGCTAAATTTTATAAGTATATTTAGCCTTATGAGACACTGCCAAACTGTTCCCCAAGTAGATGAACCAGTTTTCATTTCTACCAGCAATGAATGGATATGCTTGTGTCTCTCATACTTGCTAGCATGTAGTGGTATCAGTGGTTAGGATTTTGGGCGACTCTAATACATCTGCAATGATATCTCATTGTTTACATTTGTAGTTACTTAATTACACAGAATGTTGAAAATCTTTTCATAATCTTATTTGACATCTGTGCATATTCTTTGTTTTTCAGATCTTTTGCCCATTTCTTAAAGAGTTTTATTTCTTTAATGTTGAATTTTGAGAGTCCTTTGCATCTTTCACATAATTTTTCTTTAACAGGCGTGTCTCCTGCCAATATTTTCTCTTTGCCTGGGGTTAATTTTCTCATTCCCTTAACAGACTGACATATTGAATATTTGAATGTGTCCCTATAGTATCTCTGTTTTCTTACTACTTAAATTCTGGCTTGCAGTAATTGCTGTCTTGCTCAATGTGGCTCACCAGATGTGCCGTCTTTCAGCACCATTGGTATGTCTAGGTTTGATTTTGTTTCCTTGTGTTTTCAATGACCCCGAGGATTCAGTAAGAATTCTCATCACCGAATTCTCATCATGTGGCCGGAGAGATAGCATGGAGGTAAGGCGTTTGCCTTTCACGCAGAAGGTCATTGGTTTGAATCCCAGCATCCCATATGGTCCTCCAGCTGCAGGAGCGATTTCTGAGCCTGGAGCCAGGAGTAACCCCTGAGTGCTGCCGAGTGTGACCCAAAAACCATAAAAAAAAAATCTCACTACACTTATCTCCCGGATATTTTCTTGGTCTTATAATGCCAACTCCTCTTATGATGCAGGAATTCTGAGACCTGACTTATTTGCATACAAAAGGAAGACAAGGTTTACTTGTACACAATTACCCTTCCTAAACTAGACCCACGAATACATGAATCAGTTTTTAACTTCTCTGCTCCTTTTATAAGTTACTAATATTTGACAAATATCAAAGGATATGTAGAACAAAGATATAAATTCTGAAGTGTGAAATTACAAGAATTATCTGGGAATCTATGTTTCAATTAAAGTTTATTACATTAAGTTATATTGCTATTACCTCTATTCTGTTCCCCTTGACTAACTAAACCCACATTGTCACATAGTTTGTAAGGAAATTTTTATCAAGGTTTAAAAATAGTTTTACTTGTATAATTCTGAACAATATTTTACTTGGTTTTTTATTGTTTCAGAATTACAATATATGGTTATAGATTACATACACATATATTCCTAGTCAGGCAGATGCTCAAACATTTTTCATGCATATTTGGTTTTCATTGATAATCCTCAATTTATAGTTGCCTCACAGCTTGGAATTTTAACTTTTGAGCACTGCTGAGGGTGGGTGACAAATTACCACAGAAACCAATATAAATAAGAGAAATTTAGTTTTATTCCTTATTTTTAGGAAGGGAATAGGAACTAAAGATTGTGTTCTGATGCTAATGGTGAATACAAGTACCTATTCTACAAATGATATTCTTTGTAAAGGACTTGAAAGTTCTGGGTCCTTTCACCATATCTAGCCCTGTATTACTCTTCTTTTGGCTGCTGTTTTGCAGCAGGTATAACTAATGGGTAGTTTACTGGTTGAACAGGTTTCTGTGAGTTATTGTAGCCAATTCATCAAACCTAAGAAGGTTTGATAGGAACCTATGATTTTCTGGGAATCTATGATTTATAGGCAGTTGGTTGGAAGCACAAGTAATAACCTGGGTTTGTAGCAGACACCCGAAGTCTGAGAAAGGTAACATGAAAACACCTGGGTTTTTAGCTAGTTGGTCAGAAGGGGCCGGGGCTGGCAGCCTCTTGAGTGGAGGGCTGTCCAGAGAGTAGCTCTCAGTTTGCAGAATCAAAGGCTGTCTCTGGAAGTGGTGTCAGGACAGAGCTGAGAACTCAACATATTTCTAATATCAGATTTTTTGTTTATTTATGTAGGGAAATCTCTGCCTATTTTCTATGCAGATATTCTTGTTTTATTTATTATTGTAAAGAATATTTTACAAAAAATACTTGTTTGTGACTTTAAATTTTTTATTTTAGATGCCATGATTTGTAATTATGTTAAATATAGGGTTTCATGCATAATTCCAACCCTCTGCCCTCTGCCATAGTGTTTGTATCATTCCACCACTATCTCCAAAAACCCTCTCACAACAGCCCTCTTGTCTCCCTGTAATGGTAGTCAGTACATTTTAAAATAAAAACATATGTATTGAGTCATCTTTGCCATATATAAATTATATAGATTATGTACCAAACAATGGTTTTATATATTGATTTAAACTTTAGTACATTTTGAAGATATTAAAAATCTATATTCCTTATTTATCAGTTCAACATCATTGTTACTTACCATTATGTATATGTGTGTTGAGAAGATCTGAATTCTGAAAATTTTTTAGGTATTTCATGTGGTATTATTTATGTAACTACTATGATGAACAATTAATATTTAGACTTTTTTCTTGGATTGATGAAATTTTGAAACATTTGACTATCATTTCATTATGTCTACCCTCCAACCCCCTCCCCAGAAACCACAATTCTGCTTTACAGACAGTTGCTGTTTTCCACATTGAAATTATCTGCATTTGGGGCATTGCTGTTAACATGTAAAAAATGCCCATCTTTAAATTTATTTTTATTCTGTTTATTTTGAATAACGTGGAAAAGAAATTAGTAATATTTAAGATGGATCTTTGAAATATAAAGGTCATTAAATTAGGCTGTGTAGCCATAAGTGCAATTAGTGGATAATATGGTAATTTTATTTTGAATATTTTATCAACCTCTGCACATTTCTTACAGTGACTTGTTAATTTACATTCCTACCATAAGTGTTCACAGGCTCCCACATAATTTCTCAAAGTCTTACTCTTTTCAAATGGTTGGTTTTTGATTCTAATGGAATTGTCATTAGAGAGATAGTTCAGCAGGTAGGGTGCTTGCTTTGCAGTTTACCAACTCAAATTTGACCTTTGGCACCCCATATATTTCCTCAATCACCACCAGGAATAATTCCCGAGTGCAGGGGCAGGAGTGGTTGTATAGTAGGTAGGAGATTTGCCTTGCAAGCACCTGACCTGGGTTTGATCCCCAGCATTCCACATGAACCCTTCAGCCTGCCAAGAGTGATTTCTGAGAGCAAATCTAAGAGTAACCCCTGAGTCAGAAGTGACCCCAAAACAAAGTAAAACAAAACCAAAAAATAATTGTTGAGTGCAGAACCCGAGAATTTCTGGATAAAATTATAAACAAACAAACAAATATACAACACCTTTAAAAAACATATTTACTTCTAAAATAATTAGGTGAAGGTTTATAAACTTTCAGGAACCACAGTTACAACAAACAGCAGAACTTGAGTTGGGGAAGTATCATTCATTCTAGCAGTCTTGAAATTGCAACAAGAAAGTAGTGTTTGTTTAGAGTTATCTATTTTTCATTATAATAATTATAATATATAATATTTTTATTATAAGAAATTTATTTTTAATGTCAAATGAGATGCTAATATATTTGCACATTGAGTAGTTGGGATCCAAATATAAATGATGAGTTTTTATGACAGATTGAGTAACATATAAATAATCTAGTTACATGTGCAATGAAGAAGATATTCTCTAAATTAAACTTGCTTAAATTTCTTCAAAATTGCTTAATTATTCCCTCTTTCATATTATTTCTTTTTGTAGAATAAAGAAATATGCCTTTATATTAGTTATATGCAATTTTCTAGGGTAAGTGAATCTACTAAAACTATAGTTTTATTCATATTAACTTATTTAGATTGGATACTCTTTAGTATTTTAACAACAAATGTTATTTGTTGTCAATTCCTGTTGCCTTTAGGATTGTTACCTTAAAATATTTTTCTTCATTCCTCATCAACACACTAACATTCAAAGTGAACATATGCCTCTGGAAGTAAACGTAAATCTCAATCTCCAAAAAAGTCTGGGTTGAAGCTAAATATAATTTTGCTTTTCCGCCATCAGATGTTTGACATCTGCACTGATTTTACACCAAGAAACAGAATGTTTCTTGGAAACTTCCCACCTAAGAAAGTGCTATATTTGAGGACTGAAGTTTTCTAGTGCTTAGGAGGGAAAAAAAAAACTATTTTATATATGACAATTTTCTGTTTTTGATCACTTCCATTTTTTTCAGCAGTGCCCTTTTTTCTCTATTATCTCTGCAGTCCACTTTGATAATTATATCATTTATTTTAGTCTCACTTCTTTAATTTCAGTAATTTCTCAGTAATCATGACAAAACAAAAACTTAGCTATCAGAATATTAAAAGTACTAAATAAAGGAGTCAACATACTTTGTAATTCCAAATATACAGCTTCTGTTTTCAATTAGGAATTGCTCTTTGCTTTGAAGCACATTATCAGATGAAGGATAAGAAGAGCAACAAATACAGTTTGATAAATTTCTTTATTGGCCCTCTGGGAAAATAAACTTCTCTGAGCACTTGTTTTTCTTTTCTAAACTTACTTGTTTTTTTTTTTTTTTTGGTTGTTTGTTTTTAGCTCAATTCATAAAGTCTATTCTCTTCCAAGTGTTAGAGTTCTTATTTTCTAATTGTATTTTTCCTCAGTACTCTGAATGATTCTCAAGCTTTAGGATGAATATGTACAATTATATTTTAGTTTTGATAGCATATGCTTTATGCACTGAAACTGATTTGCATGTTTATTTGTTATACTTCAATATTTCTTGAAGCTGGACATTGTATTTTATTTACTGAGCATCCTTAAACAACATTTTGATTTTCAATGCCTGGTTCATAGAATGACATTTTACTTGTCAGTCTTGCTATATGGAGTTACAACTTTTAGCTACCTCTATAATTTAGTCAAAGTACCTATATACTCAAGTATAAGACCCCAAATTTGGCTTATCCTCGGGTCATATAAGTTATTTGATTCCGTAGGCACGCACCCACTCAAATGCATGTAGTTTCCAGTCGTCTTCTGCCTTCTGCTGGAGGAGGCGGTTCTTCAGCTCAGTCCACAAGTCATGGTTGAGGATAGGTGGCCAAACTAAACTGTATGCTATTGAATTATTTAACCCACATTACTCAATGCCACATTTAATTAAATGAAAAACCCATTTATGGCAGTAAAGTAGGGTAAATAATGTTTATAAATCCTAAATCCTTATAATCAGGGGTTTTGGAGTATAAGGATTCAGGATTTTTAACCATGCATTTATAATGCTTTACTGTCTTAAACGGTTTATTCAGTTAAAGTTGCCATTGAATACTAGGGGTTAATGTGGTATGTTAATGGTATACAGGACATCAAACAACTATGTATTGTAAATGTAATCATGTATTTACTTATTTATTTACTGATTCCTCAATTATTGTAATTGTTTTGGGTATATATTTTTATTTTTGAAATTTACCAGTGGCTGCTGCATTTTCCACCTTGGCTTATACTCGATTCACTAAGTTTTCCCAGTTTTTAGGGTAAAATTGGGGTGGGGTCGGTTTATACTCAGGCTGATTTATACTTGAGTGTATACAGTAAGGTGGGCACATCATTCAGGTTAACCTAATTTGGTATTAAATTATTTTTCAAAAAAGATTATTTTTCTAATAGCATTTGGGTCAGAATAAAGACTGGGCTGAGGAAAATTGGGGATGAAAGAAAAATGCTAGTGATACCTGACTTTAGTTTTATTTTTCTAATAAAAATTATATGGCAAAGGACTAGAAAGATGGTTCTCAGATTAGAATGCAAGTATGATGTTGTAGGGGCCCAGGTTTTGATCTCTACAGTTACATAATCACAAAATACTTTGGATTATTTCCCTAGTTGCTTTTTAGCACCACTGGACCTAAGCAATACTATGATATAGGTTTGGACACCAAACTATCAACCTGTACAGCTGGACAAAAGCTAGCTCTTAGCCCCCCACTAATATGAAAGGTAAAATAATAAAATATATGATTTATTATATTGCACAGTTACAGTTGTAAAACATGCTGATTTGCTATAATTTTGTATTATGATTGTTATTTAGTGCTGACCTTCTAGTAGATACTGTCTAAATAAAAAATAGCACCTTAAAATTCTATTGATTTAATGTGCAATTTGTGAATGTAATTAATTTTCAGGGGGGGTGCTCCATCCTGGAAGTGTTCAGGTATTATTCTTGGGACTATTCTTTGAAATGATTCCTGGCCATGCTTGGGGACCATATGGGATGACAGAGATCAAACCTGAGTTGACTGTGTGTAAGGTCATTTTCATTCCCACAGTATTACCTTTCCATCCACCTAGAGAATTTTGTATTATAATCATCAAATATTTTAGGAGACTACCTCTTAATTTTTTCATTTAAAATTAAATTATAATTACCATTTATATTTTTTACTGTCCATAATTTTAAGCAAACATCCTCTGGTATTTTCATAGTTTGACAGCTCAACCATATTTTAATTAGACAAAAAATCATAATGTGCTTTTTTTATATAGAAAACATATAAAGCATATTAAATAAGACAAACTATAATTGAATGATTTGTTCTATAATCAAGAATTGAAGAAAACTGCTTTCATCTCCTCTTTTATTCAGTTAGAAATATTTTTACAGCAGAGTGTCCAATAACTGACAATTAGAAATTACAGTTATAGATCAAAGGAATCTTTTAAAAATTTGTAGGTTAGTATTTTCTGGTGTTAATTTATGATGCCTATTGGAGATATACAACCAGATGTTCTGGCTGTAGGGTGCATATGTGGTACCCAAGACTGGATCTTCTAACACACACATGCAGTGATGTGTTTTATTGCTTGAGCTATACTTATAATTCCTATTGTTTAATCTTTACTCATTTACTGAGATGTAACTTTTTATTATCATCCAAAAATGTCCAGTACCTATATCATAATTTTTTGCCTCACCTCATATGAGATATGAGTACAGATACTATTATGAAGTGGTTGCATTGACTGAATATATTTTTAATGCAAGAGTGAATTTTCTATCCTGAGTTTATTAATTTCAGACTGAATCAACTTCAGTTCAAATACTGCCAGTCAAGATTCTAATCACAACATGCACAATATAAATTGATATATGTCAATAAATCTAAAAATTTGTGAAATGAATAATGTTTAGAAATCCCTCCATCAGTTGTTCTGAAGGCTCAGGGGCCCTTTACAGTGATTCTAAGCTGCCTCAGGCTGCTAGTACTTTGAACTTAGGCTTATGAATGCAGTACTGCTTGGGTCCTGTGGTGTTTTAGATTACCTGGTTTACCCAGCCAGTATTTGTAGGATCCAGAATCCAACATGCATGGGACCATGTAGTGCAGGTGATGCAACTGCAGCTGACCCCATACTATTCAGGAATCTTATCCCATACTCTCTTTTCAACCGTAAAATATTTTTACTTTCAAAATATCTCTGTAGATGGAGGATCTCTCATTAACATTTTGTATTTACATTTTAAGAATCAAATTAATAACAAAATATTGTTTACAGATGTGTTTTATAACAAGAAGGTTTCTTTTATGTTCTTATTCCTAAAAATATAAAGCTATATTTATGATGGATGTATTCCTTACCTATAATGCTCAGTCATTTCTTATTGTTATCAATGAGCATAAGGTAAAACCAAGTAAATTACTGGAAGACTCTAATAAATTGGCTTCAAATAACCAAGTAAATTGATTTATCTTTTATCCTTTCTTTATTCCTACCTCTGTGCTCAGGGATCACTCTGTCAGAACTTAGGTAACCACATGTGATGCTGATAATATAACTGGAATGACCATGTGCATGACAAGGACTCTATGTGCTGTACTATTTCTCTGGTACTTGATTTTTCTTTTTATCCTGTCTATTCTACCTGAAAATCTAGAACAGCACCCATAGTTCTTTTCATTATTCTCAAAATTACACTTGATAATATCAATCTTACTCTTGATAACAATAGATGAACCACGTAGAAAGTAAGACAAAAAGAGCGCAGCAGTGAAAGGAAGAGAACTTGTACCTACTATTAAAGAGAAATGAGTCAAATCTGTTGCTTACTCTCATGAACGTTGAGTGCTTAAAGCAAAGAGAGTAGTTAGGGTGCAGAATTACCTTCAATAGGCAAAAAAAAAATAGGTCTCAAAACAAGCTAATTGAGAGTAAATGCTATCTTTTGGCTGGGTGATAGGATTGTAGAAAAGAATGGGTAAAAAGTACTTGACCAAAACTAAACACCACCATCATCATGGTAGCACCTTATAACATTTTTTGTGATCTTTAACTTTTTCCTTGAAGTGAAACTCTCTTCATAGGCATTATTGGTCAATATGTGCTTTTATTGATTCCTAAGTTCTACTACATACCTCCCTGAAGAAACTAAATAAGTTAGAGAATATATTGTCGGATATTGTAAATGGAAATTATATGTTCATACATAATTTTAGATAAATTTGCATTTATTCATTTAAAATATAATTGATATATTAATATGAATAAATTAATATATTAATAATATATTAATACATTAATAGTATGATTTTTTTCTCTACCAAGTACATTATTAAATTACAAACATTATTGACATCTATTTATAATTTTATAAAAATAGGATTATAGTTAAATGGTTAGTTAAACTATTTTAAAGCGGTGTTTACTTTTATAATAACACCAGGCCTGTCACTCACCTAGAAACCTTACCTTTGATCAAATATTGCTTTTATAGCTATCATTATTTATTGCATTCTCTCCTGTCCAAGCAATTGTAGTTTAATTTGTAAATATAAAATTCATAATAAATTCACTACAAATGAATATCTATGGACTTTCTGGTCACCCTTTTGCTATTATTATCAGCTGAGTAGAAATACTTTTCAATGTTCAGAGCTTGTTGAAAAATACTTTGAAATTACAAAATGGGTTTTGTTTTTCAGACGCTGAAACATTCTTTGTACTCCATTATAAAAACTCAGAACATTTTGTTACCTTCAGTATTTACTTTTTGTTGATTGCATACATAATCATTATTTTTGCAATCTTTAGTCCTGATAAAATGTATTTCTAATCGTTATGAAGAATGGCAAACATCAGAATACACAGGAAGATTATTTGAAAAGGACATTTTGGGGAACCAGTAGGTAGTCAATAAATCCTAAATTCAGCATGGGGGCTTAGGGCACAGCACTAAGCAGATCATCCTCCCCTGACACCCACAGCATCTCTCAGCTACCTCTGCAGGCACATGAAAGAATAACTTCAAAACACCAAAGTTGTTCATCTCATTTTTAGCTTCATTGTAAAAAAGTGCTAACAGTATGGGATTCTGATACAGTCATATTTTCCTCACTTTGTTATATATTAAACATGAATATCTTCAACTATTAGGATAAATGATTTTATAAACAAGGAAGTGAGCAACTACATCACCAATATTTTTTACAACTTTTATTTATTATTTATGAATTTATTGTTTTGGGACACACCTTGAGGTGGTCAGATCTTATTCCCATTTCTGTGTTCATGGATCATTCCAGGTGGGATCTGGAAATCATATATGGTGTTGTGATTGAGTCTGATTCTGCCATATGTAGGCAAGTGTCCTATCTGCAGTATTATTATATTGTACTGTTTCCCTGGATCTATACAAGTTTAACTAATATTAATTACAAAAATAAATAGTATATTAAGAAATTGAAATATGTCAACATTACTCCACTCTGATTTTGAAATAATTGATTTAGAAAATATTAAAGAATTTAGAAGATTTAATAGAATTACTGCTTGTAGAAATTAATGGGATAGAAGATTAAGTCCAGAATTTAGAGGGAAGGATTTTAGTTTATCTCCATTGAGGATAATATTTGCCACTGGCTTCTGGTAGATGGCTTTAACTATATTGAGAAAGGTTCCTTTTATTCCTATCTTGCTGAAAGTTTTCATCAAGAATGGGTGTTGAACCTTATCAAATGCTTTTTCTGCGTCTATTGATATGACCATGTGATTTTTATTTTTCTTATTGTTTATGTTGTGTATTATGTTGATAGATTTATGGATGTTAAACCAGCCTTGCATTCCTGGGATGAAACCTACTTGATCAAAGTGAATGATCTTCTTGATGAGGCACTGGATCCTGTTCGCCAGGATTTTGTTGAGGATCTTTGCATCTGTGTTCATCAGGGATATTGGTCTGTAATTTTCTTTTTTGGCAGCATCTCTATCAGGTTTTGGTATTAAGGTGATGTTGGCTTCATAAAAGCTATTTGGAAGTGTTCCTGTTTTTTCAATTTCATAAAAGAGCCTGGCCAGGATCAACATCATTAAAATGGCAATACTTCCAAAAGCATTGTACAGATTTAACGCGATTCCTCCTAAGATACCCATGACATTCTTCGAAGAAGTGGATCAAATACTTCTGAAATTCATCTGGAACAATAAACAACCTTGAATAGCTGAAGCAAACACATAAACTAAGATAAACCATAATTTGAATTAGAAACTATTATTAGTCAACATGATACATAAAGTAAACCTTTATAAACTTAAAATTCACAGCAATGTATTTAAATATTGAGCTACTAAAGGATGAGATCAAAGTGTGAGAAATATATTGGATTTAATCTTGAATTCAGAGTTGTATCACGACATCAAATATTTCCCAGTAGTTTTTAAAAGTTCTGCTTTTGAAATATTCATTTCAAAGGTAGTACATTGTATTGTGTGTTTATTTTGAGTGTAGTATAACTTGTCACTATAAATGAATTTAACTTTTTTGAAAGATAACATTATTCTGAGGGTCAGTACAATATGCAGGGCCCTTTACTTATATGGAACCAATGTGAAGTTGATCCTAGGCACCCCATAGAGCCCCACAAGCACAGCTATAAATGATTCTTGGTCACTGAGCCAGAAATAAGCCCTGACCACCCTGAAGAATATTGTACATTGTATGACTGTAAACTCTATAATAACAACTTTCTCTGTAAAAAAAAAACCTGCAGTATAAACAATATTTTGAGGTGTTTAAATAAAAATTAAAAAAATATTCTGAGTTGATTTTGAATAAAGCAATAATGTAAGAGTTTTTTTAATGGAATGATAATAATAGTGATAATAATAATAATTACTATCTTTGTTTTGCTTTTTGGGCTACCCCTGGTGGTGTGTTGCCTTTGTACACAAGGATCACTCCTAGAGGGCTCATGGGGTTAAATGGGGTCCCAAGGATCAAACCCAGGCTAGTCACCTAAGACCTAACACGAGTAACCTACCTAATGTTCTGAGTGTTGACCCCTAATGTCATATTTATAAAATGCAAATATACATTTAGATTAGTCAAAAATACTATTTTAAATCTAAAATATAATGTTTACATAAACGAAATATTTTCAGTGATTGCAAAATAAAAAGAACAATGAAATATTATTTAATCTGACAGTATTACACAGTAGGAATTTTATATTTTAAAAATTTTCTGGATATTTATTAAGATTTTAACATTATGTTGAGCCTATGTCCTACTATGTAAAGCCTTTACATTTTTTTGTTGTTATCCCATTGAAAAAAATTAGGTACTGGACCCGTGAGATACCACATAGACTGGGAGCTTGCCTTGCATGTACCTGATTGGGGTTCCATCTCAGACATATCATAAGGTTCCCCTGAGCCTACCAGGAGTGATATCTGAGAGCAGAGCCAGGAATAACCACTGACCACTACTGGGTGTAGCCCAAAGACCAAAAAATAAATGAACAAATTAATAAAATAAACATTTTAGGTATTGTAATTTATTATTCTTTTAATGACAGGGTTTAGTGCAACATTCTAATGCTACACACGGTCATCAGACTGTTCATTTCTTACTATTATCTGAACATAATAGTCTTTAAGGTTGTCGAGTTGTGTTCATCATATTGAGAAAAGTGAGGTTTTCAGGACTGAAATGACTTTCAAAGGTCACATTGCAAGTTAGTGACAAAAATGGTACTAGAATCCAGGTGGCTAGAATGTTTTCAATAATAAACTGGGAAATATCACATTAGAAATTGCTCTCATTTCACTCTCTTTTTGTGTGTACTGTTAAAAAATGTTTTCACTTTATCTTTTAAATAGAACCAAGCTTCCAGGTTTTATGTAGTGTTTTGGAGAAATGAATAGAAGAGTGGAACTGTTTTTAACCATGGTGTTCTCATTAAAGGAAAAAAAGTTGTGTTTTCTCCCCATGCATTTTACTTAAAAATTAAATAATTAAGCATTATTAATTGTAATTTCCTTTTTTTTTTCAGAAAAAGTGCTAAAATACCAAATTCACTGGAGTCCCTTAGTATCTTGGAGTGGAAATTTACCTCAAATTGAATCTAATCTTACTAAGTTTTATTAGAATTATTTTAAATAAAGGGCATACAGATTTATACTGTGAGGCTAAATACACATAAAGTAATTCAAATGAAAATTCAGATAATGATTTAATTATCAAAAATGTTTTATTCTGAGATAAGCTTCTTTTTGGTATTGGTCCACTTTAGTTTTTTCTTGTGGTGGCCAGAAAAATAATTACCTCTTTGTAATTTCACTTAAATAGACTTTATTTTTGTTCATTGAATTTCTAATGAACACACTGAAATTTATAGAACTGTCTCTCTAGAGGCTCTTCTTTCTCCTTTTCCTAACACTAAGAAAAGGATATTTATCACTAAGAGGTATGTATCTAGGGAGGTGAGGGTGCTCTGGGGGTGAAAAAAAACTCAATTTACAGAGGGAGAGATTTAGGCAATTTTGTTGTGTATTATGAATAGAATCCTCTGGAAAGAGACTTTGAGACAAACTATTGCAGAGAGAGTTATTTGGAAAATCTCCTGGGAGTTACACCTTGTTATTTTCCTGAAATGTTCTTCTTTGGAGTATAGAACAGGAAATAAGTGTCATGCTGTAATATAATGTAAGAAGTATTATGTAATCAAGAGTCTAGTTGATAAATAGGAGTCAGTTTCAAATATTTTTCTAATCAACGAAAATGGAAAAAAAATAGATGTTGCGAATCTGGTTAGATTTCCCCATTTTCACATGGTCCTTTGAGCACCACTAGGAACAAAAGCAAAGTACTATGCCAAAGTAATATTTGAGCACTGCTGAGTGATATCCCATTTTCCAAATAAAATGAAACAGTTCTTCAAATAAAATAAAAACATGTTGAGATAATTTTTTGTATGTAATGAACATATAACATTAAAAATAATGTATTATCTAGTAAAAATTGCTATATATCTTGTATTAATGGCAGATAGTAGATTAATCCTGAAAAGACATGTGAGTTAGTCAATATAATAATTTTAAAAATGTATATGTAACGTATTTTGGCTTACTCTGGTAGTTAGGAATATATACCTGTCTATTTAAGGAAGTGCAGGAAATGGCTGCATTGCAATAGGATTCCATCAGTACCAGTGGATTTATCTGTCAAGTGCTTGTGGAAAATTGGATAAAATATAGGAGCTTGTCTTTGAACTAATTTATATAAAAATTAAATATGCAGTACAAGTGTGACTATAGCAAATTTTCTGTAGACTATTTAAAAATGACATTTATAGCACAAGAATATGGAAGTGTTAAGTTGGTGTGAATGTGAGTATTAAGAAAAAAATGAGAAGTGTTGAGTCTTTATGGCTTTCTACCATGTGGACAATGGCGAAGAATCCAATCCAGGAGAGTGCACACTGCAAAGGGAGAAGCAATGGAGATAAAGATCAAGTCTGTTACCTCGATCCATTTATTCTAAAAAGCAAGATGTACATTTGCTTTTAAAATGGCTTGGGTACTGAACTGAATTTTATTTTACTTATCTCTCAGGGATAGACACTTTAAAGTCCTTATACTGATATATATTTTATGTAATATGCATATATATAAACACATATATATTCTAAAATAATCTCCATGTTGGATTGAATTGATGTAAGAAAAGTTGTGCGTGTGTTTTAGAATAGCAGAGAACAATTTTAACCTAGGTAGGGCAAGTAATGTTGTTGGGAAAAGAAGAGATTTGGAGGAAAAGACAAAGGGATTTTATATAAGCTCCAGTAGTATCTGAATACTGAGCATTTACTGAAAGGAAGAAAAAGCTTTCCAAAGAAATAAAAAATGGGCAGCTAGGGAAACAAGACTGATTGAACATGTATTCATGTACTAGTTTTATTCCCCAATAAAGATGTTTGATTCAAGGGGAAGGCTGTAGGTAGTTTTTTTGCTGGAGAGCAAAATTCCTTTCTCTCCACCTTAAATACTTCATAACCACTAGAAACTCTTGTGAAAAATTTTGTGAAAGTCTTTTAGCATGATGTGGTTCCTAAGCCATCTGATTTCTGTGGATTGTTAATTTTTTTTAATAAGAATGTTCTGTCTCTTTGATTTGAAGAAGATAGGGATACTTGTGACCTTTCTGATGTTTCTTTTGGAAAAGGAGAGAGCTTAGGAACTCTCCATGTCAAAGTAGAACTTGTGCTGCCTTTTTAGTAGCAGGACATGATTTTCCACCAAAACCCCATTGTCACTGCCTTAAATTCAGTCACATATACAATTCTAAAAAATTAAAATATTACATTCTGACAATTAATTCCTTCATTCTCATTTGTTTTCAGCAATATTATGATTTCCTCTTTGATTTTGTTTCTGTCAATGGTTGTTCAGTAGTGAAATGTTTAATTTCCAGATTTTAAGGTTATTTAATAAAGTTATTTTTAGTGCATCATGGTCCTAAAAGATATCTGATACAATTTCTATTCTCTTGATTTTATGTAGCTATGTTTTATGGACCAGCATATGGTCTATCTTGAAGAATGTCTCATGTGTATTGGAGAATAACATATTGTCATATTTCTAAAGATGAAAAACCCTATATATATCTACTAAGACAATTTCTTCCTTTTCTTTATTTACAGCCAGTTTAACTTTGTTATGTTTTAGCATGGTTGATCTATCAGGAGGTGACAGAGTGGTGTTGAAGTTTATGTTACTATTGATTACTTCAGCTTTATTAGTAAATGTTTAAAATATTTTTTTGACCTCTGCTTGGGTGCATAAATGTTTAGGACTAGATTATTTGTTTGTTTGTTTGTTATTTTGGGACACACTTGGTGTTTCTCAGGGGTTACTCCTGGCTCTGTGCTCAGGAATTGCTCCTGGCTCAGGTGACCATATGGAATGCTGAGGATCAAACCCTCATCCATCCTAGGTCAGCCACATGCAAGGTAAACGCCCTACCTCTGTGCTACCAATCTGGTCCCAGGACTAGATTTCTGATGTACATATATCCCTTGATTATTAACACTCTATCTCTGATAACCATTTTAAGCCTGAATTCTGTGTCATCTGATACTAATATGGCCATTCTAGCCTTTTAAAGGTATTTGTTTGATTTAATAATTGTCTTCCAACCTTTGATTTTGGGTCACTGTTTGCTCTCACTTTTCAAATGTGTTTCTTATAGGCAGAAAATTATTGCGTTTAATTTTCTAATCAATTTTGCCACTCTGTGTCTCTTAACTAGGTGCATAAGTCTGAACTTGTGGGACACACAGAAAGTGGTATCGTGAGGAAAATTTACATATTTGTAAATTTACATATATAACTTAATGATATTCCCCTAAAAGTGGCTTGCTTTATCTGTCATTTATACAGAAATAGCACAATAAATAGTTGCAACTAATCTACTCATCAACTTGGAAGTGGACAGCTATTTCAAAAAATATATGAAATATGACATAGGTTAAATATGTAACTATAAATGTAAACATAATTTATTGAACAAAAATGTAAATTTTTAAAACATTATCTCTATTTGTGTCTATTATTTATTTGGATATATCTTGGAAAAAGAAATACTTGTTTTTATAAGAGTAGTTTAAGTTCAAATTTACTCTTTTCTGGAAGGGTATTTTAGAGGTTGAAAGCTCTGATTAATACTTTGGCTGAAATATGGCTTATATTTCCTTCCTTCTAATTTGAGTTTTAATGACCTTCCTGAACTCTGTGTTTTCTCTATGCCAAGCTTTTCTCCCAATTGTCAGGCGTACTCCATTGATGATTAGTTAGTCCCTTGCTATTCTGGAGTGGGTGGTCTCATCTATGAGCCAGTCCCCAATCTTGTCTCTTGAAAACTTTGAAAAATTATCCATTTGTAGCTTCTTTTCTGATATTTCACCATTCCTCTTCTTTACTTAAAGGTCTTTCCCTCAGTTATCTTATTTTTTAACCTTTGTGTTACATAACCGATATATTTCCTGCTCTTTGGGTCTAAAACTGAGTGTCAAAATCTCATAAGTATGTTATTATACCAACCTAGGGAACTGAACTTTTAAAACTTCTCCCTGCTCTTAGGGTATGTCTTATTGCAGGGAGAGGTTTATCCTGGAGAAAATCTAAAATTCATAATCATTCTAATAGAAGACTCACTCAATTTGTTGTCATCTTAGTTTCTTTATACGTTTATTTCTTCAAAGTTGATTAAATACTATATTTGTATGTTTTTATTATTCTTTTTTTCTTAATCAATTTTCAATATTAACTCTGGGCTTATCTTTCTATTATGTAAGCTTAAAACAAGAGATAGTTTGTTTCTTCTAGTTTTATACTCTTATCAAGCACCAGAACTGGCTGTAAAATCTGTGTTATATAACTTTACTATTTTGAGAAAACAAATATCATAAATTTCAAATTATTTCAGTGAGAATGCAATAAGACCCAAACAATATGGAATTCTTCAAGTTAATATACTGAAAACTTATGATATGTGAAATAGTAATTACAGTAATGATAATATCATTATTGAAGTCTCTTATATATTATGGAATACTTTTCTCAGAAAAGCTTCATTAGAAAAGATTTACTGCATATAAAAGAAAACTGAAGCAAAGAAGAGTGGAATTATAGACCAAAGCCTTTCAATTTGTAAGTAGTGAATAAGTTTTAAATTACAGGCAGGCACTTTTGATGTCAAGTTTAAATTAACTTTATCTCCAAAGTATAGAGCATTTTTAGAGCTTTGTTTTATTATAATTTGGGAATTATTTACATTTTCTATGCTATTCTATTCTGCTTCTAAATATTTTCATCTTCCATAGGTCAGCACAAGGTTCCTATCCTGATTATATGCCAGCTCTAAAAGATTTTTTAAATGTGTAAAATTTCAAATGCTGTGAAATGTATCCTACCCAGCATAGAATGGATAAGAATTCAATGATGATTGCTTTTGGGAGGATTTACAAGGGATCACTTCTGTTGTATATAATTTACATCAGGCATCAGCTCTATCACTGCTCCATACTTATGGAAAATAGTGACTGTTTATACTAATCTCAGTGGGCTAGTGATTATTTGTTTTGAATTTTTTATAAGTATAGAAAAGATATTTGGGTATAGCAGTTGGTAGATTAATAAAATTAAATACATGGGGCTGGAGAGATAGCATGGAGGTAAGGCGTTTGCCTTTCATACAGGAGGTCATCGGTTCGAATCCCAGCGTCCCATATGGTCCCCCGTGCCTGCCAGGAACAATTTCTGAGCCTGGAGCCAGGAATAATCCCTGAGCACTGCCGGGTGTGACCCAAAAACCACACACACAAAAAAAATTAAATTAAATACAATGGTTTTTTTTAAAATAATTTTTATTGTGATCAAAGTGAATAGCAAATCTTTCACAGTAATATTTAAGGTACATGGTGACAATGAATCAGGGCCATTCCCACCACCCCTTTTCTCAGCATGTGTCCCATAATCTCCCTCCTTTGCCCCCTGGAGTGCTAGTGTAGCTGTTCCTCTCTCTATATAGCTTGTTGTAGATAAAGTATCGATTCCGTTGTTGTTGACTTCGGGTTGGGTATTTAAGTCTAATCATTTTTTATTTCCATTCAATGTTCATATGGCTGTTTGGTCCTGATACCATTCATTTTTATTTTCCCTCTCAATTTATGAGGCAGAACAAGATGATTCAAGTGTAGTTCTGTTGGATGAAGACAGAAAAAAGGCCAAAAAAATGGTTTTATAAGTTTAGCATATTATGATCCATCATGTTAGCATAAATTATATCCCAAAATCTACTCATGGTGCAAAAAGTGTGAAGCTTTATAAAATTTTATTTTTTAATATACCTTATTGACATCAGTATGTTATTGGTTGCTGCTCAGTATTTACTTCTTTGACATGTGATCAGGGTTTACTGCTGGTGGTGCTTAAGGGACTATGCTGTATAGGGGATAGAATGAGGGCCTGTAACATGCAAGGCCAGTAACCCCTGTCCGTATTGTTTCACCTGAAGATTTTGGTGTTTTGTTTTGTTTGTTTTGGGTCCCATTCAGCAGTGCTCAGGGGTTACTCCTGGCCCTGCAATCAGAAATCTCTCCTGGCAGGTTTGGGAGACCATATTGGACACTGGTAATTGAACCGGGCTCTGTCCAGTGTTGACTGCATACAGGGCAAAAACCTTACCTCTGTGATATCGCTCCAGTCCTGAAGATTTTGTTCTTAAATATTATGTCTTTAGCTTTCTTGCAAACTATATAAGTCTGTGGTCACTTGTTCTCCTTCATCCCTTTTAAATATATTTATATAAGGAATACATTGGTTATTTTCTGCTCATCAGCATATTAATTTCTCTTTTCTAATCTTTTATCCACCTACCTTTGATTTTCCTGATTTTTTCCTATTTTCCAAACATCATACATTCTAAAGTGAAACACTAGTTAAGTCACATTAAAATTTAATATTGTATTAGTCAAAATAAATCACATAAAGAATAAAAACAAGCAAATGTCTGGGAGAAGATATTTGTACTTAGAAGTTACAGTTATTATCAATAATAGTTTGTAGTTGCTCAGTACCCTTTCTCATTAAACATCAATGTTACCTTTGTTTTCAAAGCTGATTTTCCAAGTAGGTTTAATTTCCACAACTTGTAATCAAAATATTAGAAGCATGAACTTTATGAGTTGTTAATTAAGAAGTATGAAACTGCAGGAATTGACAAAATTTTTCTTGAATTTTACAGCCCATGTTCAACAGGTGACCAAAATGAGTAAATAAGAAGTGATGGCATGGAGCCTGAGTGGAGGTCCAAAGTGGTAAGGAGTCTTCCTTGCCAGCACTAGCCTAGGACAGACTGTAGTTAGATCCCCTGGTGTCCCATATGGTCCCCAAGCCAGGAACGATTTCTGAGCGTCACCAGGTGTAGCCCCCCCAAAACAAAACAAAAAAAGAAATGATGTTGTAGGCTTTATTTTAACATAAAATGTTCAGAAAAACTTTACCATCTGTATAGGCAGTCCATCTCATGATCTTCATTCTGGTTTTAGAGAATAAGCAAATGAAGAGCTGAAAAGATAGCACAGCAGACAGGCCTATTACCTTGCATGTGATTGACCTGGGTTTGATCCCCTCAGCACTTCATATACTTCCCACAAGCACTGCAAGGAGTGATCCCTGAGTACAACAAACCTGGGAGTTACCCCTGAGCATTGCCGGGGGTGGCCCAAATGAAAGAGAATAAAGAATGAGCAGTAATGAAGGAATTCTTTGATTATTAATAAATGAAGATGCCAGAGTAAAGTTCAGTGGACCCATACTTGTCTCATAACTGAAGTCCTTAGTGTCATGCCATCCCCTAAACACTTCAAATTAGTAAAGCATCAAGCTGAATCAGTCAGATCCACCAACTTAAGGTCTCCACATTTCTAATTCTTCACCATATTATTTTATTTCTCCAAGAAATTATCTTATTTCTCCAAGAAACAGAGGAAAGTCTTGACCAATCTGATTTTATCTCTTGTCTCCTATTCTTACTGATCTTACCATTAAAGTAATCTTATTGTAAAAACAGTCAGAACTAAATACCCAAGCCAAAGTCAATGACCACATAATTACAAGTCCCAAACTATAACAAGATAAACACAAAATAGACCTGTTACACTAGTTGGCCAGAGTACTAAGGCTGGAGGTATGGGATGAAAGCTGGGAACTATAGCAGAGAGTGATCAACACTGGTTGTGGTAATGGCCCTAAATCACTGACATGATGTACCTGAAATTCAGCCGTAAAAGACATGTAATTCACATTGGTTTCAATAAAAAATGTTTTAAAGTAATTTTTTTGCTTAAAGGCTCATGCGATGCTTTTGGCTTTTATGCATATTAGGCAGAGACTCTGAAAAGTTGCTCCTTGTTATAGATTAAAATATTGGTTACTAAATAGAATTCATTGTAGTATTTGTGGAAAATATATATTAAAAACAAGCAGAAGATATACATTAAAATAGAATAAGAGTAGTCACTGATAAATATCTTGCCAAAAATAGATGCTTGTATTTAAAAAAATATAAAGTAAAATTTTCTTGGAATGCTTAACTGGGAGATATAGGTAGTAGGATTTGTTGGGTACAAGGGTAAAGTTTCCACTCTGCTGAGTACTTTTTAGGTTGTTTGAGTAATTAAAATGTATAATACAGACTAACACAGAAAAAATCAACTTGATAACAGATGTGTAGAATTCACATGGTTTAAAATTAAACTTCTTTAATTTTTAATAGAAATAGTGATTCTTTTCTGAATGCTTTTTGAATTGAATATCTTTTCTACTACATTCAAGGAATTGTTGACTCTGAGATTTTCTGTGTTTCCTGCCTCTACTTCTTTCTGGTCTCCCCAGATCCCACTATTTTCAGGACTCTTGTGACTAACCCACTGATTCAGAGATTTTTCCCGTTGGTGTGAGATAATTTTTTGAAAAGAAGTTTTGTTAGATTACTTTTGCCAGTTCATGAGGACTGCAAACAGCCACCAGAATTGTGTTTCTGTAGACTGGGCACAGCTACTTCTGGCATAGACCAAACTCTTGGTTAGTTGCTATTTTCTGTTATCTTCCTAACATGCTTTCTAATAAATAACTGTGGTTTATTTTGGGACATTTTTTGTTTTGAGATTTACAGATGATCTATTTATTTCCTCTGATTGTTTTCACAGAGGTACTGAAATCGTGAAGTTCTTGTTCTATTTGTCTCACTCAAATTTATTTTTGTATTTTGACAATAATGGATACTCACGTTTTATTGCCAATGTTGAATTTTGTTTTTGTTTTTGTTTTTTGGGCTACACCCAGTGACGCTATGGAGTTATTCCTGGCTCTGAGCTCAGAAACCGCTCCTGGCTTGGGGGACCATATAGGACACCAGAGATAGAACCCAGGTCTTTCCTGGGTCAGACACATGCAAGGCAAACGCCCTACCACTACGTTATCACTTCAACCCCACAATGTTAAATTTTTTAAATATTTTACATACTATAAATAAATAATGATAATAAATAAAATTATATTAATATAATATTAAATATATATTTAATATAAATACATATAAATAATAATTTCTCATGAATATAATTTCAACCCATCTCCAGAGTGTTTTCTTCCAACCCTCCTCCCTCTTGTACCATCCAACTAAATTGTATAGATCAACTAGATCTGTTTCTTCTTATGTTGCTGTGAATATATAAGATTCATATACAATAGAAATAATTATGCATATGTCCCTTGAATTCTAACTGAATTAATCCAGCATATCTCTTAGTTGCTGCAAATTACATGATTTTCTCTTATTTAGGGCTGCATAGTATTTCTGTGTGTGTGTGTGTGTGTGTGTGTGTGTGTGTGTACCGCGATTTTTTGATCGTTTCATATATTTGTAGTTAGGCACTTGCATTGTTCCATATCTTAGCTATTGTAATAAGTTTAACAATGAAAATAGGTTTGCATATGTCTTTTCAATTAAAATTTTGTGGTTTGGGGGACAGATACTGAGAAGAGGCATTGCTGGATTATATGGAAGTTCTAGTTCTATAAATATGAATTTTTGTTGCATTGATATTATACTTATTTTAATATTTATAATTGAAGAAATTCAGAATGGATAACATCATTTCTATTATATCCCCAGAGTCTCCTTGATTTATGTCTAAAATACATTTTCATTTATTTAGTATTACCTGAAGAATCTACACCCCTGTAAAGTCTATAAGTTCCTGCATGATATGGGTGCTAAGGTTCACTAAGGCAGTTATATCACCTCAGAAATAATCACTGAGTGCAGAATCAAGAGTAACACCTGAGTGTCACCAAGTGTGGCCCTAACCCCTCAAGAAAGAAAGAAAAAAAAGAAAATAAAAAAATTAATTGTAATAAAAGCAGTAAAACTAAGGAAAGTTGTATTGAAAGAACATAGTGCACAACTAAGATAGGGAAGGGTACAGCATCTCTAAGATGGAAAGTTTCTGCTTATTATCCCCAAACTGGTACATTTTTGTAGAAAAGTTAGACATCAGCATAGAAAGGAAAATATGCCATCTTTAAGGTTTTTTTCACATGGGTCAAATGGTGAGATGAATTTCTTTACGGCAATGAAGTGGAGAGATTCAGCTACTGCTCTTGCTACCTTTTTTTCTCAAGCATATTCTCATGAGAATGGTTGTGTTTCTTGCAGATGTCATAAATCAATGGTGTAATACACTGTGTAATGTTTTGTTTTCAAAGTACACTTTTACTTTGTAAGACATCTGATAAATAAATATTAATTTTTATATGTTAAAAAGGCTCTCATTCATGTACTTTCTTTACCCAAAATTTAATATTGTGTTCTTAGAAACCAACACATAGTAGGGGTTTTGTGTTGTTGTGTTTCTTTAATTAAAAGAGTTCCACTGTGACAAACTCAGATGAGATTTTATTAATAGGGCAACAAGGGATATTTGCTTGCCAATTTGCAAGTTTTGTCATTTTCTTTAATACTTGAAAAAGTATATCATAGAAACTTTATGCAGACATTGCTATATTTAAAAACAGTAGATGAAAATTAGCTCTCCTGGTTAGAAGTTATTTCTCATTACTGTATCAGTATAAATAGAATTTTAATTTTTATAATATTTTATTAGAAATTTAAATTTCCTACTTTTCTAGAATCTGCTACCTTCTCATTTAAGTTATTCATAATTTTATTACAAATAATATTTTAGTTAATAAAGTTTTGGGAGGAGATCATCCCTGCAGTTCTGGACGGTCTGGGTCATTCCCAGTGGCACTTGGCCCCGATGAGTGAAGCCTGATAATGAATGAGGTGCTTAGGCCCAGGGCCAGTAGTAGGTCCAACGTAGTAGTGCTGGGGGCCACCAGAGCCATATCCTGTGTTGTTCAGAGGAGGTGACCTAGTATGTTCAAGGCCTTGATTTAAGTATGTAATTTATTTTTTAATTAAGACACATTAAGACTTGAGTATTTAAATTTTAAGATTTTTTTACCGATTTCTTAAATTATTGATGTGTGAAGTTCAAATGTGCTATTTTCATTGCTTAGGTTAAGAAATTAAGGTTTGCCCCATTATTATTATTATTATTATTATTATTATTATTATTATTTTCTCTCCTTCAAACAGAACCACACAACTTGAACCATCTTGTTATGCCCCACAAATGGAGGGGGAAATACTGGAGAGTACCAAGACCAAACAGTCATATGGATATTAAGTAGAAATAAAAAATGAACAAACTTAAACACCAAATCCAAAGCCAATCACAACAGAATTGATACCCAATTTACAACATACTAGACACAGAGAGGACCATTTATAATAGCAGCCTGGAGGATAAAAGAGGGGGATATGAGATGCATGCTGGGTACAGGGGTGGAAAGAGGATAACATTGGTGGTGGGAACGCCTCTGATTCAATATCACTATGTACCTAAAATATTACTGTGAAGGATATGTAATCCACTTTGATTAAAATAAAAAATAGTAAACAAAAAATAAATTAAGGTTATGATTTAAATTACTTGTCCAAGTTATTTAAATAATTACACAATTAGTAATTGTGAATTTAGGGTTCAACTTCAGACTTTCTTATTTCTATTCTAATTACCTGTAAATATACTATATAATATTTAATATTTTGTTCTGTGGCAGTTGTAGCTAAAGTTTATCTATTTATTTGTTTTCAAAGTACATTTTTACTTTGAAAGACATCTGATAAATAAATATTAATTATTTTTTTATGGGGGGGCCACATCCATTGACACTCAGGGGTTACTCCTGGCTATGCACGCAGAAATCGCTCCTGGCTTAGGGGGACCATATGGGACACCAGGGGATCAAACTGCAGTCCGTCCTAGGCTAGCGTTTGCAAGGCAGATGCCTTACCTCTAGTGCCACTGCTTCTGCCCCCAAATACTAATGTTTTATATATTAAAAAGGCTCTCATACATGTTTTATTTCTACTAGTAGAATTTGAGATAGTAGCCATATAATTAGTTAATGATTGTTAAACTGTGAAATAAACTAATCAAAAGCTATTACAGTTTTATTACAAATATTTTAATATTCCATAGAATATAAATTACTAATTTATTATATAATGTGCCTTCTATGTGCCAGATACAGACTTCATATTTTGAAGTGCTTTGACCCATTCTATTTGGATCAATTTTTCTATGAATTGATCCTTTTGTCCGTCTATGAGTGAGTGTGTGTGTGGTGGCAACCTCTATGTTTAATGTTTGTTCGTATTATACATAATGTCTGTTCATATTGTATTTAGCCCTTCCTTCCAGTACATGGTCATTTCTTTTTCCTGGGAAGAAGATGATGCCACTGCTGCCACAGTGGTCGTGCTGGTTGGTGTAGGGGTTGGCAACCTTTAAGACATAAAGAGCCACTTGGACTCATTTTCTAAGGAAAAAATACCGGAGAGCCACAAAACCATCTAGACATTTAAAGCAAATATAGCACTGCATACATTGTTTCTTATCTTAATGCTATACACAGATTCCTGCAGTTAGCTGTCAATCTGAAGAAAAATATAACCTTCACTTAACAATGTTAAACATATATTTGGCAAATTAATAGCCAATTAAAATATTTAAATTATACCGCTCCCTGCCCCCTTGCTATTGGCTCTGCTGTCAGAGCCACGGCAAAATTGCAAAACAGCTGCATGCGGCTCTGGAGCCATGTGTTGTTGACACCTGGTGCTTATGGTACCTCGCTGGTATAAGTTTATAGGATCTATATAAATCAAGCAAGGTGAACTTTCTGCAGACCACAGACTACTTGGAAAGCAAGAATCAGGCAGCACCATTGGCATGTGAACTACTCATGATCCTCTTCGTGGTTCATTCTACATGAAGGTCTCTTGCTCTATGTCATCACTGGCTGCTGTTGCTTTTGGAGTCACTTGATTCATTGAACTGTAAGTCATCCTCAAAGAAGAAGGCAGGCACACTGCTGTCGCTGATGTGTTCTCGGTGGTCAATTTCTACTACAGTTCACTATAACCAGGGGTCTCAAACTCGCGGCCCGCAGGCCATTTGCAGCCCTCCGTACAACATTTTGTGGCCTGCGGCCGACCTTCAAATATCGCAATATTCGCGATTATTCGCTTACCGAAGAATCTCAATAAAAATCGCATTAGTAAGAAAAAATTTGCATTAAACATTCGCATACCCCGGGCAGTTTCGTTCGGGGTATGCAAATGTTTAATGCGATTCTTTGCAATTTTTTTCTTACTAATGCGATTTTTTATTGTGAATATTCAGTAAGCGAAATCCCTTATGCGGCCCTGCCTCACCCCGACTTTGCCTCCTGTGGCCCCCAGGTAAATTGAGTTTGAGACCCCTGCTATAGACGATTGCTCACAACTGCTTTCAGCTATTGAGAGATCTTTCGATCTAGAACATTTCCTGATCTTTAAATGCTGTGAGCCATTTTCCAAACTCCACGACTGCGTTGTGGACTACATTTCGGATACAGAATTTGTCTACTCTCCTCAGACACTCTCAAAAAAGATTTAAGGGATATGTATTCTTTGTACACTACTTAAGTGTTTCCTCTTTAACATGTATATGCTCTACTATGGTATATTATGCTTTCACTTTTTTATTTAGATATGCTAGTAGAAATTCTTAGAAAAGAGTAGATATAGCACCCATGAAGTCTTCTTGTGCATTTGTTAGAACAAGGAAAGGATCTGCTAGTTTATTATCTTCCCCAAAGGCTGCAATACTATATCCTATGTCACTGTTTCTTTTGCATAGGATCATTAAAATTGGAAAATATTAGAAACCAAGAGGAGTTATTATTCATTAGGGATGAAGACTCAATAATTTCCTACGACATCGGACATTCCACTCTGAACATTTGTTTTGGTGACTTGACTTGAACATCAATCGTTTACTCCTGAACCTTGGGACCAGCATGGTTGGTTCTCTGTACCTTTTCTAGGAATCAACCATCTACCATACAGACCCTGGATCTGCATCTACTAGACACAGTCTGTTCTCTCCTCTCTATATCTATAAAAGTTCTGAAAATTGGAATTATCAATTATCAAATGTCTTGGGTCACAATTTAGGTCTAATATTTTACCTCAGAAAGTGATACTTAACTAAAATATAAAAATAAAATATTTTCACTATTCAGACAGAATAATGAAACATCTGATGTTTCCTCAAATGACAATAAGTGTGTAATGTATTTATCAAGAGAATTATAGGGTTGCAAGGAAATAGTATAGTGGGCAAAATTTGGTTATTACTCAGGTCTTTCAATAAAACTCAGCAGGTTAAAACAATTTTGCCAAGAGTTTATAATAGTTGGTCACAAAAATTGATGCACATGATGGCAATGAATATAATTTCCTGATTTAATAAAAATAAATTGTTACCAAAGTAGAATGGGCTAAAACTAAAAGATAGCTAACTGAATGGAAAAATTATTCAACATTTCAGATAATATCTACTAGGATGTATAAAGTGTTACCAAAGATCAACAAGACACGTTTAAAAAATCCTATCAACAAACGGGGACAGGAAATGAATAGACACTTTTCAGAGGAAGACAAGTGTATCGCCAATAGGCATCTGAAAAAGAGCTCAGCATCACTTATCACTAGGGAAATAAATCAAGATAACAATGAATTATCATCTGACACCAGTGAAAATGGCACATATCAAAATTAGTAAGAACAATCTGTGCTGACAGGAATGTGGTGATAAAGGAAATTTAATCCACTGCTGGTGAAATGTTGTCTGGTTCAACACCTGTGGAAAAGGTATGGAAAAAACCTCAGTAAATTTAGAACTAATCTGCCATATGATCCAACAGTTCAACTTTTGAGTGTCTATCCCCAGAATTTAAAAACATTCATTCAATTGATGCATGTACACAATTATTCATTATTGCAGTGAATACAATAGCTAAGATACTGAATTGATCTAGATTCTGATGACATGAATGAATTATAAAGATTTGGTACAGATATACAATGGAATACTATGCAGCTAATAGGAATAAAGATATTGAGCAATTTGCTACAGCATTGGGAACTGGAATCTATCATACTTAGTGAAGTCAGAAGATAAAATATAAATACCAGATGATCTCACTTATCTGTGGTTTATAAAATAATTTAATTAGAAATATAATGTAGTAAAGAGGGAATGCCTATGTCACTCTTGACTCTGGAACCTAGGGGGAAGATCAAAGAAGAAAAGAAATAAAGTTGGGAAAGAAGAAGAAGGTAAAAGGAAGTAAAGAAGAAATAAAAGTGTGGGTACCATTTACATTGTGGATGTGGGAGAGTGGTCTATCTATGCATCCAAACCACAGACTCAACAACAACAAAAATATGAGCTCTAAACAGAAACTATTGAACTTTAATGTGCCTGCTAAGGTGGTAGGCTGGAGCTGAGGGAAATGTGTTGGCAGATGGTGGGATGACTGTGTATGAGAGCACTGGTAACTGGAGTTGACGCTGGTTTGGGGATTAGTTTTAAATATTATATGCCTAAACTCAACTATCAATAACTTTGTAAACTATGGTTATTTAATTAAATAAAAATTAAAAAGAAACAAATTGCTAGCTGGGGCAAGAGCAATAGTACAGTAGATGGAAAACTTAGTTTGTACATGGCCAACCCAGATATAATCCCTGTTGCTGGATATGGTCCTCCTGAGTTCTGTGTGTATCCTAACCTGGCTTGATCTCTGGCATCCAGTATGGTCCCCTGAGCACCATGAGGAGTATTTCCTGAATACAGAGGTAGGAGTAATTCGTGAGCATCACCAGGAGTGCCATCCCTCCCACAAAATATTTTAAGCAGATATTTAAGATTTGTTTAAGTGTCAAATTAAAAGCCAAATAACTATTATTTTTTAATTTTTTTAGATAGACTTACAAAGGTTCATTCAAGGCCTATATAAACATATGAAAGCTCAAGAAAACAACACTTCAAGAATGACTAAGGTTTAGAGAAACAAATTGAAAAGTAATGCAAAGAATAGACTACAGCTTGCATAAATAAATTAGTTTAATAGACGTTCCACGATTTAGTTGTCTTAATTGTAGCAATTATGTTGTTGTAGTTCTAAGTGATATGAGTCTTTGGGAATGTTGTATTTCAAGACACATAAGAAAAAGGTTATTATTTTTAATTTGTGCTTCATTTTCCTAAACACAGTTATTTTACATTTATTTTATATTATAGAAAAATACATTTTCTAAAACACTTTTGCTTTCCTAAACATTTTCATGTTTTCTGTCTCTTTGGTAGACTAAACAATAACTATCTTTTGTGAACTAAGCTATAAAGTTTTAATCAAGGAAGCAAAAAATTTATATACTATCACAAATTCAATAACTGGTTCTAAAATGAGATCAGATAAAAATATTTTATTGTTATACAAAAAAGGTGCATATAACTCAACAAGGACATTGTTGTTCACAGAAAAATTTAACCTTTGAATACTTATCTGAGCACAGTATAACCATGACCATAAGAACTAAAAAGACTATGTTTTTTGGTGGTGGGGGCACATCCAGTGGGGCTCAGGATTTATTATTGTCTTTGCACTCAAAAATAAATCCTGGCAGGCATCAGGGACCATATAGGATATAGGTATTGAACCAGGTCAGCTTTGTGCAAAGCAATGCCTTACCCTCTGTGCTAGTTCTCTGGTCCTTGAAAATAACTTTTAAATGAGCATATGATCATAAATATATCTACGAAAATAACTGAGTAAAATTATATGTAATACCTATCTGCCTAATCTCTTATATAATGTCAATTCACTGTTCTTTTGGGGGGTTGGGTTTAGTCCTGGCTCTGTGCTCAGTAATCGCTCCTGGAAGGCTCGAGAGACCATATAGATATCCAGATTCAAACCACCCTCTGACCTGCTGCGTGCAAGACAAACACCCTATCACTGTGCTATCTCTCTGGTCTCAATATCAATTCATTTTTTGATAGGAAATATTAATTTCATGTAAAGACAAGATAGTAGCAACAGTTAGAGATCAATTAATACCAATAGTATTATACATTATAAGTTTTTTATTTAAGGTATCAAGGATAAGAAAGTGGATGAAAAACTTGACTTTATGGAAGCTAAAGGTAGTAAAGCTAATAAAATTATTTTTACTGAGTGAAATCATCCAGAAAGCTCCAGCAGGGGTCTCAAACTCAATTTACCTGGGGGCCGCAGGAAGCAAAGTCGGGGTGATCCTTGAGTGCAAAGTCAGTAGTAAGACTTGAACATTTAGGGGTGTGACCCAAACAACTAAAACAAAACAAAACAAAACAAAAAAAGATTCCTCTAAGGCAGGACCACAAAATGTTGTGCGGTGGGCCGCAAACGACCCGCGGGCCGCGAGTTTGAGACCCCTGCGAGAATAGGAAAAGAAGACTACACAATAAAAAAATGTAGTTAATATTCTGTCACAGACATGAAGTATGCTGTGGTTTCAAAGGAGTTTTGACATTTTTTGAGAACAAACATAGTATCTTGTACTCGGGCATTATCACTTTTTGCACTTGTATTGTATGGTTGCACATGCTTCTGTGCCGGGGCCCACACACTTGGTTAGTGGAGCATTTGGTAGTGTGCTTAGGGCTACACATATGATTTTGAGAAAAGCTCCTACCAGAGATAGAAATTACACTTGAAGATGTGAGCCACTGCTAGGGATTGAATTTGCAGCCTAACACATGTGAGGCAGGTTCTCTACAATGGACCTATATCCTTGATATCTCGGGTGTTGTTTTATGAAAGTATTGGATGTCTTTTAAACCATAATCTATAAAAATCTGTAGGCAGTGAAAATTAGGTTTGAACGTACGTCTTAATTCAGACATCTTCAGTAATGGATGGTGTATATGCAGAGATTTCAGTGCAGTAGTTAAGGTAAGGTTGCTTGCCATGCATGTTGCTGGCCTGGGTTCAATATCCAGCCCTGTAAATGATCTCTTGAACATTGCCTGATATGAGACAGGAGTCAGTTCTAAAAATAAACAGGTGTGACTCATAAAACAGAGACAGCAAACAAAAACAATGATATGATCCTAAACTATAAAGGAAGAAAGCTTATGCAACTCACAGATCAACACTGTGATGCACAATTGCACTATTTTACCTTTAATATACCTATAGGCTTGTTCTAATTGTTTTTAAACCAAGTCAAGATTTTGTTTTATTAGAAATTGTTCTTAAAGAAAATATCAGTACAATTGTCTAATTTTGGGGGGGGTGGGTCACACCTACTAGTGTTCAGGGCTTCACTCCTGGCCTCTATGTTCAGAAATCGCCCCTGGCAGGCACGGGGGCCCACATGGGATGCGGGATTCGAACCACCGTCCTTCTGCATTCAAGGCAAGCCCCTAACTGCTGTGCTATCCTCTCCGGCCCCCACATTTGTCTAATTTTTTAGAGACAAGCTCATTTAATTTTGTATTGAACGCATCGTCACCATGGCAATTTATTATTTAGGGGTCTGAGGTTTTAGTACAGCGGATTGGGTACCTTGTCTTGCATGTGGCCCCACTAAGGCTCAATCCTTAACATTTCCGTACGGTCCACTGAGAACCATAAGAAGTAATTCTAGAGCACAGAACTAGGATTAAACCCGGAAAATCACCAGATATGACAAAAAAATTAAAAAACAAAAACAAACCACCTTTTCTTATATAATGGACAACTCCTTTTCTTATATAAAGGCTTAATTTCTCCTTAATTTCATCATTAAAAATAAAATTCTTAATAATTCAAAGCTACATTATTTTTATTAGGAAATAAATTTGAAGAGAGTTTGGGCAATGCTTGTCCATGTTTTAGTGCTACTTGTGGTTCTTGCAAGTCCATGTAGTGTTTCTAATGAAAATGAATAATTTACAATATAACTGTATATGTTAAAAATATTATTCCACTCTCATATTGTGTATATTTTCACTGATTCTGAGGGAATTTATGTCCTGGTCAGAAATAGTATAAGATAATTATATTGGTGATATAGTTTATAGAATTGAAGAAAGGAACATTTTTATATTAAAGTAATTAAGTAAACAATTTTAGAACAATAAATTTTGATGTTCCATCACAATTAACATTTCTTTATTGGTGTGGATCTTAATAAGGTGTAGTTTTACTTCACATCTCCAGAGACACTGGGAGAAATTTCTGGAGCAATTTTGACTGTTAGATTTAGAGGGGTTCTGCTTGCATCTACAGGGCAAAGATTAGAAATACTTATACATGGATGTACATGGAAACTATTATGCTGAGTGAAATTAATCAGAGGGAGAGAGACACACACAAAATAGTCTCACTCATATATGGGTTTTAAGAAAAATTAAAGACATTGAAATAATTCCCAGAGTTGAGGGCCAGAAGGACCAATCAATATATGAAGCTCACCACAAAAGTGGTGAGTGCAATTAGAGAAATAATTATGCTGAGAACTATCATAACAATGTCAGTGAGTGAGGGATGTTGAAAGACTGTCTCGAATACAGGCTGTGGTAGGGCAGGAAGAGATGGGACTATTGATGAAGGGAAAGTTGCAACGGTGAAGTGGGGTATTCTTGTTATGACTGAAACCCAACTACAATTAAATTTGTAATCATGGTATTTAAATAAATAATTCTTTAAAAATATAAAAGATTAGGATTACTGTTCAATGTTTGATAATATATGACAGGACCTTTCCAGAACCCCTCTTAAAAATTAATCTGAGCTCTCTCCTCTCCCCTCTCCTTCCCTCTCCTCTCTCCTCTCCCCTCTCCTCTCCTCTCCTCTCTCCCCTCTCTCCTCTTCTCTCTCTCCTCTCCTCTCCTCTCCTCCCTCCTTTCCCCTCTCCCATCCTCTCCCCTCTCCCCACTCTTCTCTCCTCTCTCCCCTCTCTCCTCTCCTCTCTCTCCTCTCTCTCCTCTCTCCTCTTCTCTCTCTCCTCTCCTCTCCTCCCTCTTTCCCCTCTCTCATCCTCTCCCCTCTCCCCCTGTCTCCTCACTCCTCTCTCCCCTCTCTCCTCTTCTCTCTCCCCTAAAAAAAGAAAGAAGTAAAAAAAAAAAAAGAAAAAAAGAAAACAAAAATTTTCTGAAATATAAAATAACTATCTAACTCAAAGTATCAATATTGCCTAAACTTAGAATCCCTGTAATTTGATTTGATTTTTTTGTTTACAGTAATATGGCCTCCAGGAATATATAGAATATTATATGGACTCTGGAGATCTGTCCTTTCTTCAAACATGACTTTAAAGAAGTTATCTCAAAAAGTAATCGTTGATAAAAATTTTCATATAGTTTTCTGTTAATAATCATGTGAAGGAATAAAATCGGAATGTTAGCTGTAAAAATATAGGTTGACTAAAATGAGTTTTCATATAATATAAAAATTACTGTTATAGAGTTCATTTGATTTTCTAATTGTCCTGCATTGAGAGGTCGGATGGTTTTTCCATTCTTTTGCCATTAGACTAAAGTAAGATATTTTGCTCAGAGTTTTCTGTTTTGTCTTGTTTTGTTTATTTGGGGTCACACTCAGCTGTGCTCAGGGGTTACTCCTGGCTCTGTGCTCAGAAATTGCTCCTGCAGGCTCAAGGGACCCTATGGGATGCCAGGATTCGAACAACCGTCTTTCTGCATGCAAGGCAAATGCCCTACCACCATGCTCTCTCTCCAGCCCCTTTTGCTCACAGTTTTAATGTAAATTAATTGATTAAAATAGTACTGAAAAAATGATGACATACTAAAATATTAAATATTATAGATAAAAATCTCATAAGTTATTATAAGAGGGAGAGTAAAATTAGTGCTAACATTATTAAATTATTCCATAATATTTAGATGTTGATAAATATTAGAAATGCTCTTTAACAAGCCTTGTCTAAGGAATATCTTCACTCAGGAATATTCAGTAAATATTTATTTTCCAAAAATGTATCTGAATTTGAAATGTAAATATTACAAGAGTTGAAAAGCTATTTCTATTTTAGAAAAAGCAATTATAGAAACTCATAGATATTCTCATCTTTTGATATCAACTTATAATTATTTAGGGTTTGATGATATCCTATGTGAGATGTGAATGTCCATACTTTATATTCTGCCTTTTCTCATTTCATTATTCATTAGCACCTGTCCTAAAGTCAGAGAAAATAGCAAGAGAAAGCGTTGAAGTTCCAGGCATCCTGTGTATTTACTTGTTAATAATAAACTGAAAAGGAGAAGAGAAAAGGCAGAAATATAGTTTTATTATCCTTCATGCATTTTAATGTGATTCACTGCAAAATAAAGAACACTGGGAGTGATAATACAAAAATCCTTTATTAGGAAAACTCAGTTACAAAGAAAAAGACCCATAACCTAGTTGATTAATCATAAATAAAATCATACATTTATGGTATTTTGCACACTCTTGGCTTCTGTTTTTCATCTATATATTTAGAAGCTAATCAAGCATGATATTTTGATGCTTACTCCAAATTTTGCTTCTTTGTCCTAATATTTTGAATAAAAATTAATGTAGAAATAGTTGTGAAATAAAAATATTCTAAGATGAATATCCCGCTAAAAGCAAGAAAAAAAAAATCTCACACATGAAATGTAACCTCTTGTATCCAGAGGCAGCATTATTGCCTAAAAGAAGTAATTCCGAGTGTGGAGGTTACAAAATATTTGCTCAGGTTTCTTTTCCCTACTAATGAGTAACAAGCTTACTCCTTCATGTCGTAAGTTCTTCACAGAATTAATATTCATTCCTCTAAAACATATAAAAATTGGTCTGCAGAGATTGCAGTGGGCAGGGTGTTTGCCTTGCACTTGCCAACCTGGATTAAGTCCCCAGCACACATATTTCCCCCTAGAGCACGTCCATTAGTAATTCCTAAATATAGAGCCAGGAATAAATAAGCCCTGAGCACAGCTGGGTGTAGCTAAAACCAAAAACCAAAATATAAAATATGTTTATACTTTGATAGTTCCCTACTTTTCATTATTTATGAAGACTCTATACATACAAAATTAAAGTTTCTTTGCATCAATTTAGCTATTAGATGAAAGTAATTAAAAAAAAACCTTTTCTTCTATGTATGCTCTTTATTTTCAACAAGGATTCTTTTTTTCTTCTTAAGTTCAAATTCCTGGAGGTCAGAGGATAGCATTGTAGGTGAGACTTTTGCCTTGCACAGAGCAACTTAGGGTTCAAACCTTGATTGCCAGCACCCCAAATGTAGTCTTCCAGGCCTGTCCGGATGCTCAGAGTGACTTAGTTAGTAGTATCTCCCTAAAAACTGCTGTTATGGCCCCTAAAAACTGCTGTTATGCTGTAAAAAAAAGAAAGAACAAAGAAAGAAATAAAGAAGAAAGAAAGAAGAAAAAGAAAAATGAAGAAAAAGAGAAAAAGAAAGAGGAAAGAGAAAGAAAAAAGGAAAGAAGAAAGAAAAAGAAAGAAGAAAGAGAATGTCCAAATGCCTGGTAAATCATTATGAGCACATTGTTATTATGAGTGAAATTAAAATATGCCCCCCAAACCTCTTTATTTCAAATGCATTCTTCTTTCCAGAAGTAAAAACTCATTCCATGTTTATTGGGACTATTTCCAAATTACTTATTGTACATTAAAAACACAATTTTAATTTTAAGTTTATATTCAAATATAGATGAGTAGTGTGCTACTTATATTAAACTAGCACCTTTTTATTTTAGTGAAAAGAATTAGTATTTGACTATAATAATATATGCATGTAATATTCCAGTTATATATCTAATATGTTTTAAAATATATCTCATTTAACTGAATTTTGGTAGTCTTTATTTTGTCTGCTTTCTTGTTGTAAATTATAGAAAGTCATAACATAAACTCTCAATAGTTTATGTTTTATACAGAAACAAATTGAAAAAATTCTGATTTATAATTTTCTTCACTTTTAATATGTTCCAGAACCAAGCAAACATTTTTCTACTAAATGTCTTTTTAATCTAACTAGTACATTATTGTGTACTACAAAATGATGAATTTGAAATGGTAGATTATGAAGAATAATAATATAATTCATATAAAAACATCACACCTAAACAAACTTATGATTCAAATAGTTCTGAAGCTACTAGGATATACCCTTATATCCCTTTAATTCTTTCACTAAATTTTTTTTCTGTTAGTTCTGTTTTGATTTTTCTGTGCTTTTATTCATGTGATTTGGAAAATTTTACTGCATAGGTCCATATCCATAAACAAGCTGTAGTTTACTTTAGATGAAGGATCTGCAGCTCCCAGCTACCTACTCTGAAGATAGATTCCCTGGATTTCCAACAGACTTAGGTTAATTGAAAGATAGACATAATTGACATGGTATGTGGCTAAAATTATTGAGATTTAGTGTCTGGTTATTGGTCCCAGCTTTAGAAGATTCTATGGAGCTTACTCTCTATTTGGAAGTTTTTGAGACTGAAGTACTAAAACTGGTGTCTCCAAGTTCTTAGACTTCTCTCTCCTTCAGCTGTGCTTTTGTGTTTCCATCTATGGGTTACCATTGCAACCTTTCCGAATTCTTCCAGCTTTCTTGGGCTATTCATGTTCCATTTTTAAAAACTAAGGGTCTAGTTTTATGAAGTATTTGGTTGGTTGTAGTTGTACTTTAAGAACCTTTTCCCCTGTGCAGTATATTCCCCCATGTTTTAATGTGTTTTTATTTATAATGAACAATGCCACCATGAATATTCATGTTAATCTCTTATTCACATGTTATGGAATTTTTTCAGAGGCATAATTAGGAGTGAATTTTATGAACTGTGGAACATCTTCAACTTTATAAAATAATGCTGAATTGTTTTTCAAAGCAGGTGTGCCAATTTACAGTTATAAAACACCAAAGAGAAGAGTTCCCAGTGCGCCATCTACTTGCCCAGGTTTCACCTTCAATAACCATTCTTCAGTAAATTAGGTTTCTGAGATGCGTTTTGGCTGTTTTATTAGGTTTTAGTAATCAGCTTTTCTTTCTGTGACTACCAAACAGCATTTCTAATTACTGTAACTTTAGAGTGATTCATAACTATGGTAAAATAATTTGTAGTCAGTAATGTTCAGGGCTTATTCCTTTTTTTTTTTTTTTGCCCCCTGTGGTCACACCTGGAGATTCTTGGGGGATCATATAGTGCTGGGGGTTGAGCCAGAATAAGATGTTTGTGAGTTCCTTAAATCCTTTACTAACTCTCTGAGAAACCCTGTGGGCTTAATTATTTTTTGTTTTTAAGGACTATGATTCTTTTTTTTATTATTATTATTTTTTATTGTGGTCAAAGCGAATTACAAATCTTTCACAGTAATATTTAAGGCACGTAGTGAGAATAAATGAGGGGCATTCCCACCACCAGTGTTGTTCTCCCTCCACCCCTGCTCCCAGCATGCATCCCTTATCTCTCTCCTTTACTTCCCGTAATGCTAGTGCTAGTTTGTTGTAGATTGGGTATCAATTCTGTTGTCATTGACTTTGGATTTAGTGTTCAAGTCTGATCATTTTTTATTTTCACCAAATGAATGAATATATGACTGTCTGGTCTTAATACCATCTATTTTTCCCCCTCAAATTATGAGGCTGATCAAGGTGATTCCAGTAATGTGGTTCTGTTGGAGATATAAGAAAAGATATGGGAGAAGAAAAGAAAAGAACAAACGAACAAAAAAAAAAAAAAAGAAAAAAGAGAAACACTATGATTCTTTTGTTTTGATTTTTTTTTTGTGTGTGTGTGGATATTCACATGAGTTCTCAGGGCATACTCTTGGCTCTGTACTCAGGATTCACTCCAGATAAAAATATCTAGTGGGACTATGGGGGGAGATAAGGATTGAAAACTGGATTCTCTGTGTGTAAGTCAAGCACCTTACCTGCACTACTATCCCTGCTCCCAGGATCTTGATCAATTTTTTGTTGCTCTTTCATATAAATTTTAAAATCAGCTTGTAAACTTCCCCAAATATCTTT